>NC_135806.1:41873070-42204908 GCF_964213995.1 Mustelus asterias
GTGTGAGGTGACTCATATCAGGAAAATGTACATTTAAACTGAAGGCTTAAGTATCTAATAGCAAAATTTGCCAACTGATCCTTTCTATGCAGGAAATTGACTAATTCTAAAGCAAATAAAAGGAGTACAAAGGTGAATGATGGAAATGTATAATAAAAATTGAAAATGTTGGGAATACACAATAGATCTAGCAGCATCCAAAAAGAAAAGAGACCGGCTATTGACATGTAGATGAAGGTGAAGTTCTGACGAAGCTAGTTCACCAGCTGTATATTTTTAGTACCTTCTGATTCTAAAATAACAGGTTTTGACAATTTGAACAGGTTATTTTCAGTTTTGACTTGTTTAGAACTAAAATAATCCACGAGTTACATCAGGAGATTTGGCTCATGTGTTTCATAAGGCAGTGTAGAATTAGTATTTGGATAATAAATTGTGACAGGATTGTTTTCTGACACCTTGTGGCTGTGCAGTTCAGATGATGCCAAATGCTGGATTTAGCTCAGTGGTCGTACTCTCAGCTCTTGTTCAAAGGGATTTACGTGCCTGAACTTTCTGGCTGTTCACACCGGTGGGATCTTCTGACCCTGCTGACGGTGCAGCCCTGCCGCATGTTTCCCAGTGAAGTCAAGAGGAAATTCCATTTGGGGAATGGGAGGACCAGAAAATCCCACCGTCGACCAATGGTGAGCTGTTTCCCACTGCGAGAAACACGCTGTGTGGGGTGGGGGTGGTGGGGGGGGGGGGGGGGGGGGGGGGGGGTGGGTGGCAGAGAATCCGACCCATGGGTTCAAGTCCCACTTCAGAAATTGAGTCTTGGCTGGCAAATCAGTGCTGCATTGTTGGAGGTTGTTCCCTTCTGTATGAGATATTAGACTGCTGCTCCATCTGGCACTTAGTGCAAAAGGTGAGTCCTGAGGGAGGGGATCCTAAGCTCACCGGTGAAGCCAGCTGCAGACCACTTGGGGCACCATTGCACAGGTGTCTGCAATCTCCTGTCACACCCTCGACCCTTCCCACCGCCGAACGCCCCTGTGCCAGTCTCCCCCTTCCCCCTCACCGGTCACTAACTGTGCCAGTCTCCCCCTTCCCCCTCCCCCCCTCACCGGTCACTACCTGTGCCAGTCTCCCCCTTCCCCCTCACTGGTCACTACCTGTGCCAATCTCTTTCCCCCCCCCCCCCCCCCCCCCCAAGCCAATCGTTCCTTGTTCCGGTCCCTCCCACCCCCAGCCGATCGCTCCCCTTCTGAAGAGTTCCCCTCTTCCCCATCGATCACTACCCCTGCAGAGCTCCCTTCTCCTGCCAATCACTACCCCTGCAGAGCTCCCTTCCCCTGCCAATCACTACCCCTGCAGAGCTCCCTTCCCCTGCCAATCACTACCCCTGCAGAGTTCCCCCTTCCCCATCGACCATTAACCTGCAGAACTCCCCTTCTTCTCCCAATCACCCCGAGCAGAGCTCCCCCTTCCCCTGATCACCCCCTTTGCAGAACTCCCCCTTTTCCCAACGAGTACTCCCTGTTCAGAGCTTCGCCCTTCCCCTGATCACCCCCCCTGCAGAGTTCCCCCCTTCTCCACCGATCAACCCCCCCTGCAGAGCTCCCCTTCCCCTGATCACGCCCCTGCAGAGCTCCCCCCTTCTCCACCGATCAACCCCCCTGCAGAGCTCCCCCCTTCCCCTGATCACCCCCCCCCCCCGCAGAGCTCCCCCCTTCCCCTGATCACCCCCCCCCCTGCAGAGCTCCCCCCTTCCCCTGATCACCCCCCCCCCCCTGCAGAGCTCCCCCCTTCCCTGGATCACCCCCCCTGCAGAGCTCCCCCCTTCCCTGGATCACCCCCCCTGCAGAGCTCCCCCCTTCCCTGGATCACCACCCCTGCAGAGTTCCCCTTCCTCACTAATCACCACTCCTGTGGAGGCCCCCCTTCCCTTTATCACCCCTCCCCCACAGAGCTACCCCCTTTCCTCCCCCCGTCATAGCCTCACCACCACTCAGATTCCACCCCCACGTAGGCCCCACCCCCTTGGCACTGGCCTGGCACAGTTATAGTGGGCAGTGGCAGGGTGCCTGGTGAGCAATGCCAGGCTGGAACTGCCCCATAGGCACTGCCTAGCCCTGCCTCCAACCACCCAGGTGGCTTTAACAGCCCTCAATCGCTCCGGTGAGGCCATCATGTCTGGTTTCCGCTAACCACTGTACCACCCTTAATTACACTTATATCGCAACCTTCACAATTAATTATTTTGAAGTGTAGGCACATTTTGAAATGTACGAAAACATGGAAACTAAAATTATGCTCAGCAAGATCCCTCAAACAGCAATGAAATATACGACCAGTTAACTTGTTTTAGTTGAGGGGTAAATTTTGGACCAGATATGAGGAGGAACCCTTGCTCTTCTTCAAATAATGCTATGGGATATACTATCGCTGCAGAAATGGGAACATCTCATACACAAAAATGACACCTCTGATTGTCCAGCACCCCCTCAGTAATACACAGGAAAGTCAGTTTTGATTTGGGCTCAAGTGGTACTCAAAACCACAACTTTCACAGAGCGAAAAGCTGCCACTCAGCAACATGTCAGGGGACTAAGACCTCACACTCTATTTTCGTAAAATAAATATCGATATCTTCATGGCTAATTACTGGAACTTTGAAAATTGAACAAGGACCTTTTAGAATGGCTGAAGCTGTATCTGTCTGTGCCCCTGAGCTGAATAATCTACCATGGCTGTATCGCAGAAACGTACCTCCCATTATCTCTGAAAATGTACGAACGACCCTTGTGAGTTGCAAACACCAAATTCAAAGTAAACTACAGAGGGGCCGTCTGCATTTCATAAGCAAGGTCTGGCCAACTGCAGCCTATTTGTCTGCTAGGACAAAGAACCCCACAACATCCCTTTCAAGTCTTAATGGGAGGAACATTAAACAATCTCAGGGGTCCAAACAAAGGGAAATTCACCCTTTGTCAAAGCCAGAGTGGCGAGGTGGAAGTCATATAGGCACAGCAATTAATTAAGAAGACTAATGCTGTCCTTTATTGCAAGAGAAATTGAACATAAAACTAAGGATTTTATGCTTCAGTTATACAGAGCATTGGTGAGACCACATCTTGAATATTGTGTATAGTTTTGATATCCTTATTTGAGGAAGGATGGAGGTGGTTCAGAGCTGGTTTATTAAATTGATACCAGGAATGAGCGGGTTGTCTAATGAAGAAAAGTTAAACAGACTGGGCTTGTTTCCACTGGTGTTTAAAAGAGTGAGGGTGACTCGATTGATGTATATAAGATCCTGATTGGTATTCACAAGGGGGACATGAAAAGAATCTTTCATCTTATGGGTGAGTTCAGAACTAGAGGGCACTATTTCAAAATTAGGTGTCACCCTTTTAGGACAGAGATGAGGAGAATTCTTTTCTCTCAGAGGTTTTTGCAGCTTTGGAACTCTGGAGGTGATTCTCCCAGCTCCCTGCGCTGCCAGGAGACATAAGCAGAGACCACTTAGTGAGCTTCCCGTTGGACGCCACAGCCTCTGTACATCCCCGGGCCCTGGATTTCCGGCGGTGCAGCTTTGCGCCGGAAATCAGCACGGAGCTGCTTTAAATATTTAAATTTGTATTTCCCTATCATTAGCGGGCCCAGGACTGAAGTCTTCAGGTCCGCTAGCCTCTCCCCCCACCCCTGCCAGGAGTGGTTCACTCCAGCGCAGTTTACAACATCTTCCCACTAATGGGCCCCCAGGAAGTCGGGGGTATTGTCAGCCAAGGGGGTGGGGCAAGTGGGGGGGGGCGGGGGGAGCGGGGGAGTGGAGATCGAGCTAGTCCGGGGTGGGGGTGTTCGGGGCTGGCCTGATGATGTCTGGAAGACCAGCGATTGGGGGTTGGGGTGTGGATTGGAGGGGCAGCGATGGGGGATTGCTGTGCTGGCCAGCAATAAAGATGGCCAGTAATTGGGAGGCCAGCAGTACGAAGCAACTGCACCTGCGCCGATCTCCGTTCGGACAGATCAGCACACACGCAGTGGCCCGCTTAGCGCTATGCTGCTGGCCTCTCCAGCGGGAATAGGCCCCACCTCCAGATTTTTATCGTGATTCACGCAAGGGCACTCTGTGATGTACAGCGTGTGGAAGATTCATTTTGAAAATCGCGCTAAAAATAACAGCAGGAGTTACTCTAATTTTTACGCAAATTCGGCACTTAGATTTTTTTTGGGAGAATCCCAGCCTCTGCCTCAGAAGGTGGCGGAAGCGGGGTCATTGAATATTTTTAAGGCGGTGGTAGATAGATTCTTGTTAGGCAAGGGAATCAAACATTATCAAGATAGATGGGAATATAGAACTTGAAACAAAAGCAGATCAGCCATCATCTTATTAAATAGTGGTGGATTGGGCTGAAAGGGCTGAATAACCTACTTCTGCTATTTCCTATGGTCGTATATGACATGGACCTCTAGTTGATGGAACCAGTTATATTGCCTTGCTGTACTGAAAACTCAGTCTGCCATTTTATCATCTATAAGCTGCAGCATAGAAAATGGTCTCTGTCCCGACTGAATATCCATCTCCATCTCCATTGTTTCGACTGGAATTTCATTACCATTGCCTACAAGACTGATTCAGCTCTTATCTCAGTGCCTATCTTCTCATGTGAAATCAACTCCACTGGAAAAATGAATTATAGAGCATCAGTTTTCAACGTGCCAACCTCCGTGAAGGAATACATCACTGGATTTTGATTCTGGACTATGGTCTCAAGTGAAAAAATAATTCTTTTCTCTGTGGTCTTTGCACTGTAAATCTTCCTTTTCCCTATCCCTCTTGTATTGTATGTGTGCAGCGGGGACCACATGGCAACACCTCCCTATGTGTTTTGAGTTTGTGCAAATAAATTTAACCCTCTGAGTTCATCCTATCACGTGTTTGCTATGGGATTATTAATAGAAATTGGGTCACACACCAAAACTGAGGGGTTGGAAAATATGTCACCACTTATAAAGGGAGAAACAAATCAAAACAACTTTCTGTTTATGAGTGTGTGGTGAGAGGAGAAATCATGGCTGTGTAAATTAAACAAACCCCTGTCCATAACACAAGACTGACACTGTCTAGAATTGCTCAGGGACATGATCAGTATCTGTATACATTGAAAACATCCCTGACAAATTTTCAGTGTTGACAAATTGTATAAGAAACACAGTTCCGTCAGGGGCAGTGCCAATGGAAACAAAATTCATATTTGGAAATGTACTTTCTTGAACAAAAAGGATGACAATAACAAAACTGGAATTCCTGATTTAAAATAAACAATAATCAAAGCATTACCTTCTTCACTTGTAACCGTCTGATTTTGATAATTGCCAGGCCAGCTGAAGATGGAGTCCGTGGAGTTCACATACAGCCTGTGATATCCAGCAATCAAACACACAAGATCTTTGGCATGGTGAGATTCCAGTAACAATGTCAGAGACTGTAAATTGAAGCATACAGTCAGTAACTGAACTCTTTCATTCACCCTGCCCTAGACTTCAATTGGTACCAACTCTTTCATTTTAACAACATTGTTGGCCTAGAATTTGCTGAAGTGAGACATCCTCACAGTGTCTTCCTTTTGGTTAAATGTTTTCCTTCACTCTTCAGCTTGCTGGAAGTGCGAGTTGATAAGCAAAGACAACAGGGAATCTGCGATCTGAGTGAATGATGGGGCAATCATTTCCTTAACCATTGAGATTTAAAGATTGAGAAATAACAGAGGAAGATTGAAGAAGGCAGGTAAAATAGTCAAATCAGGAGCAGAAAGAGGGATAAAGAGAAGGATAAAAAGATTAGATTGAAAGAGAGAGAAAAAAAGAGAAATGAGAAACTAAAAGAAATGATAATGTTTCGAATCTCTTATAATTTAATACACATTGAAATGAGACTTGGGAGAATTGACTTGTTGTTCTGGGCAGGATAGATGGATTAGAATTGCAGAAACATAAATCCCAACACTAAAAATGTCCGTAGGATCTTAAGTACTCACCCTATCTTTCTAAAAGGAAGACTTGCATTTTTATAGCACATTTAACAGCCTCTGGACACCCCAAAGTGCTTTAAAACCATGGAGGAATTTTGAATTGTAAGTCATTGTTCTAATGTAGGAATTTGAGTGAGCTAAATTGACAATTAATGCTCAAAACAAACTTGGAACTCATGAAGAGGCTGTGTGGAGTTGTGTTCATACAAGGCTAACAATGGAGCAGTGCAAAATTTTCAGCAACTTGTAGAAATTCACATTTTGCTGGGTGTATTTTCCTCACCACAAGTTGCTGAACAATTTACACAATAATAATGACAAGCGCTGTGAAACTCACTGCTGTCTTGGCAGAAAATTCTAGGCTATTAATTTATGTGAAACAGTTACGATGATAATCAAAGATATAATGTAAGTGAGAGAGCCACATTAGGGCACATGACCAAATTAGTGCAATCATAGATATCTCCTTACCAATGCACCCCAAAGAACGGGGGCGATTCTCCCAAAAAAATTCTAAGTGTCGAATGCACGGGAAAACTGGAGCAATTCACAATGGGAGTTCACACTGAAATTTCCCACACTCTGTGCACTGCAGAGGCCACCAGCCTGAGTATCATTGCATTTCAGGGGGCAGGGCCTATTCATGCTGGAGAGGCTGAAACCAGCGGGCCTCTGCACATGAGCAGTGACCCTGAACTGTCAGCCTCCCTGCTGTGGCCAGCTCAATCGCTGGCTAGCCCAGGACCCCTGCAGTGCTGTCCCCCAACGCCCCCCCTCCCACAGCCCGATTGTGATCCCCCTGTCCATTCCCAGGCCAGCCCTGAACCCCCTGTGCTCGCCTGCCCTGATCTCCAGCCCCCCTCCCCACCAATGATGATCCCCCACCCTCCCGCAGTCAGAACCCCCTCCTGGCAGTTACCTCCATCAGCCCACCCCGATCTGCAGCCTCCCCAGCAGTGACGATCCCCCCACCCTCCTGCAGGCAGAACTGCCCCCGGCAGGCACCCCGCCAGCCCGCCCTGATCTCCAGCCACCGCCACCTCCCAGCCTGCCCCAATCGTTGTTCTCCCTTCTGCCCCCACTGATCCCCATGCAGAGTGGCAGCGGGACTCCCCCAACCCAGTGATTGCCCCCAAGCCCCACCTCCAACAGGCCCCACCCCCGAGGCCCTGCACCCCATTAGGCCCCACCCCTTTGGCTGGGCACTTTGCCCCTTGGGCAGTGCCAGGACACAGGCTGGCATTGCTAGGGTACCCTTGCTCAGGGGGCACCAACTCCCCTCCACCCAACCACCTGGGTGGGCCCCAATTGCCTCCCCCCCCTTCACTCCAGCAGGGTTGTCTTGTTAGTTCCCTGAAAGTGTGGACCTACTGCAAACCCCGCTAGAGTGAAATACCCTGGCGGATGGGAGAGGCTAGCGGGCCTGGAGAATTCAGTCCCGGGCCTGTTAATCACATTGAAATAACATTAAAAAGAGATGCAAATCATTTACTTGGTCTTTCTGCTGGTTTCCAGCGCGGATCTGATGGCACCAGAAATCCGGGGCTGGGAGATGCGCATGTGGTGGGAATGCCCGAATGCGAGATTCTCCCACCATACTGCACTAGAAAAGTAGCGTGGCGATGTGGGAGAATCACCCCCAACATTTTTAAAGGGAGATTTGCTCTTCGTTTATCAAGAAGAAAAATCATTCAGAATAGGGAGTCAGTAATCCCTGTTTCTGAGATTTTATTTTTCACCTGTCCTACTCTAGCAGAAGCAGATGTTGAAGTTAGCAATCATGAGGTGATTCTGGTGGGTTGGGAGAAGGAGATGAAATTCGTCACTGGACTAGAATTTGATTTTTGTGATCCTTTAAGAAATTATTAGTAAATTATTCCCTTAAGGAAGGGTGGATATTTTATCAAGTAAATTATCCTTCAAGGAAGGATGGGTATTTCTGACCAGGCTTCCTGGTATGGCAGATGTGCTAGGCCCAGTGGGACCTACATCTGCTGACACTGGAGCCACTCAGGGTTATTTCCAAAAGCTGGAACAGCAGCAACTTGGCCACCATCACCCAATTAATCAGATTATTGATAGTCACTTTACCACAATGCTGGATTTTACCGGTGTTGGAACAGTCTGCTGCTGTGTGAGGATGAAAATGTATAAAAAGGAGAGTGTGAGGGAAAGAGATTTAGAGGGCAACTCCAGAGTTTAGGACCAAGGGCTGTTGACAATGATCTTTCCCTTTCAACCTCTTCAAACTCACACAGGGGACACACCAGCAGCTTCTCTCACACTTCTATGATTGAGGTACACCTGCAAGTGCCAGTAGCAACAGCGCTACATAACTAAATTTCATACCCATGAAGTACAGAAAGAAGTTATGCTGAACTTTTAGAAATCAAAACCAGAGCATTGTGGGAAATTCTGGGTAACAAACTTTAGGGAAGATGTCAAGGCCTTAGAGAGGATGTTGAGGAGGTGGACTAGAATGGTACCAGAGATGAGGACGTCAGTTACATGAAACCTGGAGAAGCTGGGGTTGCTTACCTTAGAGTAAGGGAGATTCAGGGGAGATTTAATCGTGTTCAAAATAAGGATAAATGGTTTCCACTGGCGCAAGGCCAGGACACAAATACAAGGTAATTGGCTAAAGATTCTGAGGGAAGATAAGGAGGATTTATCTTTTATAACGTGGATTGTTATGGTCTGGAATGCACTGCCTAAAATGATGGTGGAAGCAGATTCAATCATAACTTTCAAAAGGAAATTGGATAAATATTTGATGTGAAAAATCTACAGAGCAACAGGGAAAAGGAAGGGGAGTGTGATTAATTGGACAGCTCTTTCAAAGAATCAGCATAGGTAAGACAGGCTAAATTATCTCCCCTGCACTGTATCATTCTATGATTCTAGAATAGCCCACACCGCCCGATTAAAGGCCACACTGCTCCACACAAGTCCACTCTGTCTCATACCAGTCTGTGCAGCCCCTTTTCAGTCCACATTTCCTCAAATATGTCTGGACTGCACCACATCTGCCCATATTTCCCCATATCAGTCCTTGATACGGTGACACAGTGGTTAGCACTGCTGCCTCACAGCGCCAGGGACCCAGGTTCGATTCCCGGCTTGGGTCACTGTGTGGAGTTTGCACTTCTCCCTGTGTCTGCGTGGGTTTCCTCTGGGTATTCCGGTTTCCTCTCACAGTCTGAAAGACGTGCTGGTTAGGTGCATTGACCCGAACAGGCGCCAAAGTGTGGCAACTAGGGTGATTTCACAGTAACTTCATTGCAGTGTTAATGTAAGCCTTACTTGTGACTAATAAATAAATAAACTTACTATGCCACCCTATATCAGCCCACACCATCCCATATCAGCCCAGTCTGCCCTATATTAGCCCGGATCGCTGCATATCAGCTCACATATCCCATGTAACCGACATTGTTCCACAACAGATTACACATTCTCATACCAGCAGGTGGTGAGTTCATGTTCTGGGGTGTCTCGTGTTCAGGCTGGAAAGTCTGGGAAAGGGGAAGATGAAGCTTTTCCTGTGGGGACCCGAGGAACATTCCTGCTGCTCTTTGTTGCACAAGAACAAATAACATTTTTACTGAGATCAATCCACGTCACTCCCAATATTGGCCTGGCAGGAAATATGCAGTGGCTTCCCCACCTCAGGCCTTGAGTTAAAATTGCACTCAGATCTCACGACATTGGGATCCTGGTGGCACCAGTACAGCTAAGTTACTTGAGGCCATTTTATCTCCCAGCCACCTAGGTTCTGGCAACAGATAAGGGTAAGAATCAACCTTGGGCGGCTCATGTTGAACATACTGGTGAACAGAGGACAGGAGTAATTTCACACAAGGCACAGCAACTGAATTTTGAGCAACAGCCTACGCGATATAAAGCACACACATCCTTTACCTTCACATCCACGAGGTAGATATTCACCATGCTGACCTTGTCACATTCGAAAGTCAACTCCAACTTCCTGATGCTGTGGAAGTTTGTTAGCTGGTTTATAATATTGAGCTTGCTGTTAATAATCTGGCTGACACCATACTTGGCTCCTACCAGCAATGTAATAAATGATTCTCTGTCCTGCAGCTAGAGAAAGCACATTTCATTAGAAATTTATTTAAGAACGCAAAAACAAGAGTTTGAAAGGAACCTTTTCTCTACCTACCAGAAGGGTTACGTTAAAGGTTTTCCCTCCATATGTTCGGAGATCACCTAGGATGTTCAAATAATTCAGCCGGACCTGCGCCGTCGATATCAGTTGCTTCAAACACAGGGAAGAACATCTTTTAATAAATGATAATGCCAATATACTAAGCGGTAAATTTTAATGAAAGGGCACTGCCAGCATGAAGTCGCACATATGGGAGCATTTGTCATGAGGTGGCCAAAGAACTTTGAATGGGAAATAATGGGAAGCACGCATGCAATTTTCCAATTTGTGATCCCAGCACAGGGTTAGGCCTGCAGGAAATGCCCATCAGGAAATTGGGACATGCGTTACCAGCAGGTATTGATCAGCGATTGCTTGTTTATCAAATACATTCTTCACATTAATTAAGATCACACAACAACAACCATCTTGTTGTGTGAAATGCATCAATGCATAAAACTTGATTTCCAGAATCTCCTCTCCAGACATAATTACAGTTCTAAAGTTGCAGATGTCTTGTTAATTTGTAGTTTTCACATATTTAATTTCATAACTTCATTATTTAGCAAATTAATCCAGCTGAATTTATTAACATAAGGCACACTTCCCCTGATTTGAAAGAACTAAATGGAAATTTCACTCGATGAATACATATTACTTTTTTTTATCTTATTGAATTAATTTAAATAACTGTTTTACAAAAAGGTAATGAGGGAGTCTTAATACAACATAACTGATGTATATTCATGAATTTCAGGGATAATCTTTACGTTGTGAAGAATTATTTGGCTAGTCTAAAATATAATGTCTTGGATCCCTGCAGGATGGTTAATTGGGTCCAAGCCAATAGCTGAAGCCAAAACCAAGACACAGAGCTTTACTATACTGAGAGAGTTTATTGACTTGTTCAGTCTCACAGCTCTCCTCCTGTTCCATCCAGTGTCCCAGCCATGCCCAATTCATACACTCTTTGATTGAACAAATGATTAATGAAATAAACAAATGAAAGAAGGATGACAGCCCCTGGTGGAACAATTCCCGATTTATATTTTTGTTAAGAAAACAATAATCAATAAATTAAACAAAAATTACAGGGGGTCACAGCCTCTGGTGGGGCACTGTAACTGCAACGAAACATCAAAAGGAAACTTAATAAATTAAATAAAAATGTCATTCCTAGGAGTGATGATGCATCCTAGCCCCCATGGCACCCACCAGTCATGGAAGGCCTGAAGGTGGACACCATGTGCTCCCTCTCCAAGCCCACCTAACCACAAATATAGCCGCTGTAAAAGAGCAGGCAGTTGGTTGGACAGCACCCTCGAGCACCCACTGCCTGGACCTGTTCATGGACAACTTGGCTAGGCCCAGAAGCTGGCTTACGAGGAGGTCCCACCAGGTGACCAAAGATTAGAAGTGTGACACTGAAGTGCAACCAAAAGTTGAGAAACAGCCCCTTCAACTATCTAAAAAGAGGTTGTAACCTCAGACACTCTGCATAAACATGGAATATGGACTCCCCTTGCCCAAGAAAATATATGTGGCCATGGGAGTCCGTAACCACCTTAATCTATAATTACATGGCACTACTGCATTCAACACCCTCAACACCAGGTCTTGATGGAAAAAGAACTCCCACAAAGAGAGCCCTCTCTTCGGGACCTCCCCCACTGCCAGATGGTAAAACAGATCGCTAAGGCGTGATCCCCTATTTGTATGTGCTCAACATGAATACGATATTTCTTCCAGGTAAACTGGCAAATGTCATCCTCCTGAAGTGTAGTAACTGATGTAATGTAGGAAATGCGGAAGCCAATTTGCACACAGCAAGAGACCACAAGCAGCAATGAATAAATGACCAGTAATTTTTATATGCATTGGGATTCCTGCAGTTCCATGCACTGTAAGATTGGCCTTATAGGCAATATCCTAGGGCCTGAGCCATTTGCTCACCATGCAAGCTTTACACCAAAATAAGGTGCAAAGCTATTCTGTGGGATAATGACTACACCAATCAGATTATTGCTCACTATATATCACATGTACTCATGAATGGACTAAAGCTAACACCTCTAAACCTGGAAAATGCCCAGTTTACCTCAAATTACCCTAGAAGAGTAAGATATCACAAAAAGTTGAGCAACAAATAAAACTAGCCATTTCATTCTGCTATTATGTAGTAGCAACCTGAGTGGTATTTCCATAAACAGGATGCTGCTATCAAGCCAAACAGACATTTCATCTGCCACACAGATCAATAATGTGGTATATGAATTTCAGTGGCAGTGCAATGCCAGCTATGTAGGACATATCAAACAGCATGTCCCTTTAGCTAATAGGGAGAGTATTGGCTATACACAACTAGCCTGTGCATGCAAAACTCAGAACATGTTTAGTGTTAAGATATGATTCAGTGATTGGGCTGCACACACTGAATAATCCCGAGTGTGTTAAGAAATGCACTCAAAACCAATTTAAGATTATCAGCCAAGCTCACAATGTGGCCCACTTATGCTCACTGGAGGCTACATACATTAATATGCAGGGATATGTCCTCTGTAGGCAAAATAAACATGTCCAAGCCTTTTTGAATTAAGCAAACGCATGGGTGACAATAGTGTCCTGGTGCATTCACCATGGCAACACCTCAACTAATTAAAGTTGACTTGCCAACCAATCAGCACTCTTTTCTCATGCAGTATAAATTGTTACTGTCTCTGAAATTTGGCATTTTTGCATCTATCCTGATGAGTGCAGTATGAAAAGTTTCAACAGCATTTCTTTTTTTTCAGTAATACTCAAGTTCTGTACCACGAAGCAACTAAAAAACTAAATGAATATCTGTGAAAGGGGGAGAAGATGAAATATGAACATAAGCTAGCCAGTAACATGAAAGAAGATTGCAAGAGGTTTTTTTGGTTATATAAAAAAAGGGTAAGAGAGAGGCAAGAGTGGACATTGGACCGCTGAAACATGACACTGAAGAAATAGTAATGGGGAACAAAGAAATGGCAGAGGATTTGAATAGGTACTTTGTGTCAGTCTTCATGATGGAAGACACCAGTAACATAAAAATTCAAGAGAGTGAGGGAACAGAGGTGAATACGGTGGCTATTACTAAGGAGAAGGCGCTAAGGAAGCTGAAAAATCTGAAAGAGGATAAATCACCTGAACTAGATGGACTACACCCAGAGTTCTGAAGGAGATAGCTGAAGAGATAATGGAGGCATTAATGGTGATCTTTCAGGAATCACTGGAGTCAGGGAGGGTCCCAGAGGACTGGAAAATTGCTAATGTTACACCCCTGTTTAAGACGGGAAGTTACAGACCAGTTAGCTTGACCTCGGTCATTGGTAAGCTTTTAGAGTATTCTTAAGGATGAGATTTGGAATACTTGGAAGTGCACGGTAAAATAGGGCAAAGCCAACATGGTTTCATCAAGGGGAGGTCATGCCTGACAAATACGTTAGGATTCTTTGAGGATGTAACGAACAGTGGATGTTATCTATTTGGATTTACAGAAGGCCTTTGATAAGATGCCATACAAGAGGCTGCTATGTAAGATAAGAGCCCATGTTAAGACCATGTTAAGATAAGACCGCAAGGAACTACAAAAGGTCATGAATGTAGCCCAATCCATCATGCAAACCAGCCTCCCATCCATTGACTCTGTCTATACTTCCCGCTGCCTCGGCAAAGCAGTCAGCATAATTAAGGACCCCACGCGCTCCGGGCATTCTCTCTTCCACCTTCATCCATCGGGAAAGATACAGAAGTCTGAGGTTACATACCAACTGACTCAAGAACAGCTTCTTCCCTGCTGCTGTCCTTGCATAAAGTTGATCTTTCTCTATACCCTAGCTATTACTGTAACAGTACATTCTGCACCCTCTCGTCTCCTTCTCTATGAACGGTATTCTTTGTCTGCATAGCGTGCAAGAAACAATACTTTTCACTGTACGCTAATACATAAAGTTTATTTATTAGTCACAAGTAAGGCTTACATTAACATTGCAATGAAGTTACTGTGAAATTCCCCTGGACGCCACACTCCGGCGCCTGTTCGGGTCAATGCATTTAACCAACACGTCCTTCAAACTGTGGGAGGAAAGCGGAGCAACCGGAGGAAACCCACGCAGACACGGTGAGAACGTGCAGACTCCACACAGACAGTGACTCAAGCCGGGAATTGAACCGAGGTCCCTGGCGCTGTGAGGCAGCAGTGCTAACCACTGTGCTACCGTGCCGCCTCCATGTGACAATAATAAATCAAATCAAATCAAATGTTGTTAAAGGTAAGATACTAATATGGATAGAAGATTGGCTGAGTGGTAGAAGGCAGAGAGTGGGGATAAAAGGATCCTTTTCATGATGGCAGCTGGTAACTAGTGGAGTTCTGCAGAGGTCAGTGTTGGGACCACAACTTTTCACTTTATACATCAATAATCTAGATGAAGGAACTGAAGGCAGTGTGGCTATGTTTGTAGATGATACAAAGATAGGTGGAGGGACAGGTGGTTTTGAGGAGGCAGAGAGGCTGCAGAAGGACTTGGACAGGTTAGGAGAGTGGGCAAAGAAGTGGCAGATGGAATGCAATGTGGGAATGTGTGAGGTTATGCACTTTGGCAGGAAGAATAGACGTATAGACTATTTTCTAAATGGGGAGAGAATTCAGAAATCAGAAGCACAAAGGGACTTGGGAGTCCTAGTTTGGGATTCTCTTAAGGTTAACTTGCAGGCTGAGTTGATAGTAAGGCAAATGCAATGTTAGTATTCATTTTGAGAGGACTAGAATACAAAAGCAGGGAAGTACTGTTGAGACTTTATAATGCTCTGGTCTGACCACATTTGGAATAGTGTGAGCAGTTTTGGGCTCCATATCTAAGGAAGGATGTGCTGGCCTTGAGAAGTCCAGAGGAACTTCCCGAGAATGATCCCGGGATGAAAAGCTTGATGTATAAGGAACATTTGAGGACTCTGGGTCTGTACTCGATGGAGTTTAGAAGGGTGAGGGGGATCTAATTGAAACTTACAGAATACTGAAAGGCAGGATAGAGTGGACGTGGGGAAGATGTTTCCATTAGTAGGAGAGACTAGGATCCCAGGGCACAGCCTCAGAGTAAAGGGATGACTCTTTAGAACTGAGACGAGGAGGAATTTCTTCAGCCAAAGGGTGGTGAATCTATGGAATTAATTGCCACAGAAGGTGTGGAGGCCAGGTCATTGAGTGTATTTAAGACAGAAGTAGATAGGTTCTTGATTGGTAAGGGTATCAAAGGTTAGGGGAAAGGGCAGAAGATTGGGGTTGAGAAACTTATCAGCCATGATTGAATGGCGGAGCAGACTTGATGGGCCGAATGGCCTAATTTTTCCCCTATATCTTATGGTCTTATGGAAAGGGTGGAAGGCAGAACAGATAGATTAAATGACAAGAATAATTTTATCTCTGGATATTCAATGATCAAAAATTACCTTTTGTCCTGGTGCAATCAAGCTATGGTTGTTCTTAAGATGATAATTAATGGCCTTTCTGATATCTTTTTCCTTCATATTATGAAGCAGAGTTGGTGAGACAAAGTTCTCAATTCCCCAATCCTTCCTGCAAATAATAATATTGCTTAAGTGCAATTTAACAAAGCTCATAGATATCGCACAGTCGATTAAGTGCTAGTAATTTATTTATCTGCACAGTGGTGGTAGACCTAGAACAGAGAAACCCACCTTACAGAGTCACATGGTGATCTAACAGTTGCCATAGAAATTTACAATATACAATTCACAATGTCAGGATGTCCCAAAGCATCTTACAGCTAATGAAGTACTTTTAAAGTGTGGTCACTGTTATGATATAAAAATGCGGCAGCTAATTTGCACACAACAATGTGATCTGATAATCTGTTTAAGTGATTTAGCTTGAATGATAAGTATGAGCTATAACTCCCCTGCTTTACTTCAAATCAGTGCCAAGGGACATCCACCTGAGAGAACTGCTTAATATCTGATCTGAAAGATGCCGGCTCCAACCGTGCAACACTCTGTACTAAGTGACAAGTAAGAGAAAAGGAGAGACACAGGGAGAGAGGAAGAGACAGAAACAGTGAGAGAAAGAGAAACTGGGGGAGGGGGGGTGGGCGCGGGTGGGGGAGAGAGGGAGGAGACTTCCACCTGCCCAGCTTGGATTTGAAATAATGGTTTGCTGAAGTTCCTTACCCATGACCCTTTAGTGGTTGCTGCTTTTGAAACCTATTTACAAATTGTTGACAATAAATTAAGCTTGTTAATTCCATGACCTTGCAATCTCAACAGGTGCTGTGCTTGCAGGTAGCACAGTGAACAAGGGCTATCTAGGGTGCAGCCTCCTGTTTAGATTGTTGGATTATGGAATTAGCAATGCGGATATTTATTCTTTAACAGGATGCTAATGTGTAGATAAAATTATGTTCCTAGCTCATTCCATTCACTGAAAAATATTCATCTAAAACTGAGGACTTGAGTTTCTTCTGCTTGCCTCAATGTATCTGAAATACCCTCTGCTCACTTGAGGGAGAAATGAAGACAACCCCCCCCCCACCCCCCATAGTTTACTGCTACTTGCATGTAAAATATACACGGAGACTTTCCAAACAACTGGGCAATATATCACCTCAATAGTGTCAGGACTGCATATTGAGAAATTGCATATGAATCCCTTCTGTGCAACGTCTGTACCTGAACAGATGACTTTGGATCTATGGTGGCCAAAGCTCTCCAGCAATGAGGTTTCCTCACCTCATAGCTGGGTCTGTAGTAGACTAATTGACAGAGATTGATTGTTGTAATCATTTGAAATTTGGCGTTCTTGCACTTATCCTGATGAATGCAAGAGGAAAAGCTTCAGCAACATATCTATTTTTTTCAGCAATAATCCCATTATTGTTGTTTCAGGTTTAGACTGATTTGGCCCAAATGCAGGCTAATGGGGTTAGCTTAGATGGACATTTTGGTCGGCATGGACCAGTTTGGGCCCAAGAGCCTGTCCCCATGCTGTAGATTCTACGATTCTATGTGGCTACCAGATTGGTAAAAAGTGAAGGAGATAGATGGCACTTGATCTTGTTATTGTCTAACAATTCCTTTGTTCCAATCAGACACCAAGAAATCATAAATATTTACCGTTCCTCTTTTACGTTTCATGGTGCTCATATCTTGCAGTATGGATATTTTACCTTGTGTGATGTATCCTTGAATATGTTCTGACCCCAGTGATGTCATCGGGGCTTGACTGCCATTGTAATTTATGGCTGCGGTCTTCCTTCTTAGGTGAGGACGAGAGGAGCTGCTGCCTGAACAGGCTCAAATAGGTAAGATTTTTAATTTGTTTTACTTGCCTTGTCGGTCAAGCCCAACATTACATTCCCACTTACCAACTAGCTACTGTTTCAGGTACCGAGGTCATGCCGGCAAGGTCTGGGAGGGAAAATTGTCTGAACCTCACTGCTTAGGTCAGAGGATTTTGGTGCTTGTTTTGGCTTCCTGCCTGCTCAATTCCTACCCCAATTTGCAATTGGGCCTTGATGAAGGTTGAAGAACTCCAGAGTTCCAGGCAGGAGGTCCTGAGTGCAGACAATGAAATCTGAACATCCAAGATTAATCTTGCTTAGAGGAAACTAATGGGGTAATTCTGTGACAGCTCAGTGAAGTATTTCATGATTATGATGTTCCTCTAACCAGGAATCTCACAAACAATGAGTGGAATTAACAAGGATTCTCTCTAATGATGGATCATGCTGGTGGGATCTTGCAAACAATGTCTCGCGAACAATGAGTCTCACTGGCAAGGCATCTTATGAATGAGGAGTCTCGTTAACAAAGAATCTCATTCATGAGGAGCTTCAATAACTAGGAGACTAGCTATTGAGAGATCCCACTCACAAGAAGACTTGCTACTAGGCATCTCACTAATGAAGTGTCTTGCTAATGAGATATCTTGTGACTCAGGTGTCTTACTACCAAAAAGCCAGTGTAGTGTGAACATAATTTGGTTTGCAGTGCAGGTTTTGAGCTGAAGCAATGCAGGCTTCAATCAGAGATATGTTGACTCACTCAATGTACTTCATGGAGACTTTCTGCGACTGCTTGGAGCTGAGGATACATTCCTGAATCTGCAGTGCTGCCAGACGGATAGCAGTGTTGCATTTCATCTCCATTGCAAACTTCTCCAGCAGCACATCATTGCAACTCTGTAAAAGAGAAGACTGCTAAAGTCACCACACACAGTTGTCTAGAAAAATGTTCAAAGCAATTTACTACCTTTTATAAATGTTTTCATAAATTCGTAGAACTTTACGGCACAGAAGGAGTCCATTTGGCCCATTATGTCTACTGGCTTTTAGAAGGACCTATGTAATTAATCCCAATCCCTTGTTCTTTCCCTATATTGTGATAAATGTGTCTCTTACAATATCCAAAGACCTTTTGAAAGTTACTATCAAACTTACCAGTGAATTTCAGATCATAACACATTGTGTAAAAAAAACCATTGGGGTGATCTTACCGGTTCATCTTGCCAGTCAATCGGCGTGGCAAGCCAGTAAGATCACGGGAGAGGCAAAAAGCCGGGACTGGACTACCAGCGTGATCAGCCTTGCACCCGGGAAGAGCGCGAGGCTGATTTAAATATTCATTTAAACATTATTAGTGAGCCCGTAATGGAATCGTCCGGGCTCACTTGCCTTAGCGGCCTCACCAGTGAAGGTCCTCACCGGCGAGGATCACGTATAGTCCCCAGCAACGGGGACCTGACGTGATGGCCTTACCGGTGGGGCTGGAGGCCATTGAGGCCCCCCGGGTGGTCAGTGGCATAGAGGGGGGGAGGGCAGTGTCCGTTGGGGGCTGTGATCAGCCATGGGGGGATGTGAACGGGGCCATGATCGGCCGGGGGAGGGGGGGGGGGGGGGGGGGAGTGGGGGCGGGGCCGGGGGGGGGGGGGGGGGGGGTTGCAGAGAGGGGATTGAGGGGATCGGCTGGGGGAAGGTGAACAGGGGCCATGATCGGCCGGGCGGAGGGGGTGGTTGAATGGGGGCCAGGATCAGCCAGGGGTGGGCTATGATTCGGGGAGTGGGGGAAGTGTCAGATTCTCAGTGCACTAACTATGTACACCTTACACAGAGAACTGGAGATCACGTGCATGGACAGTGACGCCCTCTAGCAGTCAGCAACCGGCTTCCCGGCGTGAATAGACCCCATCCACTCCCCCTGCTGGCGCGAATCACACTTTGCCTCATTTCTCTAAGTGGCATAAGTTTAGAATTTCTCTCTCACTGATAAAAATGGACACAATTCTCTCCCATTTTCACGCTCGTTCGGCACTCAGAATTTTTCTGGTAAGATTACCCCATTTGTCTCATCTGCCCCGAGGTCTATTGCTTTAAATCTGTGTCTCTGGACCTGAGCAGAAAACAGTTTCTTCTCAATGACGCTATCAAAACCCGTCTATTTTGAACATCTCCCTTAAATCATCCCTTAATCTACTCCACCCTGTAGAGAACACTCCCATTTTCTCTAGTTTCTACACATAACTAAGATTGGGTAAACTGGGGTTGTTCTCACTGGAAAGACGGAAGATGAGGGGAGACCTAATAGAGGTGTATAAAATTATGAAAGGCATAGATAGGGTGAACGGTGGGAAGCTTTTCCCCAGGTCGGTGGTGACGTTCACGAGGGGTCATAGGTTCAAGGTGAGGGGGGGGAGGTTTAACACGGATATCAGAAGGACGTATTTTACACAGAGGGTAGTGGGGGCCTGGAATGCGCTGCCGGGCAAGGTGGTGGAGGCGGACACACTGGGAACGTTTAAGACTTCTCTAGATAGCCACATGAACGGAGTGGGAATGGAGGGATACAAAAGAATGGTCTAGTTTGGACCAGGGAGCGGTGCGGGCTTGGAGGGCCGAAGGGCCTGTTCCTGTGCTGTATTGTTCTTTGTTCTTTGTTCTTTGTATTCACCCTGATAGGTCAACTATAGCTTTGTCAATGAATATAGAACATTATGTGAATATAGGAATTGCTAGACAGAAGAAGATCATCTCCATCTAGTTCACCACCTACAATCTTGATTGGCCAATGATACATTATAATGGAATGATTGACTAATCACAGCAATCAATCTCTAACAATTAGTCAATCTCTAACATGAGGTGAGAAAACCTGCCAGAGTTTTCAGAGGTCCAAAGTCACCTGCTCCTCCCAGACTTACCAAATATCATTCTCAAACTGTTCACATACTATATCCCAAAATGCTATTTTCTGAGAGAATTTTATTTTTATTTGAATCACCTGACACCATCTGCTTCTTTCAACTTATTTTTCATATTCCATAGATTGGCCATTGGCTGGCTAAAATATTGTTTTTGCTTTTGAAATTACATCACTTTAAGCACAGACTGGATCCTCTGGTTCTACTTTTCTGTGGAGATGCCGGCGTTGGACTGGGGTAAACACAGTAAGAAGTTTAACAACACCAGGTTAAAGTCCAACAGGTTTATTTGGTAGCAAAAGCCACACAAGCTTTTGAGGCTCTAAGCCCCTTCTTCAGGTGAGTGGGAATTCTGTTCACAAACAGAACTTATAAAGACACAGACTCAATTTACATGAATAATGGTTGGAATGCGAATACTTACAACTAATCCAGTCTTTAAGAAACAAAACAATGGGAGTGGAGAGAGCATCAAGACAGGCTAAAAAGATGTGTATTGTCTCCAGACAAGACAGCCAGTGAAACTCTGCAGGTCCACGCAACTGTGGGGGTTACAGATAGTGTGACATGAACCCAATATCCCGGTTGAGGCCGTCCTTGTGTGTGCGGAACTTGGCTATCAGTTTCTGCTCAGCGACTCTGCGCTGTCGTGTGTCGCGAAGGCCGCCTTGGAGAACGCTTACCCGAATATCAGAGGCCGAATGCCCGTGACCGCTGAAGTGTTCCCCAACAGGAAGAGAACAGTCTTGCCTGGTGATTGTCGAGCGGTGTTCATTCATCCGTTGTCGCAGCGTCTGCATAGTTTCCCCAATGTACCATGCCTCGGGACATCCTTTCTTGCAGCGTATCAGGTAGACAACGTTGGCCGAGTTGCAAGAGTATGTACCGTGTACCTGGTGGATGGTGTTCTCACGTGAGATGATGGCATCTGTGTCGATGATCTGGCACGTCTTGCAGAGGTTGCTGTGGCAGGGTTGTGTGGTGTCTTGGTCACTGTTCTCCTGAAGGCTGGGTAGTTTGCTGCGGACAATGGTCTGTTTGAGGTTGTGCGGTTGTTTGAAGGCAAGAAGTGGGGGTGTGGGGATGGCCTTGGCGAGATGTTCGTCTTCATCAATGACATGTTGAAGGCTCCGGAGGAGATGCCGTAGCTTCTCCGCTCCGGGGAAGTACTGGACAACGAAGGGTACTCTGTCCACTGTGTCCCGTGTTTGTCTTCTGAGGAGGTCGGTGCGGTTTTTCGCTGTGGCGCGTTGGAACTGTTGATCAATGAGTCTAGCGCCATATCCTGTTCTTATGAGGGCATCTTTCAGCGTCAGGAGGTGTCTGTTGCGATCCTCCTCATCCGAGCAGATCCTGTGTATACGGAGGGCTTGTCCGTAGGGGATGGCTTCTTTAACGTGTTTCGGGTGGAAGCTGGAGAAGTGGAGCATCGTGAGGTTTATAAGTTCTTTATAAGTTCTGTTTGTGAACAGAATTCCCACTCACCTGAAGAAGGGGCTTAGAGCCTCGAAAGCTTGTGTGGCTTTTGCTACCAAATAAACCTGTTGGACTTTAACCTGGTGTTGTTAAACTTCTTACTGTGTCTACTTTTCTGGACAAGGTGAAGTATTTGGTCATGGTTATGATCGTTATAAAGGAATTTACTGTGATCCTTCAAGTCAAACAGATACCTGTAAGTAGAGGTATTCAAAGGCAACTGGATCATCCTGTAAAAGCACGAGTGGATCTCTTGGCAGGAAACACACCCTGAAGAGACACCTATAGTCACGGGGTTCTCGCTTCTGGACAACCTGTGGCAAGGGTAGAAAACATTTACACCGGTAATTAATTTATTATTATCGTATCTTGGAAATAAATAATAAATTTAAAGAAAATTATTTATGTTTTAACAAGATGCATTCTTTGATCTAAATGTCAGGGAACATGAGCCTAATCTAGTCAATCTCCCCTCATAGTACAGCACGGTATTCCAGGTATTCCAGGAGTCAATCTAATGACTGACTGAATTCCCTCTCAGGCAAATCTTTAGGTGAAGATACCAAATCTGCACACCGTTCTCCAGGTGTGCCCTCACCAATGCCCTGTGTAATTGTAGTTAGACTTCTTTACTTTTATATTCTAATTCATTTATAACAAAAACTAACATACCATTAGCCTTCCTAATTGCTTGGTATACCTGCATATCAGCCTTCTATGATTTATGTACAAGGACACTGAGATCCCTTTAAATGTAAGCATTTCTAGTCTCACAACATTCAAGAAATGTCATGCTTTTTTCCCTATCAAATGGATAACTTCAACTTCATCACATTGTTTTCAATCTGCCACGTTCTTGTCCATTCAGTCTGTCTATATTTCTCTGCAGCTTCTTTGCATCCACCTGTCCAGTTAACTTTGTATCATCAAATGTGTGTGCCTTATACTCCATTGACTCATCTAAGTCATTAATATAGATTGCAAACAACTGAGGTCCAAATATTGATCCTTGAAGTACCCCACAAGTTACAGTCTGTCAATCCCAAGTTATCCTGTTTATTCCTACTGTCTGTTTTCTGTCCATCAACCAATCCTCAATCCATGCTTAAAATATCATTCCTAATCCCATGAGTCCATAATTTATGTAATAACCTCTTGTGTGGCAAGTTAATTAATGTTTTCTGAAAATCCAAAACACTAAATCCACTGATTCCCCCTAATCTCTCGTACAAGTTAGATCTTCAGAAATCACGAATAGATCAGGCAAACATGATTTTCCCTCCATAAATCCGTGAACATGCTGCTTAATCAAATTCTGATTTTCTAAGTGCCCTGTAATTATGTCCCTACTAATGAATTCTACCATTTCACCAATTGCTGATGTTAGGCTGACTAGCCTATAGTTCTCTGCTCTCTCCCTTTCTCAGTAATAAGGTTATGTTTTCTACCTTTCAATCCTTGGGAACTGTTCTGGAATCGAGGTAATTCTGAGCAATCAAAACCAATCCATCTGCAGCTACTTCTTTTAAAACCCAAGGATGCAAGTCGTCCAGTCCACAAGATTTCATAGAATCATAGAATCCCACAGTGCAGAAGGAGGCCATTTGGCCCATTGTGTTTTCACCGAACACAATCCCACCCAGGCCTTATCCCCATAATCCCATGCATTTACCCTAGCTAGTCTCCCTGACACTAGGGGGAATTTTGCATGGCCAATCCACCTAACCCGCGCATCTTTGAACTGTGGGAGGAAACCGGAGCACCCGGAGGAAACCCACGCAGACACGGGGAAAACATGCAAATTCCACACAGTGACCCAAGCCAGGAATCCAACCCGGGTCCCTGGCGCTGTGAGGCAGCAGTGCTAACCACTGTGCCACCGTGCTGATTTATCATCACTTAATTTCTCCTACGCTTACTTTCACTAATCTTTAACTATTTACATCCCTGTAGAAATGATTACAACACACAGTAAATGGCATCTTGTTAAATGTGCCAAAGAATCCAGTTACTCCATTACAAGTTAATAGATTGGTGGAAAGCTCATTGAGGAGCTGAGAATCAAACTTGTGGAAAATAAAATGTGCAACCATATTAGCAAACAGCAATACAGAATAACAATGTAAAATATTTAAAATGGTGTCCAACAGAGTACAAGAAAAACATCTATTCCGCTAAAGGGGAAGAACAAACAACATTCATGGCACTTCACGATTGAATAAAGACATGAGGGAACATTTGAAGGTTAAGAAAGAAGGCATACAATTAATACATCAACCGCAGAGGAGTACATGAAAAGTGAGAGTACAAAAAGTTCAGCAGAGAGATCAAAAAACAATTAGGAAGACAAAAAGGAACAACAAAATTAATTTGTCAAAGTACATTAAAAAAGTATTATATTTTATGGGTACATCAATAAAAATAAGAAGGCTGTGGTAAGAAAAGGACCATTAAGTGATGGACAAGATAATACAGGTAATGACAGAGGAATAGCAGAAATATTAAATAACCATTTTGCTTTGCTATTTGCCAAGGAGATATAACAGATAAGCATGATGTTGAATAATGAGATGACCAATAAAATAAGTGCACTTAAAATGAAAAAAAAAGCAATGTGTCAGATAAGCTGACTCAGAGGACAAAAGCCAATGTCTGGATGGATTGTATCCATATATTTTAAAAGAATCTTGGGAAGAAATTGCTGAAGTATTACTACTCACATTTAATAATTCCTTAGAAAAAGGTATAATAGAGGATAATAGATAACTGTAATTCCTATATTTAAGAACGGGGGCAGAACATGTCTGGGAACAATAAACAAGTCAGCTTAAAATCAGTGCTTGGAAAATAATGGAATCCTCCCCAAAGGAGAGAATAGAAGAACATCTAGAAATAAAAATATAATAATGAACGGTCAGCATAGATTTCACAAGGAAAAGTCTTGCTTGACCAGCACTATTGAATGTTTTGTGGTCAGAGAATATGGAATCAGGGAACAAGTGGCAGAATGAATTACTATCTGGCTTCAAGGCATAGAGTGGGAGTAAAGGGAGTTATTGGCAGAAGGCAGGAAGTGACATTCAATAAGGATCAGTGCTGGGGCTACTGCTGTTTAGAATTTACGTTCATGATTTGGAATCAAAAACACAATTTCTAAATTTGCAGATTTGTTGGATGACATCAAATTGGGGTAGGGGGAGGTGTATTCAACACAGAGAGAAGAATGCAGCAAATTACAGGAGGGCATTAATAAATTTGTAGAATAGGCAAATCATTGGCAAATGACCTTCAATACAGATAAATGTAGGGTAATACATTTTGGTAGGAAGAATAGGGAGGTTACTTATCACTTAGAAGATGCAAGTCTAGATGGGCTATTAGATAAATAAAGGGATCTTGGAATACAAATACACCAATCACTAAGCTATGCTATAAATTAACATGTCCATAAAAACATGCACTAAGCTTTATTTCTAGAAGGACAGAATTGAAAGGTATGGGAGCTATGCTAAACCTGTAACAAACCTTTAGAGTATACTTAAGAGTACTGTGTACAGTTCTGATCACCATATTACTAAAACAACATAGAGGAAGTGGAGAGGGTGCGGAGAAGATTTATGAGGATTATACCGAAATTCGTGGGTACACATATCAGGCAAGGATTGATTGATAGGTTAGGTTACATTTCTCTTGAAAAAAAGAAGGCCGCAGGGTGACCGAATTAAGGTCTTTAAAATTATGAAAGATTTTGATAGCGTGGCTACAGAGAGAATATTTCCTCTTGTGGGGTAGAGCATAGAGACTATCAAATATTAGACAGTCACTAAGAAATCTAATGGGAAATTCAGAAGAAATTTCTTTACCCAAAGAATGTGGAACTTGTAGAATAAGGATGTTCAACATAGAAAGACGAGTTAATATGGAGAACAGTACAGCCCACATTGTGAAGTGGGGAGTGACATGATAGTAGACTGCATGTAGTGAGAGTCTGAGAGAAGTAGGCATGTTAGGGCTATACCTTGGAGATGTCTATATAGTTATGTGTTAACAATCAAAAGTTTATGTTCAACTACACAAGCCTCTAGACCTCTTAGTGAGGTCTAAACAATGTTACAATATGGTGACATGAATGAACCCAGAACTCTCGAGAAGTTGACAAAGGACCCCAGAATCTAAAAAAGCTAAAGGAACAGCAACCTGACCTGACTAAGGCACACCTGAACTGAAGACACAGCTGGGGATCAGCTATAAGGAAGCTCCACTGCAGAGCTGGAGGCTGAAGAGCAGAAGAAAAATCCACTATACAGCTAAAGGACACCACCAGAACATGTGGAAGTCCATTTTGAATCCCCATTGATTGCAGAGTCAAAGGATCTAGCAACGGTGAGCAAAGTTCAGTACAAAGGCTTTAATGGTATTTTTTAAATCACCACAGCTAGCCTTGGTCCAGGATGGCACCATACCACATGATGGTCGAGCTCCATTGAAAAATGAAGTTTTAAAACCTTAGCCAGAGCTGGGAGACATCTTTTCATATTCTAAGATATTTCAAAAATGTTTAAATGGCATAAACATACAATTGAGAGATTTGCAGCAAAAAATCAATTTCTTCAAAATCAGGCCCACAATCGCATTGAGAGCGTGCCAAAATCCAAAAAGCATGGGAAGATGAGAAATAAAAAGCTTACTGGAGCACTACCTTTGAAACAGACACAACATTTAAAGCTTTATGCTCCTACACTGATAAACCTTCAGATCAACCCTCCAGAACAAATTGGGCAGATACAACTGCCAGACCAGGCTCAGAATTGGGAGTTTTGACAATATATAGATAAGTAGACAGAGGCTGAACAAGTGAATACACTCCTGTACTCAGTAGGTCCAATAGCCGATGACATCATTGTGAGGCAAGGAATAAATGAATATTCAGCTAAGTTCCAAAGTCCTTTGCTACCTATTTTAATTTAAGAATTAATAAGGTATAAGAGTGAGCAAAATTCCACAAGCAAGGCCAGTGACCCGAATTATCCATTGACTCTTTCTTAAATGAGTTATACAGATTGGCTGAAGGTTGTGACTATAGCAACCTTAAGTCAGAGCTCATAAGAGACCAGATACTAGTCAGAGTGGCTGTGGAAGCCCCTTCAGATGTACTACAGGCAAAAGAAGATCTGATTTTAGAAAAAGCCATCCAAGTAGCCAGGTTGTCTAAAATCTGCCAAGCATTTTATATGGTCAGGTTAAGTCATGGTATAGAGCAACCACAACTGTCCATCTCATAAAGAAACAAAAGGACAGAGAGATTCCAGGCCAATGAAAACAGTACCCAAACAAGCACAAAATGGTGGGAGACCATGCCAGCATTGTGGAACCAAAAGACCTCACAGGTGACAGCAATGTCCAGAAGTCTTTGCGTTTCAATTGCAACTGGCTGGGACACTTTGGAAAGCTGTGTAAAGTCTGAGACATTAGAGCGTGTGGAGGATCCCAAAAGAGTCCACAAGATTGAGATATCACACCAGGAAGAAATCCAATCATGCTTCATGGGTGAGATCAAGGATCCTGAATTCTTCATTTAGGATGCTAACATCTGTGTAGACGGTCACATTACTAATTTCAAATTAGAAATGGGAATCAATGTTATGGTCCTCTCAGATTAGGAACCATGACTAACAGACCTCTGGCTATGGAAGACAGATACAACACGCTATGGCCCTGGAGGAATTCGACTTCCAGTCATAGGCATGATGATGGAAATAGGCATGGTGGTGGAAATAATTTTTTGAGGTGTGTCTATTTCAATGCCAGGAGTATTGTGGGGAAGGCAGATGAGCTGAAGGCGTGGATAGACACGTGGAAATATGACATTATAGCCATTAGTGAAACTTGGCTACAGGAGGGGCAGGACTGGCAGCTCAATGTTCCAGGGTTCCAATGTTTCAGGCGGGATAGAGGCAGAGGGATAAAAGGTGGGGGGGTGGCATTGTTGGTCAGGGAAAATGTTACAGCGGTACTCAGGCAGGATAGATTAGGGAGCTTGTCTACAGAGGCCCTATGGGTGGAGCTGAGAAACAGGAAAGGTATGACCACATTAATGGGCTTGTATTATAGACCACCCAATAGTCAGCGAGAATTGGAGGAGCAAATCAGCGGAGAGATAGCTGACAACTGCAAGAAACACAAAGTTGTGATAGTAGGGGATTTTAATTTTCCACATATAGATTGGGACTCGCATACTGTTAAAGGTTTAGACGGGGTAGAGTTTGTAAAATGTGTTCAGGAGAATTTTCTACACCAGTATATAGAGGTGCCAACTAGAGAGGATGCGATATTGGATCTCCTATTGGGAAATGAGTTAGGGCAGGTGATGGATGTGAGTGTGAGGGAACACTTTGGATCCAGTGATCATAATGCCATTAGTTTCAACCTGATCGTGGATAAGGATAGACCTGGTCCTCGGGTTGAAGTTCTGAACTGGAAAAAGGCCAAATTTGATGAAATGAGAAGGGATCTGGGAAGTGTGGATTGGCACAGGCTGTTCTCTGGTAAGGATGTAAATGGAAAGTGGGAGGCCTTCAAAGGAGAAATTTTGAGAGTGCAGAGTTTGTATGTTCCTGTCAGGATTAAAGGCAAAGTAAATAGGAATAAGGAACCTTGGTTCTCGAGGGAGATTGTAACACTGATTAAGAGGAAGAGAGAGTTGTATGAAATGTACAGGCAGCAAGGAACACATCAGATGCTCGAGGAGTATAAAAAGTGCAAGAAGCTACTTAACAGGGAAATCAGGAGGGCTAAAAGAAGATATGAGGTTGCTTTGGCAGACAGAGTGAAGGAAAATCCAAAGAGCTTCTATAGGTATGTTAGGAGCAAAAGGATAGTGAGGGATAAAATTGGTCCTCTTGAAGACCAGAGTGGTAGACTGTGTATGGAACCAAAAGAGATGGGGGAGATACTAAATGTTTTTTTTGCATCCGTATTTACTGAGGAAACGGGCATGGAGTCTACGGAAATAGGGCAAACAGGTAGGGAGGCCATGGAACCTTTACAGATTAAAGGGGAGGAGGTGCTCGCTGTCTTGAGGCAAATCAGAGTGGATAAATCCTCAGGACCGGACAGGGTATTCCCACGGACCTTGAGGGAAGCTAGTGTTGAACTTGCAGGGGCCCTGGCAGACATATTTAAAATGTCAGTATTCACGGGGGAGGTGCCGGATGATTGGAGGGTGGCTCATGTTGTTCCGTTGTTTAAAAAAGGTTCCAAAAGAAATCCGGGAAATTATCGGCCAGTAAGTTTGACGTCGGTGGTGGGCAAGTTATTGGAAGGTGTGATAAGGGATAGGATCTACAAATATTTGGATAGACAGGGACTTATTAGGGAGAGTCAACATGGCTTTGTGCGTGGTAGGTCATGTTTGACCAATCTATTAGAGTTTTTCGAGGAGGTTACCAGGAAAGTGGATGAAGGGAAGGCGGTGGATGTTGTCTACCTGGATTTCAGCAAGGCCTTTGACAAGGTCCCTCATGGGAGGTTAGTTAGGAAGGTTCAGTCGCTAGGTATACATGGGGAGGTAGTAAATTGGATAAGACACTGGCTCAATGGAAGAAGCCAGAGAGTGGTTGTGGAGGATTGCTTCTCTGAGTGGAGGCCTGTGACTAGTGGTGTGCCGCAGGGATCGGTGTTGGGTCCATTGTTGTTTGTCATCTATATCAATGATCTGGATGATAATGTGGTCAATTGGATCAGCAAGTTTGCTGATGATACAAAGATTGGAGGTGTAGTGGACAGTGAGGAAGGTTTTCAAAGCTTGCAGAGGGATTTGGACCAACTAGAAAAATGGGCTGAAAAATGGCAAATGGAATTTAACGCAGACAAGTGTGAGATATTGCACTTTGGAAGGACAAATCAAAGTAGAACGTACAGGGTAAATGGTAGGACTCTGAAGAGTGCAGTTGAACAGAGGGATCTGGGAATACTGGTACAGAATTCCCTAAAAGTGACGTCACAGGTGGATAGGGTCGTAAAGAGTGCCTTTGGTACATTGGCCTTTATAAATCGGAGTATCGAGTATAAAAGTTGGAGTGTTATGGTAAGGTTATATAAGGCATTGGTGAGGCCGAATTTGGAGTATTGTGTACAGTTTTGGTCACCTAGTTACAGGAAGGATGTAAATAAGATTGAAAGAGTGCAGAGAAGGTTCACAAGGATGTTGCCGGGACTTGAGAAGCTGAGTTACAGAGAGAGATTGAATAGGTTGGGACTTTATTCCCTGGAGCGTAGAAGATTGAGGGGAGATTTGATAGAGGTGTATAAGATTTTGATGGGTATAGATAGAGTGAATGCAAGCAGGCTTTTTCCGCTGAGGCAGGGGAGAAAAAAACCAGAGGGCATGGGTTAAGGGTGAAAGGAGAAAAGTTTAAAGGGAATATTAGGGGGGGCTTCTTCACGCAGAGAGTGGTGGGAGTGTGGAATGAGCTGCCGGATAAAGTGGTAAATGCTTTTAACACTTTTAACATTTAAGAAAAACTTGGACGGGTTCATGGATGAGAGGGGTGTGGAGGGATATGGTCCAAGTGCAGGTCAGTGGGACTAGGCATAAAATGGTTCGGCACAGACAAGAAGGGCCAAAAGGCCTGTTTCTGAGCTGTAATTTTCTATGGTTCTATGATCTTAGAATGGCTCCAGTATGGCTACAAACAAATATTCAAGATTTTGTACATAATCCAAAACCAATCCTTTTCTCTTAAGCAGGGATGCCTGTGTTGTCCTTAATCGCCTCAGAACAGCAGAAGCCATCAGTACACCAACTATACAGAATGGCAGTTTCCTGCAAGGTCCACCAGTACAGGTACTCTTGACTGGGATTTCAGCGCTGAATTGTTTGCACTCTCTGCAGAGCCAATTTGTCCAACTCCTTTGCAGACGGTAGTACAGGATCCTCTCCGGTTGGACCACCCAAATCTTCAGCTGAGCACCAACATGCACTGAGTGGAAGGTGCAGAGCAGAATAATGAGCCCCAACCTCAGTGTCCAACAGTTGCTGTCACAGATCCAGCGACATCCATAGCAATGAGGTGCAGTTTTCACATGAAACACACAACAGCAAGTCGATGCTGTGTGCTGAACAGTAACCAATAGCTCATCAAATACACCCCAGCAAGCCACACGGGTACAGTAATGAACATGGTGCAGCAATGGAAGCCAAACTGTAGGTTGAGCTTATGGGTGAGGAATGTTCAGACATGAGGGAGATACACCATCAAATCCCAGGATGTTCATAACAGACGCCAAAAAACAGAAAACCCGAGTTCACTCCATGAACGAATGGATCAAACATTCCTTTTAGGAGGAATGGGATAAACCCAAGGTGTCCAATCAAAGCAAATTGGTTGTTGATAAAGAGAAATTCAACTTGAAGGAATGCAAAAAAGCAAATCAGATGAAGAAAACCAAATGCCAGAAAGACAGGATACAACAATTTCAGCACTGAACCAATGAGGTCTGCCCAAAGCCACTGAATCCACCACTCCTCCAAATGGGACAAGAATGCGACCTGGAAGAATGGTCAAGCCTCCAGACCATTTGAATTTATAAAGTCAGGAATGTGGAAGAGGAGAAGGGATATCATGTGAAGAAAGATTATGTTATAAATATGTTGAATAAAGACTTGGGGAACGTGTAGTATAAGGTTGTTTGGCATAGCAAGGGTTAAGAGGGGACTGGAGAACAGTACCGCCCACATTGTGATGTATGGAGTCACATGACATTAGACTGTGACCAGATCACGTCTGAGAGAAGTAGTCAGGAAGATAGCACCAACTGAGAGGGCTATAACTTGGAGATATGTATGTAGTCATGCATTAACAATCAACAGTTTATACTAAACCACACCAACCTCCAGACTTCTTAGTGAGACACAAAACAATCTTACAACAGAACTCGCTACCACAGGGAAGCTGAAGTAGATGAGATAAGTCTGGAGAAGCCTCAAGTAGAATATAAAGATCAACATTGGTTGGTTGGGCTAAATAGCCTCTTTCTGTGCCGTAGTCTGATATTAATTAGAAACATTAGAATTTAATACCACACTTGATTTTGATAAAGACACGAGATGCTGCTTTTATACAGACTTCATTTACAATTCCTCCATCTATAGAAAAGTTCTCCAGGCTACTGCAGAAAGAATAACATTTTAAATTTGCTGGACTTGATGAAACCATCAGCAGTTTATTAGTTTATTAGTGAAGACTGATATACTGGGTGGCTAATATTTTCATTCTGTACAGGTGGGTAACTTCAATTATCCACTTTAGAGCTTACACACTCTCATGACTATCATCCCTTAATGTTCCCAACGTAGAGAATCCTTATCATACCTGCTCAATGATCTCATCATCATGTAAGAGGTACACCTTGCTGACACTGTACCGTTCCTTCAAAACAAGAGCAAAATGTTCTATACGACGGATAGACAGCTTGGACTTCAGGGTTAGGATGATGTCCTGTCAATTAAAGAAGGAAAGGATGAAATTAATTTCTTACTGCCTTTGTGACCCACCCGAGCACCTATACTACTGATATCTATCATTAACACATCACACTTCTCATATAGGAAGACTCCTAAGCCAATGTGAACTTTGCAGAGAGAAAAAGACAAAAGTATAGGCCTAAAATATCCCTAACATCCTACTCTATCCACTGACTGACCCAGTGCAATGTCCACAATCTGCAAACCTTATTCTATCCACAGTCAACACCAATTACTCTATTTGCTGACTGAACATCCTTCTCTATCCACTGTCCAAATCCACTGTCCAAACCCCTTGCTCTAACCTTGTCCATACCCCCTGTTCAACCCCTTTGCTCCATCCACTGTCCAAACTCAATACAATCCCCACAGTCGTGGCCTTTAATGGTTCTACACATTTGCCGCTCCCATCTGTCAGTAGAAAGCACATTGTGATAAATAAACAATTATTCTTGCTTCCCTGTCCTGATATCCATCGTCTATCTTGTTCGGTCAGTGCCTAAAAGCTCTTGAAAGCTTTTCTTAATCGTTGCATCCGATATCCTGCAAAAATGGATCAGCATTCTAGGAATTGGTTTATGTAAGTTGTCATATAAGAATCTTGATGAGACTGAGTTCACTGCAGATTTTTGGGATTCAAAAGCTTGATTTTTGCAGTTAAATGCTTTCATCCACTCATACAGTGAATTAACAAGATGTTGGATATTACTTTTAAAGACACACTAAAAATTAAATATTGACCATCAAGCCTCCCTCCACGTAGATTTTTTTTTTGTCTTTTTCCTTGCTTTTTGGCAGCTCTTGTTTATTGTTCATGTTCGTTAAAGAAAGAAACAGTATTTATTTGGAACCTTCCATGACCAAAGATCATTCCAAAGTGCTTTAATGCCAAAGATGTATTTTTGAAGTGTACTGTTGCCTCAGTGTTGGCTCATTTCACAGTTCAGCGGATGGTCACCGTCTAAATCAGTTTATGACCCAATTAAATTCTCAAAAGGTTCCTGAGACGCAATTCCCTTCTAATTCTCTTGAATATTCCACAGTCCCTAAATCATGAGATTGCTAGTCTGATTACAGGATGATCAGAAAGCTCCTCGAACTAAAAACACTGGGCAGAATTTTCCGATATTTTCTCAAAATGAGAAAACCGGAGAGAGTTCCGCTGGCGCCGACGGCGAGGAAAGTCACCATATGATCAGCCCCTTTAAGCAAAATAAGTTTTTCCATGGGTTTTTTGCCGCACCCATGATGGCCAGTCTCTGATTCGCTCACCCCATTACAGCTTAATGGCTGCAATCAGTGGAGCTCGCCATTTAAATGCCTCTCTGGTTCTGTCCAGCACTTGTTCGATATGCAATCGGGGGAATGGATGTCAGAAAGATTGCACCACAATTCACCAAGTGGGCCCACAGCAAGCTTCTGGATGGGGTTCAGCAGAGGCGAGAGACTCTCTACCCCAATTGAGTAGACGTTCTGCCAGCAAGGTGACTGACCCGACCTGGAAAGCTGTGGCTAGCTCATCCATGAGGAGATGGGGCAGCAGTGTGGGAAGAAGATGAATGACCTTCTTCATGCAGCCAGGGTTTGTTTGTCTCCTTATGTCTCCCCGCAACACCCCTTAACACACTCCTCACACCTAAATGGTGATTTCTTTCCCACCAACCTTGCGAGGCCCCAGCACTTGACATGCCGACCTCCCCCCACCACCGCCCTCCATAATACCTCCAGTAGCTCCTCAGCTCCTCACATTCCTGCTCCCACTCAGCCCCCCCCCCCCACCCCACACATGCCAGACTACATAACCATCTGACCTGCACAATTCCTGCCTACACTTTCTCCATTGGTCTCATTGTAGAACAAACTGGAGCACAACCTGCAAGTAACTCAGAGGGAGATATCTCAGAAACCAGCACTGAAGAGATGTCTCAGCTGTCACCTGCATCCTCCACCAGCACAGAAACTCGCACCTCAGTGGGAATAAGTAGTAGGCAGGCTACTGGGTCACTCACTGGTGAGCAGCTCACAGTTGAAGATCCATAGCAGGCAGAGGCAGGGACATCCCAGGGATCCGGCATTCAGAGGGATGCTGGAGCCCGGGACTTTCTGTGCCCCTGGCTGATGACGTGCCCTTGAGTTCAGTGATACCAGAGCTGCTGAAGCTACAAAGGCAGAGTCACGAGTATCAGGAACGGATGACAGCAGCCCTTCTCAGAGTACAGGGCCGATTGGAGAAGCCCATCGCCTTCTGTCCGAGGAGATGGTGCTGTCACTTTGATGCAACAAGGCCAACACTGCAAGGGTGGCATCTGCAGTGGAGACTTTGGTGCAGGACTTGCACTCCATGGCGGTTGTTGTTCTCTCCATGGTTTAGGTCATGACGTCCATGGCTGAGGGTGTGAGCTTCATGGTGCAGGCACTAGTGGGAATCCACGAGTGTCAATGCCAGTTGACAGCGATGCTTCTGGATCTCACTCCAACTGCCCCTCCATCCCGTGGAGGGGCACAGAGGCCCTTGGGAACCTGAAGGGAAGAAAATCAGCAGGATTATAGCCCGGGCTCTCCAACCTGGGGGTGTCCAGCCCATCTGACACTCTTCTCCCTCTTCACCTCCAGCTCCACACACTGAGGAGGGCAGCACCTCAACACCAGTGCTGCCCAAAAACAGGCCCAAATCTTCAAGGTCTCAGCTCACAGGGGACGCCCACCAAGTCATCTCAGGCAACAAAGCATGGAAGTCAATAGACCGCCTTACCCTCAGCTGGGGATACACCTAGACATAGCAGGAAGGTGAGGAAGGCTAGGAAAAGATAGGCACCCAGTGGGTGAACCTAGACACTAATGGAGATAAATCATGCCCCCCCTGCCCCCACACAGCAATGTTCAGGCCTCTCATTCTGTCAGCATTCCTCAGCACTGTGGGTGCCATCAGCTGAGAGTCTGTCCACTTCGTCAGTAGGCGGAGAAACACACTGGGACCTCTGACCTTGGAGGAGGCAGTAGCAGCCGAGATGTGGCATTTAGCCTCTCTGGGTCCCTAGATCACAACGATCAGTGGCAGCTTGCGTTCAACTCTCTGTCAGGCAGGACTTAGACATTGCGCAGAGGATATGAGGAGGATCACTTTGTCCTCACTGCAAGTCATCATCATTCTCCTGCAGCATTCAGTCTTGCCCATGAATGGTGTATGACCAGCATGATAACCTCCCACAGGCACTACAATAGTGAGAGGGTGTCAGACCCCATGATAGGAGAAGTCTTGACAGCCTAGCCCCGGTCAGCCCCAAACTGAGAGGCAGTGAGGGAGTACCACTTGTATGTGGCAGACTGGGAGACGCCACACAGGTCACCCTCACAGCCTTGAAACAAGCCACTGGCACAAAAGTGATTTTAAGGGCCACAGGCAAAGGTGACCTCTCAGAGTCCGTTGGTGCCAACTCTTGCATCACCTGGCACAGGTGGTTCACCATCCCCCAGGACGAACCTGGTCTTCTCCAGCACTGGACCGCTGACATTTGGAGGTAGGAAGCTCTCCGATGGTAGACCTGTGGACTCCTCTGAGGTTCCACCATTTGTGGCCCTACTCAGGAAGATCAGTAGGCTCAGGCTCCCGCTCCTCTGCAGGGCACTGGCCTGGCAACATGCAACTGCATATTGACGTCACCACTGCTACTCCACAGCTAGCAACAGAACTGCCAGCTCAACTGGCTCTATGATTCTCTCGAGTAAATAACTGAAAGGAAGAGAACAGAAAAGTGAACAATGAGGAGTTCTGACAATTCCCTGGCCCACAGCTATCTCAGGGTCTGGAATATCCATCCATACACATGCCCCTATGTGAGCGTCTTTCCAATGAGCCTCACGCACTCCCCTACCACACAACGGCCATATCTCCACAGTTGCCCCTCTTAACTCCACCTGACAAGTGCCTCAACCCTCGAGAGCCTCAGTGGGCTGCATCATCACCCCGTCCTCCACAAGGATTAGGGCAGTTGACTCTATTCAATCGACCTGTGTTCCAACCTCATGGGGGGCATGAGATGCTGCCACCCATGATGTCCTGAACCGGGTGACTGATGGGCATTGTTACCCTCCCACCTTGCATTTGGGGCAACATCTGTGACATCTCTCTGTTATGGAGAGCTGAGTGCCTTGGAGTTCAATGCTTGGGGACTCAGCGCCAATCAGTGGCACACTGACATTGCAATACTGACAAACTTGGCACAATTGACTTGTCAATGAAGGATCAGGGAGTTGAATAGGCATCCCCCTGTGGCGGGCGAGGCACATCTGATTCATTTCAAGACAGCAATTTGCAGTAACTCTCATCTTTAGGTGGCATCCCCAGTTCTCGTGGGCTGCGGGTTAAATGAGCCCCCCATCTTTGGGCAATTTAGAATGGCCAATCTACCTAACCTGCACATCTTTGGCATGTGGGAGGAAACCGGAGTACCTGGAGGAAACCCAAGCAAACACGGGGAGAACGTGCAAACTCCACACAGACAGTCACCCAAGACTGGAATTGAACCTGGGTCCCTGGCACTGTGAGGCAGCAGTGTTAACCGCTCTGCCACCGTGCCGTGCCACAACACATGTTTGGCACTGGCAGCAAACGCAGCAAACTAAATATTGGAAAGATTGAAGCCATTATTGCTACAAACACTGTCCTTTAGCCAACGACTCAATCTCTTCCCCTGGTGACTAATTGAGGCTAAAACAGATTGTTTGCAACCTCGGTGCCACATTTTACCCGGACATCAACATCTGACCACATAGTCACATGATCACTAAGACTGCCTATATCCATCTCGGTAACTCTGTCCCTTCCCCAGCTCATCAGCTGCTGAAAGTCTCATCCAATGCTTTAGTTACCTCGAGACTTCATTATTCAAATGCACTCCTGGCTGGCCTCCCATCTTCCATTCTCCATAAAAATAAGGTAATCGAAAACCTGGCTGCCTATATCCTAATGCGCTAGTTCCTGTTCACCTTTTACCACAGTGCTTGCTGGTCAACATTGGCTCCATTTTAAATTTCTCATGCTTGATTTCAAATCACCCCATGGCTTCACTCTCCATATTTCTGTAACCTCCTCCAGATCTACAATCTTCCAAGAAATCTTGATTCTTCCAATTCTGGCCTCTTTTGCCTCCCTGATTTTGAGACGTTGTTTCATTGGTGGCCATGTCTTCAGTTGCTGAGGACCTATTTGGCTCTGGAATTCTCTTCCCCTAAACTTCTCTGCCTCTCTACCTCTTTTTCCTCCAATATACAGCTTAACACCTAAATCTTTAATCATACTTTTGCTATTTTCCCTAATGTCTCCTTTTATGGTTCGTTGTCACATGTCATTTCAAAACTTTCCTGTGAAACACTTGGGATATTCTATTACAATAAAGACACAACAAAGACACAAGTTCTTGGCACTGATGTTAAGAAGTCATATAAATTAACCAAAGAGAATCAATTTAAATATAAGGGGCTGGTCAGAATATTAATACTGTGGATGTTGGAAATCTGAAATAAAAATAGAATGGAAATACTCAGTAGGTCAGGCAGCATTTGTGGAGAGAGAAACAGAGTTAATAGAAAGTCCTGCAAGATCCCACCCAATGTTTCAGGTCCATAACCTGTCATTGTAACTGAAAAAAGTTAGAGATGTAACAGGTTTTAAGTGAGTTCTGAGGCAAGGAAAACAGTGAGGGGAGGAAAGAACAAAAGTGGTTCCTGATGGGTTTGGTAGGCAGGAGAGATTAAAGGAATGATGGGAGAAGGCAAAATGGGATGGTGCTGGAACAAGTAACAAAGCGAAAGAAGGGTCTAACTAATTTCAATCACACTGCCAGTTCCTTGAATTTGAAACCATTCATTCAATGGAAGCATATTTACCAATCATACTCCCAGAGAAATGATAGAATTGGTGAATCTAACCTTAGTCACATGATAAATACAATTCAGACACAGCATTACTTAAGTATATAAAGTAGCCTATGGCAATTTCCATGGTCAGTTAAGGAATCTGAGTCTAGGAATTTTGTAATTTTGGGGAAAAAACATCCATTGAATCATGTAATGGCCACAACCTGTTAAAACATTGTGGCTATCAAATAGAAATCTTGACATTACAATTTGCAATGTTAAATGTTAACAGAAACGCACAACAAAAATTGTGACAACAGGAAGCTTGTGGAGAAGAATGCATGGCCCTCATTAGATTTTCAGTGATGTAGATAAGGAGCAGAAACTACTACTGCCGTGTCTCTCCTTCTGTGTCAGTGATGCTACAGAATAAATGAGAGAGATGAAATACTTTATCATCTGCTAAACATATTGACAACTGTATTGAGATTCTGCGTTCTGTTTTTTCCAGAGTAGATCAATAAAGTCAATCAATAGAATTCTTACAGGACAAAATCAACAGAGGGGAAACCTCACAGCAGAGTCTTTATTACCTTCACTGTTGTATTTTTCTCAAATCTAAAGGCTTTGGTCTGTCCATTTTCCAAATACACCTTGAGAACATTGGGCATGAAAAGAAGTGAGTTACCCTGTGGGGAGAGCAAAGCACAAATTTCTCAGATTATGTATTGCAACAAAGAAGCAAAATCACAATACAACAGTCTCCACCTCTTATCTCTGCTGCAGTGGTGGTGGGGGAATAGGGGTGGCGGGGGAGTGGGTGTGGCAAGGGGAGGGGCGCCGGGGGGAGGAGAGGGGATTGGAAATGGGACGGGACCCTGTACCATCACAATTCCGCCTTGTTCCGAGGAAATTCCAGTGGAGTTCATGGGCTGCAGACAGATCACTGGTCCGCCCACAGCTCTCCCACAGCAAGGGATGGGAAATTCTACACAGTATGCCTCCAATGGCTCCATGCTGACTGAGAGCTGGTGTACTGGTAGACTGGGCCTCCTGGAATTTTGGGCTGCCCTCACCTAGGTAACCAGGAAGCTCCTGCTGTCATATTGTTCCAACCATCCCATCGGGAGTCTCACAGGACAGCCAAAAAAGAGCTGCACCTGACAAAAAGGTGCGTTGGGGTTTGTCTGGAAGTCATCTCAAATAAGGCTCAGAGGAGGCAGTGCTGAAGACAAGGAATTAGGATGGGCGGAGCTCCCTGTGCTTGTTTTTTCAGCACTTCCAGCCTCAGAGGTGCCTGACGTTAGGTCTGGAGGTTGGTAGTTTCAGTGGCAGTCATGCAGTTGTTCATGGTAAGTGAAAGTAGCCTCCACAATTTGGCTATGCTGAGCATGTGGGGAGGCTGCTACATCATGGGGAGGCAGTAGTATGTCACTGGACTAGTAATACAGAGATCCAGGATAATGCTCTGGGGACATAGGTTTGAATTGCGCCACAGCACATAGTGGAAGTTGAATTCAATGAAAAATCTGGAATTTGAAGTCTAACGATGACCATGAAACCATTGTCAATTGTCACAAAAATCCATCTGGTTCATTAATGTCCTTTAGGGAAGGGATTGACTTTGAAATGGTCTAAGCAAGCCACTCAGTTAAAGGGCAATTAGGGATGGAAAGTAAATGCTGACCCAGCCAGTGATGCCTACAACTTTTAATAAAAAAATTAATCCAAAGAAGTAATAGCACAAATGAGAGCAGCCACTTTGGCATGGGGCAGCTGGGCATCCAACATCCATCCCATGACTGTGCATGCTGAGTTTGTAACCTCAAAAGGAGGAGACACCAAGAGAAGTGATCACCCACAGACCCCACAGATTCTAGTGGTATCAAAGGAGGTCCCTGGAGGGTACAGGCCTGGTTCCAACATAATTTCCTTGAGTAGCTTCTGGTCAATTTAATCTTCCCAAAGATGTGGAATCACACTTCCTTAAGGCTTACAGCTTTGGACTCAACAGATTTGCTGCCCTGCAGTGACTGGAACTTTTCAACAACAATATTAAATTGGCGCTCAACCCTCACTAGGGACTTTAGGAAAACCTTAAGAGTAGAATTCCCATTTGCACTGGCCCTTGTTGAGGGTGAGAAAGGGAAGAAATTAAACAGAGGCCCTTTCTAGCAGATCCTTGCCCATTTATACAGCTATTCTGATCCCCTGAAATCATCTTGTACCAAACATTGGAACTTCCCATCCAAGAAGAGGTGGGCATTTTGTTACAAATACAAAATTTATAAGATCTTTTTGGGACTGCCTTTTCAAATTAAGGTAAAATGGAGGAAAGACGGGATCATGTGACTGGCTCTGAATTCTGCCCAACAATAAGCCTTGGTAGTTTAGTTGTTAAAGGTTAGGGAGGCTCAGGTTGCCTTACTGGGCAGAAAGAGCTAGATGTTCACACCCGTAGCCAATGGTAAGAGCAGCTGTGCTGACTGTGGTTAGATTATTAGTCTTCAAACCTCACAGTTCATACTGTCAGGTTTTATAAATGGTTATACTTTGAACTGTGTAATTCCAAGACAAAATATAGTTGGGGGCTAGATGATAGCTAATTAGTATTCTACCTTGATATAAGACTCATGTGATTCACATTGTCATGAAGATGAGTTTTTAGAGGGAAAAGATCCGTACAAATTAATTGTGGTATTGGGTTACAGTTTTGCGAAGATATCCTTGAAACTTCACAGACAAAGGTCAGTCTGCAGACATCTAAGAAAGAGAGCGAGAGGAGGAGATGGAGGCAGCTAGTCCTGCATCTGGAGCAGAAATTGCTGACCATTCTATTCACCATGCAGAAACAGGTGGGAAGCTCATGCTCAGATTGAAAAGATCGAGTTTTGTGAGAGATTAAAGGAGACGGGAGGATTTGCTTAGCTTGGACTAGAAGGAAAGAATCTCCAGTGTAAACCACACAATGAAAGCAGTTTTCAGATTAGAAGTTATCGGGCTGGGAAAGAAAAAAGAAACAGGCCATCAGGAGAATAACTTTGGATTGGTTCTGGGAGAATGAGTGTCTAATGAAGGGAAGAGTGTAAAGTATAACTGTAGCAATAGATCTTCAGTCACGCTAAAAGTTAAATAAGGAGTTTATTTTCTGTAACTGAGTATATGTTGCCTACAAATAGTGCTTAATTAATAAAAATAAAAAAGTGGAAAGACTCAGCAGGTCTGGCAGCATCTGTGGAAAGAGAAATAGAATTAATGTTGAGTGTGTATGACTTCTTCAGAGTTGATGGATATGATGGATTGTATAGTTGGAGAGGGAAGTAGAGAAGGTGTTCTCGATACATAAATTAGACCATCATTACAATGTGGCATCATGTGGTTGTCATCCTGGCCAAAGCCATTGTTTAGTTTTATATAATCAGCAGGCAGAAAAGAGTTAGTCACCTTTTTAATTTCAGTCAACTTGGTGCATCTATTAAAGAACAAAGAACAAAGAAAATTACAGCACAGGAACAGGCCCTTCGGCCCTCCAAGCCTGCACCGACCATGCTGCCTGACTTAACTAAAACCCCCTACGCTTCCGGGGACCATATCCCTCTATTCCCATCTCATTCATGTATTTGTCAAGACGTCCCTTAAAAATCACTACCGTATCCGCTTCCACTACCTCCCCCGGCAATGAGTTCCAGGCACCCACCACTCTCTGTGTAAAAAATCTGCCTCGTACATCTCTTTTAAAACTTGCTCCTCGCACCTTAAACCTATGCCCCCTGGTAATTGACTCTTCCACCTTGGGAAAAGGCTTCTGACTATCCACTCTGTCCATGCCTCCCATAATCTTGTGGACTTCTATCAGGTCACCCCTCAACCTCCATCACTCCAGTGAGAACAAACCAAGTTTCTCCAACCTCTCCTCATAGCTAGTGCCCTCCATACCAGGCAACATCCTGGTAAATCTTTTCTGTACCCTCTCCAAAGCCTCCACATCTTTCTGGTAATGTAGCGACCAGAATTGAACACTATAGTCCAAGTGCGGCCTAACTAAGGTTCTATAAAGCTGCAACATGACTTGCCAATTTTTAAACTCAATACCCTGGCCGATGAAGGCAAGCATGTCGTATGCCTTCTTGACTACCTTCTCCACTTGCATTGCCAATTTCAGTGACCTGTGTACCTGTACACCCAGATCCCTTTGCGTCAAAACAACACGCAGGCACTGGTCTAAGTGCCCTGAAATCAGCCCCTAGTTGAGCTGATATGTCATGTACTGGAGCCAACCAAGCTTGTTAAAACACCAAGGGACTCAAAGGCTGGTAGAAAAATGCTTTCATATACCAAAGCAGAAAATCCACTGATTCTTCAGTATATGTTTTCACATAAAACACCAAACAAAATCTTTGGGTATTTCTTGGTATTTTGGATAATCATAAAGCTCACAGACAGACTTATGACTATATTACACCTACATGTTCAAAATTACCCCTTCCTGCAACCCTTCTTGGTAAGACTGTCGATAAAAGAGGGTATCTGTATCGGAGGGGTATCCACCAATATTCCCCCTAATTTCGGTTTGCTATGCAAAACCAACTTGTTGAACCATGCAGTCCCTTTAAGATGGGGAGCAGCCACATATACGCATGTCCTATAGGGAACATTGCTTGAGCATGGTCTCTTTGTTCCCTCTTGGTACATTCCTGATTGTTGCTTGACTACCCATCAATCCCTGATGCTCACCCCTGTGGTTCTAGTCCAGCAGATCACAACACTACAATCAGGCATCCAGTGTTCTATAGAAAAAGATAAAAGGTGCCCAGTCTAGAAACAGGTTGGGACTAATCCAAGAATAATGATGGTCCGCCTGAACTCATTAGTAGGCTAAATTCCCGTGGGAGGCACAAACCTGTGCGTAGCCATTGACGATCACTTCCTGAGCAAAGCGCACTTTGACTGGGTTGCTTTTCAGTCTGGCTCGTTTTTCTTCAGTAATAAACGATGACTTGGGCCCCTGAATATAAACAGAAACCATTACATTTCAACCACAGCACTGACATTCAGCATTGACAATGTGTTGTACCAAGGGAATCCCTGACGTTCTGAGGTCTAGAAATTTGATTACAAACTAAAATGGAGGTGCAAAGGGTGGAGTGCACCTTGCATATACCTGATTATTTGGTCTCAGACAGCATGTTAAATTGCTGCCCATTAAAATTATCCAGGAGGTCAGTGCTAGGCGTGCTCCTAGGACATGGTTGTAATGTCAAAAAAAGCTCATTAACCTCACTATGGCTGTCAAAGGTATGAATACTATCCTCACTCTCTGCTCACACCTTCTCTACCTCCAGCCTCACTGCTCACAATGCTTCTGTCCCCTGCTTCCCTTCACCCTGTGATAATCATTGCACTGCACTTAAATCTACATCCTTCACCTCAAATTCACACACTTACCATTATTTCAACCATCACTCCCCCACACCTCACATCTTACACACTATGTATCAATTCTAACCACCCAAATATGCTAATATACTCCCTTCTTTCTTGCAGGAGAAGATTGGTCGCAACTCGAAACAGAAGGCTACCAGTGAAGGAGGCCAACGCTGCCAACATACTCCCTCCCCTATGGAAAAAAATCATGCGGATCATCAGAGGCAGGGGGAGAGTCATGGCCATGGTGAAAGACAATGCCGAAGGAGACCTCGTACATGGTTCCCTCACATCTCGTCTTCTTTATTCCTTCTTCTCTCTCACCATACACACTCTGTATGACAAAGTAAAACTACAGCTCAAAAGTATATGTGGTGAATCACAGAATGGTCTTGAGGACGCGAATGATGCTATATAATGTAAGGTAATTTTTTCCTTTTTTTGCCCATTTTTCTTAAGATACTTCTGGCTCATTGGCAATTTTCCAGGGGTTAATCTTCAATGACATGCTGCCAGTGGGGAGGTACCCTGGCAGAAAGCACATTTGGACATAGAGTTACCACAGCTACAACACAGAGGTCCTGATTCTCTGGCCCACTCTGCCTTCTACTGGGAGGATGGGATGGTCGAATTACCCCTCCCATCTGTACAACTGAAATTGATATCAATTCTTAAGTATAATATTTTAGCCAATGTGGTGCAAACATGACATCAATTTAGCAGCATGACACCTCCATGTTCTAAGATTTTTATCTGGATACAAGTTGATTTTCCTTGCCAAATTACATAGAAAGTCAAGATCCAGTGTAACTTTCAGGAGAGGCAAGAACACAGGGTGAAGGCAATGGATCCAGGATGTACATAAATAACTCCTTACAAATCAGCCATGTTGTCTTTATTTTTACGTTTCCATTATAAATACCATAAGACCATAAGACATAGAAGCAGGATTAGGCCTCTTGGCCCATCGCGTCTGCTCCGCCATTCAATCATGGCTGATATTTTTCTCATCCCCATTCTCCTGTCTTTTCCCCATAACCCCTGATCTCCTTATTAATCAAGAACCTATCTATCTCTGTCTTAAAGACACCCAATGACCTGGCCTCCACAGCCTTCTGTGGCAAAGAGTTCCACAGATTCACCCTCATCTCTGTTTTAAAGGATCGTCCCTTTAGCCTGAGGTTGTGCCCTCTGGTTCAAGTTTTTCCTACTAGTGGAAACATCAAACAAGAACAAAGAACAAAGAACAATACAGCACAGGAACATGCCCTTCGGCCCTCCAAGCCCGCGCCGCTCCCCGGTCCAGGATTGAATCCTGAATCCAGGATCCCCGCCCAATTTTCCAGCCTATCTACATACCAATATCCTATCCACCGAGCTGTCCCTCACAGCTACGATGCTTTGTTCATTACAACCTATTAACTTACCCCCACCCCCCCATTCCAGACCATGTGATCTCCAGGGAGAGGCGAAAACCCAGAGTGAAAAACCCCAGGGCCAATATGGGGAAAAAAAAATCTGGGAAATTCCTCTCCGACCCCCTGAGGCGATCGAAACGAGTCCAGGAGATCACAATGGCCCCGATCGGAAAATGCTTCCCAACCCTAGTCATTTCCACTTCCACGAACACCATATGAATTCCCTGCCCCCGAGACAGGTTCCCAACTATCCGCAGTCTCACTCTGTACTGGCACCAGCAAGATGATCGTAGAATGAAGCCTTGAAACGAGAAACCAGGAACAATTAGCCCGCGCCGCTCCCTGGTCCAAACTAGACCACTCTTTTGTATCCCTCCATTCCCACTCCGTTCATATAGCTGTCTAGATAAGTCTTAAACGTTCCCAGTGTGTCCGCCTCCACCACCTTGCCCGGCAACACATTCCAGGCCCCCACGACCCTCTGTGTGAAATATGTCCTTCTGATATCTGTGTTAAACCTCCCCCCCTTCACCTTGAACCTATGACCCCTCGTGAACGTCACCACCGACCCGGGGAAAAGCTTCCCACCGTTCACCCTATCTATGCCTTCTCTACGTCCACTCTATCCAGGCCTCACAGTATCCTGTAGGTTTCAATAAGATTTCCCCTCATTTTTCTAAACTCCCAATGAGTACAGACCCAGAGTCCTCAACCGTTCCTCATACGACAAGCTCTTCATTCCAGGTATCATTCTTGTTAACCTCCTCTGGACCCTTTCCAAGGCCAGCTCCTCCTTCCTTAGATATGGGGCCTAAAACTGCTCACAATACTCCAAATGGGGTCTGACCAGAGCCTTATACAGCCTCAGAAGTACATCCCTGCTCTTGTATTCTAGCCCTCTCAACATGAATGCTAACATTGCATTTGCCTTGCTAACTGCTGACTGAACCTGCATGTTAACCTTAAGAGAATCTTGAACAATGACTCCCAGGTCCCTATGTGTTTCTGATTTCCTAAGCATTTTCCCATTTAGAAAATAGTCTAAATTCCTCCTTCCAAAGTGCATAACCTCACACTTTTCCACATTGTATTCCATCTGCCACTTCTTTGCCCACTCTCCTAACCTGTCCAAGTCCTTCTGCAGCACCCCTGCTTCCTCAATACTACCTGTCCCTCTACACATCTTTGTATCATCTGCAAATTTAGCAACAGTGCCTTCAGTTCCTTCCTCCAATGTATAATGTATAATGTGAAAAGTTGTGGTCCCAGCACTGACCCCTGATGCACACCACTAATCACCGACTGCCTTCCTGAAAAAGACCCCTTTATCCCCACTCTCTGCCTTCTGCCAGTCAACCAATTCTCTATCCAAGCCAGGATCTTACCCTTAACACCATGGGCACTTAACTTATTTAACAGTCTCCTATGCAGCACCTTGTCAAAGGCCTTCTGGAAATCTAAATAAATCACGTCCACTGGTTCACCTTTATCTAACTTCCTTGTTACCTCCTCAAAGAACTCTAACAGAATATGTCAGACGTGACCTCCCCTTGACAAAGCCGTGCTGACTCAGTCCTATTTTATCATGCACTTCCAAGTACTCTGCAATCTCATCTTTAATAATGGACTCTAAAATCTTGCCAATGACCGAAGTCAGGCTAACCAGCCTATAATTTCCCGTCTGCTGCCTCCCTCCCTTCTGAAACAGTGGTGTTATATTAGCTACTTACCAGTCCTCTGGGACTCTCCCTGCCTCCAGTGATTCCTGAAAGATCACCATCAATGCCTCCACAACTTCCTTAGCTATCTCTTTTAGAACCCGAGGTGTAGTCCATCCGGTCCAAGTGATTTATCCACCTTCAGACCTTTCAGTTTCCCCAGAACCTTCTCCTTAGTGATGGCCAGTACACTCACCTGTGCCCCCTGACTCTCCTGGAGCTCTGGCATCACACTGGTGTCTTCCGCCATGAAGACTGATGCAAAGTAACTATTCAGTTCCTCTGTCATTTCTTTGTTTCCTATTATTACTTCCCCAACCTCATTTTCCAGTGGTCCTATGATTATTTTTGCCTCTCTCTTACCTTTTATATATTGAAAAAAACTCTTCCTATCTTCTTTTAGATTACTAGCCAGTTTACACTCATATTTCATCTTCTCCCCCTTTATTTTTTTTTAGTTGTTCTCTGCTCGCTTTTAAAGGCTTCCCAATCCTCTGGCTACCCACTAATCCTTGTCACTTTGTATGCTTTCTCTTTTGCTTTTATGCTGTCCTTGACTTCCCTCATCAGCCATGGAAGCCTTGTCCTCCCCTTAGCATGTTGCCTCTTCCTTGGGATGAATTTCTGTTGTGCCTCCCGAATAACTCTCAAAAACTCCTGCCATTGCTGTTCCACTGTCTTCCCTGCTAGGCTCCCTTTCCAATCAACTCTGGCCAGCTCCTCCCTCATGTCTTTGCAGTTAACTTTATTTAATTGCAATACCGTTACATCTGATTCTAGCTTCTTCCTCTCAAACTGCAGGGTAAATTCTATCATATTGTGGTCACAGCTCCCTAAAGGTTCTTTCACCTTAAGTTCCCTAATCAAGTCTGCCTCATTACACATCACCAAATCCAGAATTGCCTGTTCTCTTGTAGGCTCTGTCACAAGCTGCTCCAAAAAAACATCTCTTAGACATTCCACAAATTCATTTTCTTGGGTTCCACTACCTACCTGATTTTCCCAGTCCACCTGCACATTGAAGTCCCCCATGATTATTGTAATATTGCCTTTTTTACATACCTTTTCTATCTCCTGATTTATTTTCTGCTCCACATCCTGACTACTGTTAGGGGGCCTGTACATAACTGCTATCATGGTCTTTTTACCTTTGCAATTCCTCAACTCTACCCACAGAGATTCTATGCCTTCTGATCTTATATCGCTTCTTGCTATCAATTTAACTTCATTCCTTCCTAACAATTCAACCCCGCCCCCTTTGCCCATCTGCCTGTCCTTCCGATAGGACACATATCCTTGGATATTTAGATTCCAGCCCTGATCCCCTTGCAGCCACGTCTCTGTGAAACCCACAACATCGTACCGGCCAATTTCAATGTGCGCAACAAGCTCATTTACCTTGTTCCGTATACTGTGCGCATTTAGGTACAACACCCTCAGTCCTGCATTGACCACCTTCCTTCTCATACTTGTCACCTTATTTGCTCTGCCTGAGGTTAGAATCCTGCCACCTTCTATACTCTCTGTTCTATTACATGGTCTGGAAATTTTACTAACCTCTCCTGAATCCTCAGCTCCATTAACCTGCACTTCTACTCTCTCCTTTAACTTTGATTTTCTAATTCTCCATACAACTGAACACCCCCTCCCCCACTTTAGTTTAAAGCCCTATTTACAGCCCTAGTTATACGATTCGCTAGGACTCTGGTCCCAGCACGATTCAGATGAAGACCGTCCTTTCGGAACAGGTCCCCTCTTCCCCAATACTGGTGCCAATGTCCCATGAATTCAAACCCATTCCTCCCACACCAATCTTTGCGCCATGCATTTACCTCCTTAATCTTATTGACCCTGTGCCAATTAGCTCATGGTTCAGGTAGTAATCCAGAGATTATTACCTTTTTGGTTCTGCTTTTTAATTTAGCTCCTAACTGTTCATACTCCCTTAGCAGAACCTTTGTTCCTGTTCTACCTGTGTCATTGGTACCTACGTGGACCACGACAGCTGGATCTTTACCCTCCCACTCCAAGTTCCTCTGCAGCCCAGATGAAATATCCCGAACCCGAGCACCAGGCAGGCAATACAGCCTTCGGGATTCTCGATCCTGGTCACAACACAACCTTCGGGATTCTCGATCCTGGTCACAGAGAACAGTGTCAATGCCCCTAACTATACTATCCCCAATTACGACTACATTTCTTTTTTCTCCCCCCACGTGAACGGCTCCCTGTACCACGGTGTCGTGGTCTGTTTGTTCATCCTCCCTGCAGTACCCATTCCCGTCCACACAGGGAGCAAGAATCACGAACCTGTTGGACAAGTTCAGGGACTGAGGCTCCTACAACCCTACCTCCTGGATCCCTCTATCTGCCTCAGTTGCAGCCACAGCCTCCTGTCCTTGTCCACTGGCCGAATTCAAGGTATTTAATCTAAGGGGTGTGACTGCCACCTGGAACACAGTGTCCAGGTATCTCTCCCCCTCCCTGATGTGTCGCAGCGTCCGAAGCTCAGAATCCAGCACAATGGATTTATATGTATGGATTTATAATGGAAATTGCCGATGTAAATATGTCAGGCTGTAAGTACATTCTCTTGCCAGTGGTGCCACTGCAGTGGCAGTACAGTGTAATTGTAGCTTGCATCGGACATTTCCATTATAAACAAGGACACACAAATTGATAATGGAAATGTTGACAGGAAACTTGCACAGATGTAAAATTTTTAATATATTATATGAAAGATATTACATCTAGATTGTGTTGAAATCAAGATCCATTGCCCTGGTTCAAATATGTTTCATCATATTTGAAATAATTTGACCTCAAAAACGTAGAGACAAAAAATTCACAGAGAAGCGACCAGTTGTAATAAGGAAAGGAAAGGATTTGCATTTCTGTAGTACCTTTGAGAAACTCAGCTTGTCTCAAGCTGCATCTCAGACAATGAATTACTTTTGTATTATAGTCACTGGTGTAACATAGGAAATGCGGCAGCCACTTTAAAAACAGCATCATCTCCAGGTTCCCCTTCAATTTACACATCCTGACTTGGAAATATACCATAATTCCTTCATCGTCACTGGGTCAAAATACTGGGCTCTTTCCCCAACAACACTGTGCAACTACTTTCAGCACATGGACTGCAGCATTCCAAGGATGCAGCTCACTGCCATCTTCTCAAGAGAAAGTAAGGATGTGCAATAAAAGCTGGCCTTGTTAGAGATGCCCACATCCTGCAAATGAATTAAAAGAAAGCAATGGGATAATGTGACAATCTGTTTTAGTGATATTGGTTGAGCGATAACTATTGGCAAGGACACCAGGGAGAATTTCCCTTCTCGTCTTCGAATTGTACATGCTATCTTTTATGCGTATCTGAGAGAGACGTCTAGATTTAACATCTCACTTCCAACAGTGTAGTGCTCCCCTCTGTAAGACACTAAAATTCATCCAATGTCTACTTATAGCATGGAGTTACATCCGTGAAAGAAAGCAGAAGCTTCAGTTGACTATTCTGGCTCCACTTTAGGAAATGCTGGGATAAATTATTCATATTTCCACTTGCACCTTGTTTAGCCTGGAACCTCTTTTGATTGTGTGGCTAAAACACAACATCACACAAGGCAAATATCCATCGAAGCATCAGCTGACTCCTTCTTAACATGAACTGGTGGAATCTGGGTCACTCTTGGACCAGAGTTCAGTCTCATCAAGTGCTCACTGAAAATAAAGCACCTTCCAACTCTGACACGGGTGGCTTGCTGTCAGCTGACTCCAGGAAATTGGGAATGCTTTCCTCCAAATGCAATGAATGCTGGGTCAATTGGAATTTTCTGGACTGAGCTTGATAGATTTTTATTGGTTATGTGATATTAAGCAAAGGTGAGTAAATGGAGATGAGGAACAGATCAGCCATGATCTCATTGACTGGCAGAACAGGTTGAAGGGCCTACTCCAGTTCCTATGCCCTGGTATTGTGTAGATATTGATGACACCAGCATACATGTCAGTTATTGATCCATTATACCTGCAGCTAAGAGGAGCATCATGTTATTCAATGCTGCCAGTTCAGGGGTCCAATGAAAGTATTTAGTTTCTGACTACACACAATCTGAAACACAGATGGAATATCTCTTCTGGATTTGCTCGGCTGTGCCAGAATAACTTTGATAGAAAGCACAAACCCAGTTTGCAGCAGGACAAGAGAAGGAAATTTGTCCTGTCTACCACTAACAGAATTGAACAACTCTGCTAAATAAAAACGGTTGTACTTACTGAGGTATTTCGAAACACAGTGACTGTAACTGTGTTACCACATTCCCTGCAACAAACAATTCAAAAATCATTAAAACTGTAAAAGTACAGAGCAAAGAAAATGATGCCTGATAAATCCTGCAAAATTGAGCTCTAGGTATGGAACCTTATTTACTGGAAGAACATATCAGCAGATCCCAGACTTAAATGTAACAGCAGCACGTACCAATGTGATTTATCCTAGTCGACCTGCCTCACTCAGCCTGTCCTTCAATTATGCACTTACACAGTGGCTTCAGCACTAGAAGGGTTTTTTGGATCACAAAGGCACCAAAGCTGCAATATAAATCCAGAGTTCAAACTTCCACCTTTAGGCTTGATCAAGCCCAGATAGAAGCCTGAGGCAGTATAAATCAATAGTTTAAAACTCATCCAAGGGAGGACACTTTAGAGAATTGTAGAATCCCTACAGTGCAGAAAGCGGCCATTCGGCCCATCAAGCTGACTGACTCCAAAAAAGTATCTTACCCAGGTCCTATCGCCATATCCCCACGTATTTACCCTGGTACTCCATCTAATCTGCACATCTTTGGACTATGGGAGGACACTGGAGCACCCAAAGGAAACCCACGCAGGGGAGAATGTACAAACTCTACACAGACAGTGACCCAAGGATTGAACCCAGGTCCCTGGCACTGTGAGGCAGCAGTGCTAACCACTGTGTTACCTTGCCGCCCACTAACAATAATTATGTTTACGTATATGGCTCATGAGAGTCCTGCCTCCCATATGATTAGCATTTATATTTAAATTTGAACTGCAGTGAGGACTTATACACAAATGAGAGCCCAGTCTCCCACACACACACTGTTGGGAGGTCCAACCAGACAACATACAATCTGACTCAGCCAACACTGTTTTCACCAGTTTGACCCTATCTGAGACCTTTACCAGAAAACCAACCAGCATTATTTCATGGTAATGTTTACTGAGCGATTCTTTAGCAATGCTGCCCACCCCTGCACCAAGTCTCAGAGCTGGGAAGATTGGTCAGAGAAGAGAGGCTTCATGTTTGATGAATTCACACACTAACTAAATCTTGTTTAGGTTCATGAAATTTGCTGTCACTCCCTAACCGATACTCAAAGGTTTTAGAAATACTCTTCTCAACTGTATATATCACAAAATACACTGTTATGGAAATCACAGTCTACTGGATTATTAATATTGGGCTGTGCATATAACAGAGAACTTGGCTAGCTATGCAAAAAGGAACACAGATGTTCAAATAATGGAGTTATTAAACTGTGTAATGGAGAGTATTCAACTGTGGGTGTAATGGAGAGTATTCAACTGTGTGTAATAGAGAGTATTCAATTATGTGTAATGGAGAGTATTTTATTCTGTGTGTGTAATAGAGAGTATTCAACTGTGTGTAATGGAGAGTATTCAACTGTGTGTAATGGAGAGTATTCTATTCTATGTGTAATGGAGAGTATTCTATTCTATGTGTAATGGAGAGTATTCAATTGTGTGTAATGGAGAGTATTCTATTCTATGTGTAATGGAGAGTATTCAATTGTGTGTAATGGAGAGTATTCTATTCTATGTGTAATGGAGAGTATTCAATTGTGTGTAATGGAGAGTATTCTACTCTGTGTGTAATGGAGAATATTCAACTGTGTGTAATGGGAAGTATTCTATTCGATGTGTGTAATGGAGAGTATTCAATTGTGTGTAATGGAGAGTATTCTACTCTGTGTGTAATGGAGAATATTCAACTGTGTGTAATGGAGAGTATTCTATTCTGCGTGTAATAGAGAGTATTCAATTGAGTGTAATGGAGAGTATTCTATGCTGTGTGTAATGGAGAGTATTCAACTGTGTGTAATGGAGAGTATTCAACTGTGTGCAATGGAGAGTATTTAATTGTGTGTAATGGAGAGTATTCTATTCTGTGTAATGGAGAGTATTCTATGCTGTGTGTAATGGAGAGTATTCAGCTGTGTGCAATAGAGAGTATTGAACTGTGCGTAATGGAGAGTATTCATTTGTGTGTAATGGAGAGTATTTTATTCGATATGTGTAACGGAGAGTATTCAATTGTGTGTAATGGAGAGTATTCAATTGTGTGTAATGGAGAGTATTCAATTGTGTGTAATGGAGAGTATTCAATTGTGTGTAATGGAGAGTATTCAATTGTGTGTAATGGAGAGTATTCAATTGTGTGTAATGGAGAGTATTCTATTCTGTGTGTAATGGAGAGTATTCAATTGTGTGTAATGGAGAGTATTCTATTCTGTGTGTAATGGAGAGTATTCTATTGTGTGTAATGGAGAGTATTCTATTCTGTGTGTAATGGAGAGTATTCAATTGTGTGTAATGGAGAGTATTCTATTGTGTGTAATGGAGAGTATTCTATTGTGTGTAATGGAGAGTATTCTATTCTGTGTGTAATGGAGAGTATTCAATTGTGTGTAATGGAGAGTATTCTATTGTGTGTAATGGAGAGTATTCTATTGTGTGTAATGGAGAGTATTCTATTGTGTGTAATGGAGAGTATTCTATTCTGTGTGTAATGGAGAGTATTCAATTGTGTGTAATGGAGAGTATTCTATTCTGTGTGTAATGGAGAGTATTCAATTGTGTGTAATGGAGAGTATTCAATTGTGTGTAATGGAGAGTATTCTATTCTGTGTGTAATGGAGAGTATTCAATTGTGTGTAATGGAGAGTATTCAATTGTGTGTAATGGAGAGTATTCAATTGTGCGTAATGGAGAGTATTCAATTGTGTGTAATGGAGAGTATTCTATTCTGTGTGTAATGGAGAGTATTCAATTGTGTGTAATGGAGAGTATTCAATTGTGTGTAATGGAGAGTATTCAATTGTGTGTAATGGAGAGTATTCAATTGTGTGTAATGGAGAGTATTCAATTGTGTGTAATGGAGAGTATTCTATTCTGTGTGTAATGGAGAGTATTCAATTGTGTGTAATGGAGAGTATTCAATTGTGTGTAATGGAGAGTATTCTATTCTGTGTGTAATGGGGAGTATTCAATTGTGTGTAATGGAGAGTATTCAATTGTGTGTAATGGAGAGTATTCTATTCTGTGTGTAATGGAGAGTATTCAATTGTGTGTAATGGAGAGTATTCAATTCTGTGTGTAATGGAGAGTATTCAATTGTGTGTAATGGAGAGTATTCAATTGTGTGTAATGGAGAGTATTCTATTCTGTGTGTAATGGAGAGTATTCAATTGTGTGTAATGGAGAGTATTCTATTCTGTGTGTAATGGAGAGTATTCAATTGTGTGTAATGGAGAGTATTCAATTGTGTGTAATGGAGAGTATTCAATTGTGTGTAATGGAGAGTATTCAATTGTGTGTAATGGAGAGTATTCAATTGTGTGTAATGGAGAGTATTCTATTCTGTGTGTAATGGAGAGTATTCAATTGTGTGTAATGGAGAGTATTCAATTGTGTGTAATGGAGAGTATTCAATTGTGTGTAATGGAGAGTATTCTATTGTGTGTAATGGAGAGTATTCAATTGTGTGTAATGGAGAGTATTCAATTGTGTGTAATGGAGAGTATTCTATTCTGTGTGTAATGGAGAGTATTCAATTGTGTGTAATGGAGAGTATTCTATTCTGTGTGTAATGGAGAGTATTCAATTGTGTGTAATGGAGAGTATTCAATTGTGTGTAATGGAGAGTATTCAATTGTGTGTAATGGAGAGTATTCAATTGTGTGTAACGGAGAGTATTCAATTGTGTGTAACGGAGAGTATTCAATTGTGTGTAATGGAGAGTATTCAATTGTGTGTAATGGAGAGTATTCAATTGTGTGTAATGGAGAGTATTCAATTGTGTGTAATGGAGAGTATTCTATTCTGTGTGTAATGGAGAGTATTCAATTGTGTGTAATGGAGAGTATTCAATTGTGTGTAATGGAGAGTATTCAATTGTGTGTAATGGAGAGTATTCAATTGTGTGTAATGGAGAGTATTCTATTCTGTGTGTAATGGAGAGTATTCAATTGTGTGTAATGGAGAGTATTCAATTGTGTGTAATGGAGAGTATTCAATTGTGTGTAATGGAGAGTATTCAATTGTGTGTAATGGAGAGTATTCAATTGTGTGTAATGGAGAGTATTCTATTCTGTGTGTAATGGAGAGTATTCAATTGTGTGTAATGGAGAGTATTCAATTGTGTGTAATGGAGAGTATTCTATTCTGTGTGTAATGGAGAGTATTCAATTGTGTGTAATGGAGAGTATTCAGTTGTGTGTAATGGAGAGTATTCTATTCTGTGTGTAATGGAGAGTATTCAATTGTGTGTAATGGAGAGTATTCAATTCTGTGTGTAATGGAGAGTATTCAATTGTGTGTAATGGAGAGTATTCAATTGTGTGTAATGGAGAGTATTCTATTCTGTGTGTAATGGAGAGTATTCAATTGTGTGTAATGGAGAGTATTCTATTCTGTGTGTAATGGAGAGTATTCAATTGTGTGTAATGGAGAGTATTCAATTGTGTGTAATGGAGAGTATTCAATTGTGTGTAATGGAGAGTATTCAATTGTGTGTAATGGAGAGTATTCAATTGTGTGTAATGGAGAGTATTCTATTCTGTGTGTAATGGAGAGTATTCAATTGTGTGTAATGGAGAGTATTCAATTGTGTGTAATGGAGAGTATTCAATTGTGTGTAATGGAGAGTATTCTATTGTGTGTAATGGAGAGTATTCAATTGTGTGTAATGGAGAGTATTCAATTGTGTGTAATGGAGAGTATTCTATTCTGTGTGTAATGGAGAGTATTCAATTGTGTGTAATGGAGAGTATTCTATTCTGTGTGTAATGGAGAGTATTCAATTGTGTGTAATGGAGAGTATTCAATTGTGTGTAATGGAGAGTATTCAATTGTGTGTAATGGAGAGTATTCAATTGTGTGTAACGGAGAGTATTCAATTGTGTGTAACGGAGAGTATTCAATTGTGTGTAATGGAGAGTATTCAATTGTGTGTAATGGAGAGTATTCAATTGTGTGTAATGGAGAGTATTCAATTGTGTGTAATGGAGAGTATTCAATTGTGTGTAATGGAGAGTATTCAACTGTGTGTAATGGAGAGTATTCTATTCTGTGTGTAATGGAGAGTATTCAATTGTGTGTAATGGAGAGTATTCAATTGTGTGTAATGGAGAGTATTCAATTGTGTGTAATGGAGAGTATTCAATTGTGTGTAATGGAGAGTATTCAATTGTGTGTAATGGAGAGTATTCAATTGTGTGTAATGGAGAGTATTCAATTGTGTGTAATGGAGAGTATTCAACTGTGTGTAATGGAGAGTATTCTATTCTGTGTGTAATGGAGAGTATTCAATTGTGTGTAATGGAGAGTATTCAATTGTGTGTAATGGAGAGTATTCAATTGTGTGTAATGGAGAGTATTCAATTGTGTGTAATGGAGAGTATTCAATTGTGTGTAATGGAGAGTATTCAATTGTGTGTAATGGAGAGTATTCTATTCTGTGTGTAATGGAGAGTATTCAATTGTGTGTAATGGAGAGTATTCTATTCTGTGTGTAATGGAGAGTATTCAATTGTGTGTAATGGAGAGTATTCAATTGTGTGTAATGGAGAGTATTCAATTGTGTGTAATGGAGAGTATTCAATTGTGTGTAATGGAGAGTATTCAATTGTGTGTAATGGAGAGTATTCTATTCTGTGTGTAATGGAGAGTATTCAATTGTGTGTAATGGAGAGTATTCAATTGTGTGTAATGGAGAGTATTCAATTGTGTGTAACGGAGAGTATTCAATTGTGTGTAACGGAGAGTATTCAATTGTGTGTAACGGAGAGTATTCAATTGTGTGTAATGGAGAGTATTCAATTGTGTGTAACGGAGAGTATTCAATTGTGTGTAATGGAGAGTATTCTATTCTGTGTGTAATGGAGAGTATTCAACTGTGTGTAATGGAGAGTATTCTATTCTGTGTGTAATGGAGAGCATTCAATTGTGTGTAACGGAGAGTATTCAATTGTGTGTAATGGAGAGTATTCTATTCTGTGTGTAATGGAGAGTATTCAACTGTGTGTAATGGAGAGTATTCTATTCTGTGTGTAATGGAGAGTATTCAATTCTGTGTGTAACAGAGAGTATTCAATTCTGTGTAATGGAGAGTATTCAATTGTGTGGATGGATTCCTGATCGGTAAGCGCGGATGGATGGATTCCTGATCGGTAAGCGCGGATGGATGGATTCCTGATCGGTAAGGGAATTAAGGGTTATGGGGATCAGGCGGGTAAGTGGTACTGATCCACGTCAGATCAGCCATGATCTTATTGAATGGCGGGGCAGGCTCGAGGGGCTAGATGGCCTACTCCTGCTCCTATTTCTTATGTTCTTATGTGTGTAATGGAGAGTATTCTATTCTGTGTGTAACAGAGGGTATTCAATTCTGTGTAATGGAGAGTATTCAATTGTGTGTAATGGAGAGTATTCAATTCTGTGTAATGGAGAGTATTCAATTGTGTGTAATGGAGAGTATTCAATTCTGTGCGTAATGGAGAGTATTCTATTCTGTGTGTAATGGAGAGTATTCAATTTGGTGTGTAATGGAGAGTATTCTATTCTGTGTGTAATGGAGAGTATTCTATTCTGTGTGTAATGGAGAGTATTCTATTCTGTGTGTAATGGAGAGTATTCTATTCTGTGTGTAACGGAGAGTATTTAATTGTGTGTAATGGAGAGTATTCAATTTTGTGTGTAATGGAGAGTATTCAATTCTGTGTGTAATGGAGAGTATTCTATTCTGTGTGTAATGGAGAGTATTCAATTGTGTGTAATGGAGAGTATTCAATTGTGTGTAATGGAGAGTATTCAATTGTGTGTAATGGAGAGTATTCAATTGTGTGTAATGGAGAGTATTCAATTGTGTGTAACGGAGAGTATTCAATTGTGTGTAATGGAGAGTATTCAATTGTGTGTAACGGAGAGTATTCAATTGTGTGTAATGGAGAGTATTCAATTGTGTGTAACGGAGAGTATTCAATTGTGTGTAACGGAGAGTATTCAATTGTGTGTAATGGAGAGTATTCAATTGTGTGTAATGGAGAGTATTCAATTGTGTGTAATGGAGAGTATTCTATTCTGTGTGTAATGGAGAGTATTCAATTCTGTGTAATGGAGAGTATTCAATTGTGTGTAATGGAGAGTACTCAATTGTGTGTAATGGAGAGTATTCAATTGTGTGTAATGGAGAGTATTCAATTGTGTGTAATGGAGAGTATTCTATTCTGTGTGTAATGGAGAGTATTCAATTGTGTGTAATGGAGAGTATTCAATTGTGTGTAATGGAGAGTATTCAATTGTGTGTAACGGAGAGTATTCAATTGTGTGTAACGGAGAGTATTCAATTGTGTGTAACGGAGAGTGTTCAATTGTGTGTAATGGAGAGTATTCAATTGTGTGTAACGGAGAGTATTCAATTGTGTGTAATGGAGAGTATTCTATTCTGTGTGTAATGGTGAGTATTCAACTGTGTGTAATGGAGAGTATTCTATTCTGTGTGTAATGGAGAGTATTCAATTCTGTGTGTAACAGAGAGTATTCAATTCTGTGTAATGGAGAGTATTCAATTGTGTGTAATGGAGAGTATTCAATTGTGTGTAACGGAGAGTATTCAATTGTGTGTAATGGAGAGTATTCAATTGTGTGTAACGGAGAGTATTCAATTGTGTGTAATGGAGAGTATTCAATTGTGTGTAACGGAGAGTATTCAATTGTGTGTAACGGAGAGTATTCAAGTGTGTGTAATGGAGAGTATTCAATTGTGTGTAATGGAGAGTATTCAATTGTGTGTAATGGAGAGTATTCTATTCTGTGTGTAATGGAGAGTATTCAATTCTGTGTAATGGAGAGTATTCAATTGTGTGTAATGGAGAGTATTCAATTGTGTGTAATGGAGAGTATTCAATTGTGTGTAATGGAGAGTATTCAATTGTGTGTAATGGAGAGTATTCTATTCTGTGTGTAATGGAGAGTATTCAATTGTGTGTAATGGAGAGTATTCAATTGTGTGTAATGGAGAGTATTCAATTGTGTGTAACGGAGAGTATTCAATTGTGTGTAACGGAGAGTATTCAATTGTGTGTAACGGAGAGTATTCAATTGTGTGTAATGGAGAGTATTCAATTGTGTGTAACGGAGAGTATTCAATTGTGTGTAATGGAGAGTATTCTATTCTGTGTGTAATGGAGAGTATTCAACTGTGTGTAATGCAGAGTATTCTATTCTGTGTGTAATGGAGAGTATTCAATTGTGTGTAACGGAGAGTATTCAATTGTGTGTAATGGAGAGTATTCTATTCTGTGTGTAATGGAGAGTATTCAACTGTGTGTAATGGAGAGTATTCTATTCTGTGTGTAATGGAGAGTATTCAATTCTGTGTGTAACAGAGAGTATTCAATTCTGTGTGTAACAGAGAGTATTCAATTGTGTGTAATGGAGAGTATTCAATTGTGTGGATGGATTCCTGATCGGTAAGCGCGGATGGATGGATTCCTGATCGGTAAGCGTGGATGGATGGATTCCTGATCGGTAAGGGAATTAAGGGTTATGGGGATCAGGCGGGTAAGTGGTACTGATCCACGTCAGATCAGCCATGATCTTATTGAATGGCGGGGCAGGCTCGAGGGGCTAGATGGCCTACTCCTGCTCCTATTTCTTATGTTCTTATGTGTGTAATGGAGAGTATTCTATTCTGTGTGTAACAGAGGGTATTCAATTCTGTGTAATGGAGAGTATTCAATTGTGTGTAATGGAGAGTATTCAATTCTGTGTGTAATGGAGAGTATTCTATTCTGTGTGTAATGGAGAGTATTCAATTTGGTGTGTAATGGAGAGTATTCTATTCTGTGTGTAATGGAGAGTATTCTATTCTGTGTGTAATGGAGAGTATTCTATTCTGTGTGTAATGGAGAGTATTCTATTCTGTGTGTAACGGAGAGTATTCAATTGTGTGTAATGGAGAGTATTCAATTTTGTGTGTAATGGAGAGTATTCAATTCTGTGTGTAATGGAGAGTATTCTATTCTGTGTGTAATGGAGAGTATTCAATTGTGTGTAATGGAGAGTATTCAATTGTGTGTAATGGAGAGTATTCAATTGTGTGTAATGGAGAGTATTCAATTGTGTGTAATGGAGAGTATTCAATTGTGTGTAATGGAGAGTATTCAATTGTGTGTAACGGAGAGTATTCAATTGTGTGTAATGGAGAGTATTCAATTGTGTGTAACGGAGAGTATTCAATTGTGTGTAATGGAGAGTATTCAATTGTGTGTAACGGAGAGTATTCATTTGTGTGTAATGGAGAGTATTCTATTCGATATGTGTAACGGAGAGTATTCAATTGTGTGTAATGGAGAGTATTCAATTGTGTGTAATGGAGAGTATTCAATTGTGTGTAATGGAGAGTATTCAATTGTGTGTAATGGAGAGTATTCAATTGTGTGTAATGGAGAGTATTCAATTGTGTGTAATGGAGAGTATTCAATTGTGTGTAACGGAGAGTATTCAATTGTGTGTAATGGAGAGTATTCAATTGTGTGTAATGGAGAGTATTCAATTGTGTGTAATGGAGAGTATTCTATTCTGTGTGTAATGGAGAGTATTCAATTGTGTGTAATGGAGAGTATTCAATTGTGTGTAATGGAGAGTATTCTATTCTGTGTGTAATGGAGAGTATTCAATTGTGTGTAATGGAGAGTATTCAATTGTGTGTAATGGAGAGTATTCAATTGTGTGTAATGGAGAGTATTCTATTCTGTGTGTAATGGAGAGTATTCAATTGTGTGTAATGGAGAGTATTCAATTGTGTGTAATGGAGAGTATTCAATTGTGTGTAATGGAGAGTATTCAATTGTGTGTAATGGAGAGTATTCTATTGTGTGTAATGGAGAGTATTCTATTCTGTGTGTAATGGAGAGTATTCAATTCTGTGTAATGGAGAGTATTCAATTGTGTGTAATGGAGAGTATTCTATTCTGTGTGTAATGGAGAGTATTCAATTGTGTGTAATGGAGAGTATTCAATTGTGTGTAATGGAGAGTATTCTATTCTGTGTGTAATGGAGAGTATTCAATTCTGTGTAATGGAGACTATTCAATTGTGTGTAATGGAGAGTATTCAATTGTGTGTGTAATGGAGAGTATTCAATTCTGCGTAATGGAGAGTATTCAATTGTGTGTAATGGAGAGTATTCAATTGTGTGTAATGGAGAGTATTCAATTGTGTGTAATGGAGAGTATTCAATTGTGTGTAATGGAGAGTATTCAATTGTGTGTAATGGAGAGTATTCAATTGTGTGTAATGGAGAGTATTCAATTGTGTGTAATGGAGAGTATTCAATTGTGTGTAATGGAGAGTATTCAATTGTGTGTAATGGAGAGTATTCAATTGTGTGTAATGGAGAGTATTCAATTGTGTGTAATGGAGAGTATTCTATTCTGTGTGTAATGGAGAGTATTCAATTGTGTGTAATGGAGAGTATTCTATTCTGTGTGTAATGGAGAGTATTCAATTGTGTGTAATGGAGAGTATTCAATTGTGTGTAATGGAGAGTATTCAATTGTGTGTAATGGAGAGTATTCAATTGTGTGTAATGGAGAGTATTCAATTGTGTGTAATGGAGAGTATTCTATTCTGTGTGTAATGGAGAGTATTCAATTGTGTGTAATGGAGAGTATTCAATTGTGTGTAATGGAGAGTATTCAATTGTGTGTAATGGAGAGTATTCAATTGTGTGTAATGGAGAGTATTCTATTCTGTGTGTAATGGAGAGTATTCAATTGTGTGTAATGGAGAGTATTCAATTGTGTGTAATGGAGAGTATTCAATTGTGTGTAATGAAGAGTATTCAATTTTGTGTAATGGAGAGTATTCAATTGTGTGTAATGGAGAGTATTCTATTCTGTGTGTAATGGAGAGTATTCAATTGTGTGTAATGGAGAGTATTCAATTGTGTGTAATGGAGAGTATTCGATTGTGTGTAACGGAGAGTATTCAATTGTGTGTAACGGAGAGTATTCAATTGTGTGTAACGGAGAGTATTCAATTGTGTGTAATGGAGAGTATTCAATTGTGTGTAACGGAGAGTATTCAATTGTGTGTAATGGAGAGTATTCTATTCTGTGTGTAATGGAGAGTATTCAACTGTGTGTAATGGAGAGTATTCTATTCTGTGTGTAATGGAGAGTATTCAATTGTGTGTAACGGAGAGTATTCAATTGTGTGTAATGGAGAGTATTCTATTCTGTGTGTAATGGAGAGTATTCAACTGTGTGTAATGGAGAGTATTCTATTCTGTGTGTAATGGAGAGTATTCAATTCTGTGTGTAACAGAGAGTATTCAATTCTGTGTGTAACAGAGAGTATTCAATTCTGTGTAATGGAGAGTATTCAATTGTGTGTAATGGAGAGTATTCTATTCTGTGTGTAATGGAGAGTATTCAATTGTGTGTAATGGAGAGTATTCAATTGTGTGTAATGGAGAGTATTCTATTCTGTGTGTAATGGAGAGTATTCAATTGTGTGTAATGGAGAGTATTCAATTGTGTGTAATGGAGAGTATTCAATTGTGTGTAATGGAGAGTATTCAATTGTGTGTAATGGAGAGTATTCAATTGTGTGTAATGGAGAGTATTCTATTCTGTGTGTAATGGAGAGTATTCTATTGTGTGTAACGGAGAGTATTCAATTGTGTGTAATGGAGAGTATTCAATTGTGTGTAACGGAGAGTATTCAATTGTGTGTAATGGAGAGTATTCAATTGTGTGTAACGGAGAGTATTCAATTGTGTGTAATGGAGAGTATTCTATTCTGTGTGTAATGGAGAGTATTCAACTGTGTGTAATGGAGAGTATTCTATTCTGTGTGTAATGGAGAGTATTCAATTCTGTGTGTAACAGAGAGTATTCAATTCTGTGTAATGGAGAGTATTCAATTGTGTGGATGGATTCCTGATCGGTAAGCGCGGATGGATGGATTCCTGATCGGTAAGCGCGGATGGATGGATTCCTGATCGGTAAGGGAATTAAGGGTTATGGGGATCAGGCGGGTAAGTGGTACTGATCCACGTCAGATCAGCCATGATCTTATTGAATGGCGGGGCAGGCTCGAGGGGCTAGATGGCCTACTCCTGCTCCTATTTCTTATGTTCTTATGTGTGTAATGGAGAGTATTCTATTCTGTGTGTAATGGAGAGTATTCTATTCTGTGTGTAACAGAGGGTATTCAATTCTGTGTAATGGAGAGTATTCAATTGTGTGTAATGGAGAGTATTCAATTCTGTGTAATGGAGAATATTCAATTGTGTGTAATGGAGAGTATTCAATTCTGTGTGTAATGGAGAGTATTCTATTCTGTGTGTAATGGAGAGTATTCAATTTGGTGTGTAATGGAGAGTATTCTATTCTGTGTGTAATGGAGAGTATTCTATTCTGTGTGTAATGGAGAGTATTCTATTCTGTGTGTAATGGAGAGTATTCTATTCTGTGTGTAACGGAGAGTATTCAATTGTGTGTAATGGAGAGTATTCAATTTTGTGTGTAATGGAGAGTATTCAATTCTGTGTGTAATGGAGAGTATTCTATTCTGTGTGTAATGGAGAGTATTCAATTGTGTGTAATGGAGAGTATTCAATTGTGTGTAATGGAGAGTATTCAATTGTGTGTAATGGAGAGTATTCAATTGTGTGTAATGGAGAGTATTCAATTGTGTGTAACGGAGAGTATTCAATTGTGTGTAATGGAGAGTATTCAATTGTGTGTAACGGAGAGTATTCAATTGTGTGTAATGGAGAGTATTCAATTGTGTGTAATGGAGAGTATTCAATTGTGTGTAATGGAGAGTATTCAATTGTGTGTAACGGAGAGTATTCAATTGTGTGTAATGGAGAGTATTCAATTGTGTGTAACGGAGAGTATTCAATTGTGTGTAACGGAGAGTATTCAATTGTGTGTAATGGAGAGTATTCAATTGTGTGTAATGGAGAGTATTCAATTGTGTGTAATGGAGAGTATTCTATTCTGTGTGTAATGGAGAGTATTCAATTGTGTGTAATGGAGAGTATTCAATTGTGTGTAATGGAGAGTATTCAATTGTGTGTAATGGAGAGTATTCAATTGTGTGTAATGGAGAGTATTCAATTGTGTGTAATGGAGAGTATTCAATTGTGTGTAATGGAGAGTATTCAATTGTGTGTAATGGAGAGTATTCAATTGTGTGTAATGGAGAGTATTCTATTGTGTGTAATGGAGAGTATTCTATTGTGTGTAATGGAGAGTATTCTATTCTGTGTGTAATGGAGAGTATTCAATTGTGTGTAACGGAGAGTATTCAATTGTGTGTAACGGAGAGTATTCAATTGTGTGTAACGGAGAGTATTCAATTGTGTGTAATGGAGAGTATTCAATTGTGTGTAACGGAGAGTATTCAATTGTGTGTAATGGAGAGTATTCTATTCTGTGTGTAATGGAGAGTATTCAACTGTGTGTAATGGAGAGTATTCTATTCTGTGTGTAATGGAGAGTATTCAATTCTGTGTGTAACAGAGAGTATTCAATTCTGTGTAATGGAGAGTATTCAATTGTGTGTAATGGAGAGTATTCAATTGTGTGTAATGGAGAGTATTCAATTGTGTGGATGGATTCCTGATCGGTAAGCGCGGATGGATGGATTCCTGATCGGTAAGCGCGGATGGATGGATTCCTGATCGGTAAGGGAATTAAGGGTTATGGGATCAGGCGGGTAAGTGGTACTGATCCACGTCAGATCAGCCATGATCTTATTGAATGGCGGGGCAGGCTCGAGGGGCTAGATGGCCTACTCCTGCTCCTATTTCTTATGTTCTTATGTGTGTAATGGAGAGTATTCTATTCTGTGTGTAACAGAGGGTATTCAATTCTGTGTAATGGAGAGTATTCAATTGTGTGTAATGGAGAGTATTCAATTGTGTGTAATGGAGAGTATTCAATTCTGTGTAATGGAGAGTATTCAATTGTGTGTAATGGAGAGTATTCAATTCTGTGTGTAATGGAGAGTATTCTATTCTGTGTGTAATGGAGAGTATTCAATTTGGTGTGTAATGGAGAGTATTCTATTCTGTGTGTAATGGAGAGTATTCTATTCTGTGTGTAATGGAGAGTATTCTATTCTGTGTGTAATGGAGAGTATTCTATTCTGTGTGTAACGGAGAGTATTCTATTCTGTGTGTAATGGAGAGTATTCTATTCTGTGTGTAACGGAGAGTATTCAATTGTGTGTAATGGAGAGTATTCTATTCTGTGTGTAACGGAGAGTATTCTATTCTGTGTGTAATGGAGAGTATTCTATTCTGTGTGTAACGGAGAGTATTCAATTGTGTGTAATGGAGAGTATTCTATTCTGTGTGTAACGGAGAGTATTCAATTGTGTGTAATGGAGAGTATTCAATTTTGTGTGTAATGGAGAGTATTCAATTCTGTGTGTAATGGAGAGTATTCTATTCTGTGTGTAATGGAGAGTATTCAATTGTGTGTAATGGAGAGTATTCAATTGTGTGTAATGGAGAGTATTCAATTGTGTGTAATGGAGAGTATTCAATTGTGTGTAACAGAGAGTATTCAATTGTGTGTAATGGAGAGTATTCAATTGTGTGTAATGGAGAGTATTCAATTGTGTGTAATGGAGAGTATTCAATTGTGTGTAATGGAGAGTATTCAATTCTGTGTAATGGAGAGTATTCAATTCTGTGTAATGGAGAGTATTCAATTGTGTGTAATGGAGAGTATTCAATTGTGTGTAATGGAGAGTATTCAATTGTGTGTAATGGAGAGTATTCAATTGTGTGTAATGGAGAGTATTCTATTCTGTGTGTAATGGAGAGTATTCAATTGTGTGTAATGGAGAGTATTCAATTGTGTGTAATGGAGAGTATTCAATTCTGTGTAATGGAGAGTATTCAATTGTGTGTAATGGAGAGTATTCAATTCTGTGTAATGGAGAGTATTCAATTGTGTGTAATGGAGAGTATTCAATTGTGTGTAATGGAGAGTATTCAATTGTGTGTAATGGAGAGTATTCAATTGTGTGTAATGGAGAGTATTCAATTGTGTGTAATGGAGAGTATTCTATTGTGTGTAATGGAGAGTATTCTATTCTGTGTGTAATGGAGAGTATTCAATTGTGTGTAATGGAGAGTATTCAATTGTGTGTAATGGAGAGTATTCTATTCTGTGTGTAATGGAGAGTATTCAATTGTGTGTAATGGAGAGTATTCAATTGTGTGTAATGGAGAGTATTCTATTGTGTGTAATGGAGAGTATTCTATTCTGTGTGTAATGGAGAGTATTCAATTGTGTGTAATGGAGAGTATTCAATTGTGTGTAATGGAGAGTATTCAATTGTGTGTAATGGAGAGTATTCAATTGTGTGTAATGGAGAGTATTCTATTGTGTGTAATGGAGAGTATTCAATTGTGTGTAATGGAGAGTATTCAATTGTGTGTAATGGAGAGTATTCTATTGTGTGTAATGGAGAGTATTCTATTCTGTGTGTAATGGAGAGTATTCTATTCTGTGTGTAACGGAGAGTATTCAATTGTGTGTAATGGAGAGTATTCAATTTTGTGTGTAATGGAGAGTATTCAATTCTGTGTGTAATGGAGAGTATTCTATTCTGTGTGTAATGGAGAGTATTCAATTGTGTGTAATGGAGAGTATTCAATTGTGTGTAATGGAGAGTATTCTATTCTGTGTGTAATGGAGAGTATTCAATTGTGTGTAATGGAGAGTATTCAATTGTGTGTAATGGAGAGTATTCTATTCTGTGTGTAATGGAGAGTATTCAATTGTGTGTAATGGAGAGTATTCTATTCTGTGTGTAACGGAGAGTATTCAATTGTGTGTAATGGAGAGTATTCAATTTTGTGTGTAATGGAGAGTATTCAATTCTGTGTGTAATGGAGAGTATTCTATTCTGTGTGTAATGGGGAGTATTCAATTGTGTGTAATGGAGAGTATTCAATTGTGTGTAATGGAGAGTATTCTATTCTGTGTGTAATGGAGAGTATTCAATTGTGTGTAATGGAGAGTATTCAATTGTGTGTAATGGAGAGTATTCTATTCTGTGTGTAATGGAGAGTATTCAATTGTGTGTAATGGAGAGTATTCAATTGTGTGTAATGGAGAGTATTCAATTGTGTGTAATGGAGAGTATTCAATTTGGTGTGTAATGGAGAGTATTCAATTGTGTGTAATGGAGAGTATTCAATTGTGTGTAATGGAGAGTATTCTATTGTGTGTAATGGAGAGTATTCTATTCCGTGTGTAATGGAGAGTATTCTATTCTGTGTGTAACGGAGAGTATTCAATTGTGTGTAATGGAGAGTATTCAATTCTGTGTGTAATGGAGAGTATTCTATTCTGTGTGTAATGGGGAGTATTCAATTGTGTGTAATGGAGAGTATTCAATTGTGTGTAATGGAGAGTATTCAATTGTGTGTAATGGAGAGTATTCTATTCTGTGTGTAATGGAGAGTATTCAATTGTGTGTAATGGAGAGTATTCAATTGTGTGTAATGGAGAGTATTCAATTGTGTGTAATGGAGAGTATTCAATTGTGTGTAATGGAGAGTATTCAATTGTGTGTAATGCAGAGTATTCAATTGTGTGTAACGGAGAGTATTCTATTGTGTGTAATGGAGTGTATTCTATTCTGTGTGTAATGGAGAGTATTCAATTGTGTGTAATGGAGAGTATTCAATTGTGTGTAATGGAGAGTATTCAATTGTGTGTAATGGAGAGTATTCAATTGTGTGTAATGGAGAGTATTCAATTGTGTGTAATGGAGAGTATTCAATTGTGTGTAACGGAGAGTATTCAATTGTGTGTAATGGAGAGTATTCAATTGTGTGTAACGGAGAGTATTCAATTGTGTGTAATGGAGAGTATTCAATTGTGTGTAATGGAGAGTATTCAATTGTGTGTAATGGAGAGTATTCAATTGTGTGTAATGGAGAGTATTCAATTGTGTGTAATGGAGAGTATTCTATTCTGTGTGTAATGGAGAGTATTCAATTGTGTGTAATGGAGAGTATTCAATTGTGTGTAATGGAGAGTATTCAATTGTGTGTAACGGAGAGTATTCAATTGTGTGTAACGGAGAGTATTCAATTGTGTGTGTAATGGAGAGTATTCAATTGTGTGTAATGGAGAGTATTCAATTGTGTGTAATGGAGAGTATTCAATTGTGTGTAATGGAGAGTATTCAATTGTGTGTAATGGAGAGTATTCAATTGTGTGTAATGGAGAGTATTCAATTGTGTGTAATGGAGAGTATTCTATTCTGTGTGTAATGGAGAGTATTCTATTGTGTGTAACGGAGAGTATTCAATTGTGTGTAATGGAGAGTATTCAATTGTGTGTAACGGAGAGTATTCAATTGTGTGTAATGGAGAGTATTCAATTGTGTGTAACGGAGAGTATTCAATTGTGTGTAATGGAGAGTATTCTATTCTGTGTGTAATGGAGAGTATTCAACTGTGTGTAATGGAGAGTATTCTATTCTGTGTGTAATGGAGAGTATTCAATTCTGTGTGTAACAGAGAGTATTCAATTCTGTGTAATGGAGAGTATTCAATTGTGTGGATGGATTCCTGATCGGTAAGCGCGGATGGATGGATTCCTGATCGGTAAGCGCGGATGGATGGATTCCTGATCGGTAAGGGAATTAAGGGTTATGGGGATCAGGCGGGTAAGTGGTACTGATCCACGTCAGATCAGCCATGATCTTATTGAATGGCGGGGCAGGCTCGAGGGGCTAGATGGCCTACTCCTGCTCCTATTTCTTATGTTCTTATGTGTGTAATGGAGAGTATTCTATTCTGTGTGTAACAGAGGGTATTCAATTCTGTGTAATGGAGAGTATTCAATTGTGTGTAATGGAGAGTATTCAATTCTGTGTAATGGAGAGTATTCAATTGTGTGTAATGGAGAGTATTCAATTCTGTGTGTAATGGAGAGTATTCTATTCTGTGTGTAATGGAGAGTATTCAATTTGGTGTGTAATGGAGAGTATTCAATTGTGTGTAATGGAGAGTATTCAATTTTGTGTGTAATGGAGAGTATTCAATTCTGTGTGTAATGGAGAGTATTCAATTGTGTGTGTAATGGAGAGTATTCTATTCTGTGTGTAATGGAGAGTATTCAATTATGTGTGTAATGGAGAGTATTCTATTCTGTGTGTAATGGAGAGTATTCTATTCTGTGTGTAATGGAGAGTATTCAATTCTGTGTGTAATGGAGAGTATTCAATTGTGTGTAATGGAGAGTATTCTATTCTGTGTGTAATGGAGATTATTGAATTGTGTGGAATGGAGAGTATTCAATTGTGTGGAATGGAGAGTATTCAATTGTGTGTGTAATGGAGAGTATTCAACTGTGTGAAATGGAGAGTATTCTATTTTGTGTGTAATGGAGAGTAGCTCCCTCTGCAGGCTTTTGGAGCTTTAAGCCCCACCCACAGGCTTCTGCAGCAAGCAACAGCTTGCTGATATTTTTGCAGGCAGAGTGCACATGGTGGGGGCGGGGGGGGGGGGGGGGGGGGCGTTTACTGAAATCACACCCAAAAGGTGGATCTGAAACTCTCCCAGTTTCAAGTCCGCCCAGCACTTAGAGAGAAAATGGTAAAATCGCCTCCTGTGTGTGCAATGGAGAGTATTCAATTGTGTTTGTGTAATGGAGAATATTCTATTGTGTGTAATAGAGAGTATTCTACTGTGTGTGCAATGGAGTGTATTCAACTGTGTGTAATGAAGAGTATTCTATTCTGTGTGTGTAATGGAGAGTATTCTATTGTGTGCAATGGAGAGTATTCATCTGTGTGTAATGGAGACTATTCAACTGTGTTTGTGTAATGGAGAATATTCTATTGTGTGTAATAGAGAGTATTCTACTGTGTGTGCAATGGAGTGTATTCAACTGTGAGTAATGAAGAGTATTCTATTCTGTGTGTGTAATGGAGAGTATTCTATTGTGTGTAATGGAGAGTATTCAATTGTATGTGTGTAATGGAGAGTATTCTATTGTGTGTAATGGAGAGTATTCAACTGTGTGTAATGGAGAGTATTCAACTGTGTGTAATGAAACGTATTCTATTCTGTGTGTGTAATGGAGAATATTCTATTGTGTGTAATGGAGAGTATTCAACTGTGTGTGCAATGGAGAATATTCAACTGTGTGTAATGAAGTGTATTCAATTGTGTGTAATGGAGAGTATTCTATTGTGTGTAATGGAGACTATTCAACTGTGTTTGTGTAATGGAGAATATTCTATTGTGTGTAATGGAGAGTATTCTACTGTGTGTGCAATGGAGAGTATTCAACTGTGTGTAATGAAGAGTATTCAACTGTGTGTAATAGTGTATTTGACTGTGTGCTAATTCAACTGTGTGTATAATGGAGAACTCAATGTATGGAATGTTGCACATTATAGAACACTGACTGTGCAGCAAGTTCTGCATGAACTATTGTATAACCTAGGAGATACCAGGTACCCGATACAATCCTGTTGATGGCCTCCCCCTAGAGCACAAAGCAGAGAGTTTTGTGCATCTCCTTCATCAAAATTAGTTTGTTGCTAACATAACATCTTGCATTTATATAGCACATTTAACAATAGTTAAACTTTCCAAGTCACTTCAAAGGAGTACAGGATTTAACACTGAGCCACAAAAAGATCTAAGGGCATTAAACATTTCAGTTAGTGGTAATTATGAAACTTTCTATTTACTGTATGTGTGAAATTCACCCTCACCTGATAATATTATCGATGTGTTCCTGGGAAATAGCCTCTAAGGGTATATTGTTAATCTTTATAATCTGATCTCCTGGGAACAGCTTCCCCTCTGCTGGACCACCTAAGGAGCAAAAGAAGTCATCATATTTTTGGATGTACAAATAGTTATCCCTCATAAAAAGAGACAAAAGAGCGAGAAATGCAGTCTCATCAGCATGTATAAGGAGCAAAAACAAATGATGTTTCATACATTTCTTACAACTGGATATCTTTCCGTCTGACTTTTGCCTCACCAAACTGTCCATAAAGTCAAAAGGGACTTGTGACTTCCCCAAATCAAGGGACAGAGGTGGATGATATTTGATTGTGACTTTCTTATGAAAAATTGTGAACAGAGTTATTGTCAATGAAAATAAGGAATGCCAGGCATGTTGAATTATTTTGCATCAGTATTTTGAAATGGAACCAAATGTCAGCATGACAGAAATCTCAAGGAAACTAATGTTGAATCAGGGACAGGAACTCACCAGAATTGACCCAAGCAATGTAACAATAATGGAGAAAACAAAGACACTAAAGAGTGACAAATCCCCAGGATCAGATGGTATCCACCCCAGAGTTTTAAAGGAAGTAGATGCGAACACTGCAGATGTCTTAACTATGATTTTTCAAAGTTGTGGGACCTGTCCTTTTGATTAGAAAATTGCCCATGCCACTCCACTATTTAAGAAAGTTGAGGGAGGAAAACCAGAAATTATAGACACGTTCGCCAAGCAACTGTTAATGGGAAATAGAGCCTATAATTACGGATAGAGAGACTGAACACTTCAAAAATGTTCAGCTGAACAGAGAGAGCCAGTATAGGTTTGTAAAGGGTAAGTAATTCCCGACAAACCTGATTGAATATTTCGAAGAGGTGACTAAAGTAGTGCGCAGGAAAATGTCTATGGATGTTATTTATAATGGACTTCCAAAGTTGGCAAAGTCTCCCATAAGAATGTTATGATCCTGTTAGGAACATTAACATTTAAAGAAAAAATCCGAATGCCCAGCAATTAACCAACAGGACTATACAACAAAGGGTTCACATTTTTAAATAAAAAACAAACATTATTGTGTATTAAAAATGAACCAAAGTAAGTATTATTAACTTAACACTATAGCTTTAGAAAGACTCATACTATAAACTCAACTTTACTTCCTCCTTTACTTCCCCCTTCCAATAGTTCCCTTATCTTATGAAATCTAGAAGCTGATTCACTTTTCCTTGGACCAACCCAAAGGTATGCCACAGTCTTCCAGAATTTACTTTAATTCTTCTGAGTATTTCAACTATCTCTCGACATGCAGATTCTATGGGGATCCTTCCATTAGCTTTTGGCTAAGCAATCCTCAATTTCGTTTTTTACACACCTCACAGCTGTGAACTCTTCAGTTCCATGTACTGGCTTAGGACATACAAAGGCTGATTTTACCCTGTCTGCTCCCCCAGCTTCTGTACAGCTTTGTCCAAGCTAACTATTCAAGGTGACTGCTTTCTGCTGCAAGACTCTGTGAGGACGACTTAGATTTCTTCCACTAGCTGCAAGCTAGAGCAAATCTTCCAGCTGTTTTCCCTCATGAAATCTAAGCTGCACCGCCCACTTCTGTCAGCAAAAACACAGATAGATTAAACTAAAGAACTTTCTAACCAAGGCACTACCCTGAATCATCATCTGTATGACAATCTTGCATGCTTTGGGATGATTCAACCAGAAATGTGATCAGGTTATTTTGCCTTTAACATAACTCTGCTTCTGTAACCTGTATGAATAATTTATATTTCTAATGGATGTAATTTACCTCCTCCAAGTTGCCTGGCTCCATTACAATCTTCGAAATGGATCATTAATTGTTCAAATTTTTCATTATCAACTCTGACATTATAGAACAAACAAAATTTGCTTTTAATTGTATCTAACACCAAGCCTGTTTGAATTGCATTTACTTCAGGGTTGTTTATCCATTTCTCAATAAGACGCACCCATTTATCTACAGTAAAAACGTTAATTCCGAAAACTTTAAGTTATATTCTAAAACATATGAATTGAAATTCCCAGCGTTCACTTGCCACGGCAAACTCTCCCAAGAGGGTTATAACGAGATTTGTAGTTTCATGATCTCAGTTTGACATCTTCACTGCCTCCCTGTTGATGCAGTAATCAGGTCCATGCTCTGAAGGTAGATGCAGAAAAACAACTTTGCTGGTTGGGAAATCTACTGCTTGGGGGCATGGTCTAAAAATTAGAGCCAAAATTGAAGTATGGAAACACTTCTGCCTGCAAAAAGTCACAGATCAAATTGTGGCCTTTGGGGAAGTACAAATTTGGGAGGCGTGAAATTAACATGAACCAGCAGGCCCCCCCTATGTCCCCACTGCAATAGTGGGGGATATTTGGCACTCTCTTCCACAACCAGTATTTGATGCTAGAACAATTGTTAATTTTAAAACAAAGATTGATAGATTTTTGTTAGCCAAAGTTAGTAGGAGATACAGGGCAAAGATGGGCATATGGAGTTCGATGACATTCAAGATCCACTGATGGCCCAACAGACTTGAGAAGAAAAATAGCCAACCCATGTTCTCATGTTCCTATGGCCATTGTGCAGCTTTACGAGTCCCTGTGCGGACAACGATACGCCTTGTGCTGAGTGTGAGAGTTCCTGGGCTGGAGGTGCAGTGTCTGGTACTTGATATTTTCTTCAATCCGTTCATGGGACACCAGCATTGTTGGCAAAGCCAACATTTATTGTTCATCCCTAATTTCCCATGAGAGTTGTGCTTCTTCAACTGCTGAAGTCCTTGTGGTATTGATACACCCACAGTGCTGTTAGGGAGGGTAATTGCCATACTATGTAATAGTGTGTGAATCCCTACACTGAGTGTGAGACTTTGTGTCGGATGTACAAGGAAATTAACTGGCTGTATCTTAGATGTAGGTTTACCAACACCCCACCAAAACGTGGAACATTTCCCCTACCTGGGGAGCCACCTCTCATCGAAGGCTGACATCGATGAGGATATCCAACATCTTATCCAATCCTTCGGACACCTAAGGACGAGAGTCTTCGACAGCTGCGACATTCATGCTGACACCAAGATCCTCATGTACAAGGCAGTTGTCCTCCCAACTCTTCTATATGGCTCAGAAACTTGGACAATGTACTGACATCACCACAAGGTCCTGAGGAGATATCATCAATGCTGTCTGAGATAGATTCTCTGCATCAGTTGGGAGAACAGACGTACTAACATCAGCGCCCTTGAAGGAGCCAAGAGCACCAGCATCAAGACCGTGATCATCCAAAACCAACTCCATAGGGCCAGCCACATACTCAGGATGTCAAATCCCAACTGCCAAAGTAAATCCTCTTTACCCAGCTAAAGGAAGCTCCCAAATAAGAGGAGGACAAAGGCTTACCTCAACATAGACGTCAATGCTCGGGAGACACTTTCTCAGAAGAGACCTACTTGGAGGAACCTCCTGATTGATGGGACACAATTCTTCGAGGACACCCGATGGCAAGAGAAGGCCCAGAAAAGGAGCCTGAGAAAGGAATCCCAGAGATCAAATCCAAGGACCAAACCCACCTCCCTGCCAAGCGTGCGGTCAAAGATCGGGCTCATCAGTCACGCAGAGACCCACAGAACCCATGATCAGTAATACTGAGTTTCTTAGGAGGACAATCATACTCATTAGGGCGTGATCATCGAAGACTCCCCTAGGTCTTCTGGAATGCTGTATTTGTATCCATTTGGAGAATAGCAAGATTCCGTTTATGGAATGTCAGACACTCTGACAGCACTGAGAAACAATTTAGCACAATCATTAAAGGTCCAAAGAGGAAATCAATACATGTTTGGCAGATTAATATTCTAGTTGGTGCCAGTTGATTTGAGTCCTGAGACACTGGCAGTAAAACGTTGTCCATTTCTGGCTGCTGTATTGACAAGAGGCTACATTAATGACTCTGGGAGTTAGCATGTAATGAAGAAACTGGCAATCCGGGGCACAGCTCCTGCCGCAAAGAGTGTGAGAGGAAGAGCACAGTCAGAACCAACAGACAAAGAAAATGGTGGCTACAATGGGCCCATTGGAGTTCATGTGTGAACAGGCTTCCACACCCTATGTACTTCTCTAGGGCCAAAAATCCTTTGGGCCCATTTGATTTTGATTTGATTTGATTTATTATTGTTACATGTATTAACATACAGTGAAAAGTGTTGTTTCTTGCGCTCTACAGATAAAATATACCATTCATAGAGAAGGAAACGAGAGAGTGCAGAATGTAATATTACTGTCATAGCTAGGGTGTAGAGAAAAATCAACTTAATGCAAGGTACGTCCATTCAAAAGTCTGACAGCAGCAGGGAAGAATCTGTTCTTGAGTCGATTGGTACGTGACCTCAGACTTTTGTATCTTTTTCCCGAAGGAAGAAGGTGGAAGAGAGAATGTGTGGGGTCCTTAATTATGCTGGCTGCTTTGCCGAGGCAGCGGGAAGTGTAGACAGAGTCAATGGATGGGAGGCTGGTTTGCGTGATGAATTGGGCTACATTCACGAGGTTTTGTAGTTCCTTGTACCCTTGGGCAAAGCTGTGATACAATCAGAAAGAATGCTTTCTATGGGGCATCTGTAAAAGAGTTGTAGCTGACATGCCAAATTTCCTTAGTCTTCTGAGAAAGTAGAGGCGTTGATGGGCTTTCTTAACTAGAGTGTCGGCATGGGGGGACCAGGACAGGTTGTTAGTGATCTGGACACCTAAAAACTTGAAGCTCTCGACCCTTTCTACTTCGTCCCTGTTGATGTAGACAGGGGCATGTTCTCCTTTACGCTTCCTGAAGTCAATGACAGTCTCCTTTGTTTTGTTGACATTGAGGGAGAGATTGTTGTTACCGCACCAGTTCACCAGATTCTCTATCTCATTCCTGTACTCTGTCTCGTCATTATTTGAGATCCGACCCACTACAGTGGTGTCGTCAGCAAACTCGAAAATCGAAAATCAAATTGGAGGGGAATTTGGCCGCGCAGTCATAGATGTATAAGGAGTATAGAAGGGGGCTGAGAACACAGCCTTGTGAGGCACCGGTGTTCAGGATGATCATGGAGGAGGTGTTGTTGCCTATCCTTACTGATTGTGGTCTGTGAGTTAGGAAGTTCAGGATTCAGTCGCAGAGGGAGGTGCTGAGACTCAGGCCACAGAGTTTGGAGATGAGTTTCGTGGGAATAATAGTGTTGAAGGCTGAGCTGTAGTCAATAAATAGGAATCTGACATTGGTGTCCTTGTTATCTAGGTGTTGTCGGAGGGATGATGTACTGCAAATTAGAAGCCAGAGGCCCAAGTCTCACATGAAATTGGGTCCTTCCTAAGCATTAATTTATTAGTTGAGCTGACTCAACAAAGCCTGTTGCACCTCAAGGGACAACTTACCCAATGTCCGTTTGGAATTGCGAATTTGGGAACATAACGTGAGCAGCCAGTGTCCCTCCCCCCCACTAGCAGTAGTGCTGTGGAGCAAGAAGGAACAATCCTGCTTCTTCCAGATATAACAAAATATTTTCCATACAAAGGGGAATAGACAGGGGCAATAGAAGCAGAAGAGTTGTTCATGCAGAGAGCTAGCACAGACACAATGGGATGAATAGCCTCCTTCTTTGCTGTAATCAATCCATGATTCAATTCAGTGACCAGCAATCCTTAAAGAAACTGAAGTTTCACTGGTCTGGCTGCTGTAGAACTGGCAAATCTCAGTGGCGTGGATCAGGATGAAATTCCACCTAGTTTTACATAAGCAATGTAGAAAATTCCTGAAACAGGTGTGGAATCCTGCGTTGCATATTTAAATTGATCCATCGCTGCACTGAGGACATCTGAAAACAGTGGGGATCAAACTGGCAATAGACAGGCAGACAGGACTTTGCCACATGGAAATTGGTATCCGTGTTACACCTAAAAATCTGCTGCACTGGATACCAGTTTGTACCCCTTTCCGCTCAGAATACACTGAAAAAGGGGAAGTTTGCACCAGTAGCTGGAGAGAGGAAAGGAGGTCCCACAGCAAGGCCAAGTCAACCTTTGCTTAAAGTATGGAGAAGAATAACAGCCTAGTTGTAGCAATCACTGAATTGTTGTAAATGAACCTCAGCAGGAGGCCATTCAGCCCTGAGTCTGCTCCAATGCTCAGCAATTGTTCTACTTCAGTGAATCCCGGGCAACACTGGAACATGTACTAAAAATGGCCCCTTTTCTAGGTTTGTTCACTGTCAACTACATCATAAACATTCTGCTTCTTGTCGTGGATGAGGCCTGAACCACTAGTAAATGTAAGGATGGAAAGTTAGATTTAAAAAAACATTCTGTCAAGGGATGTAGGCTGGCATTTAATGGCCATTCCCCAATAGCCCTTGAGAAGATGGTAGAGAGTCACCTTCTTGAACCGCTGAAGTCCATGTGGTGTAGGTACACCCACAGTGATATTAGGGAGGGAGATCCAGGACTTTGATCCAGTGACAGTGAAGGAATGGAGTTATATTTCCAAATCAGGATGGTGTGCGATTTGGAGGGGAATTTGCAGATGGAGTTGCCACCATGTGTCTGCTGCCCTTGTTCTTCTTGACGTGAGCTGACAGTGTCCCCCACTGCAGTAGTGCTCTGGAGCAAAAAGGAAAAATCCTGCTTTGCCCAGCTTCACCGGAGGAAATATAACAAAATATTATCCCTACAAAGGAGAATAGATGAGGGCAATTGAACTAGGAGAATTCTTTGCGTAGAGCTCGAGGTTGCGACTTTGGAAGATGTTGTCAAAGGAGCCTTGGTGAGTGGCTACAGTGTATCCTGTAGATGATACAGACTGCTGCTATTGTGTGTCACTGGTGGAGGGAGTGGATGTTGAGGGTGGTGTATGGGGTGCCAATCAAGTGGGCTGCTTCGTCCTGGATAGTGTCGAACTTCTTGACTGTTGTTGGAGCTGCACTCATCTAGGCAAGCAGAGCGTATTCAGTACACTCCTGACTTGAGCCTTTTAGATGTTGGACAGGCTTTGGGGAGTCAGGAGATGAGTTACTCACCACAGGATTCCTGGCCCCTGACCTGCTCTTGCAGTCACTGTATTTATATGACTAATCCAGATCAGTTCCTGATCAATGGTAACCCCCAGGATATTGATAAGCAAAGATTCAGGGATAGTAAGTCATTTACTGTCAAGGGGAGACAGCTGGATTCTCTCTTGTTGGCGATGGTCATTGCCTGGCATAAATGTTACTTGCCACTTGCCAGCCCAAGTCTCAATGTTGCCTGGGTCTTGCTACATATGGGCATGCCTTGCTTCAGTCTGGGAGAAAATGATGATGGAATAATGATACAGATATAATAAAATCCAGAGATCATGAGCATTCCCACAAAGTCTGGGTAAGAACTTCTTCATTGCAGGACCAGAATTCTGGAATTCCCTAGCTGGCATTTTTGCTGGATAAGGATAGGAAGGGATTATGATTCAAAGGTCTCATTGGAATGACAGAACAAGCTAGAGGGACTGAATGGCCTGTTCCTGTTCTGATGTCTGATGCAAGACCATTGTGAGTGGGGGGTGGGTGGTGGGGGGGGGGGGGGGGGGGGGGGACATTCTGAACTTGTACTGCAAGGAGTAGGTCCACCATCACCATTTCAGGGCAATGAGAGGTGAGTAGCAAATGTGGCCTTGTATCATAGCCTGTGGCCAGAGAACAAACTTTAAAAATGAGTGCGGTGATGGGGAAGAGAAGGAAACAACCAGTCCTATCTTCAACAAGATAAAATGGGAGTGAAATTGATCTTGTGCAACCATGATAACATATCAGCCGCCTGTTTTACATCCCGCCCAATTGTCTTTGCCATCAACTTAAATGGAATAGAAAAGCAAGCATTAAGTGAAACGAGTTACTCATTTTCTGCCACCCATTTTGCAATATCACCCGATACTAAATGTCGGCAGAGCGGCAAAGCTGATGAAGTGTTGTCAGAAGATTGTGTGGGTGCAGGAGGATAGTGGCACAAAGTCAGGGTTAATGTTGGAGGTGTTGCAATGGGCAAGAAGCTTATACAGTTTCAGATAATAAAGCCACGGCCTTATTAATCCAATACTGACCCCTCCCCAACCCTTCTCTCCAACCTCCCATCCCCAGGTATTTACCTGCAGTGACAGACTTCACACACACTGGTGTTTCTTCTGATACCATAAATCCATGATCCAGGAGTGGATCTTTATTAATCTTTACCATCACTTTTAATGGCGTGCTCGGCGGGTTTGTGTTACTAGTCGCTCCATCAGTTGCCCCTCGATTCCTTAAATCAGAAACAAAACAAGGTCAATCATTTTCAGTATCTTCTCAGATTTAATCCATCTCCCACCTTCTTCCTCCAGCAGAGCTGCAAACTCCTCACTGAAGGCCTCTCTCGTCGATTTTGCCTCCCTTGTGGAAATGGGTCATTGTGAAAGGGGAGGGGAATTACCCTGCTCCCACCCAACATTGACTAATTCATTTGTAAGGTCTGACAAGGAGAAAGGAAAATCTCTGCCACACTACTGCAATGATTTAAAAAGTATCTGGGAGATTTGAAGGTGGTCAGTCACTCTAAGCATAGTTATAGACTCAGGTAATTTTTTGATAGCAGATGTTAGAACAAAAGAACAGTACAGCACAGGAATAGGCCCTTCGGCCCACCAAGTCTGTGCTGACACAGGTGCCTCTCTAATCTGATATTTTCTTGCCTCTACGTGGTCCATATCCCTCTATTCCCTGCCTATTCATGCATCTATCCAGTTGCCTCTTGAACGTTGTTACAGAATCTGCTTCCAACACCACCTTCGGCAGGGCGTCCCAGGCACTTTCCACCCTCTGTTTGAAAAACTTGCCCCTTACATCTCGTTTAAATTTTCCTCCTTCATTTTCAACCTCTGCCCCCAAGTTATTGACCCTTCAACCCTGGGAAAAAGACTCTCATTATCCACTGTATCCAAGCCTGTCATAATCTTGTAAGCCTCTATCAGGTCACCCCCTCATCCTACGATGCTCCAATGAAAACAATCCAAGTTTGTTCAACCTTTCTTCATAGTCCATATCCTCCAAACCAGGCAACATCCTGGTAAATCTCTTCTGCACCCTTTCCAAAGCATCAACATCCTTCCAGTAGTGCGATGACCAGAATTGTACACAATACTCCAAATGCAGCCTAACCAAAATCTTATACAGCTGCAACATGATTTTCCAATTCGTATACTCAACACCCCCAACTGATGAAGGCCAGCATGCCACATGCCTTCTTGACTACCTTGTCCGCCTGAGTTGCCACCTTTAGGAACTATGGATCTGCATGCCTAGATCCTTCTGTATGCTAATATTTATAAGGGCTCGACTATTTACTGTATACTTTCCGTCTGCAATAGACATTCCAAATCGCATCACCTCATATTTGTCCTGGTTAAATTCCATCTGCCATCTTTCGGCCCAGGTCTCCAGCTGATTTGTAGCCTGATGAATCCTCTGACAATCCTCCTCACTATCCGCTACTCCCCTAATTTTTGTACCATCTGCAAATTTATTAATCAGACCACCTACATTTTCCTCCAAATCATTTATATATATTACAAACAACAGAGGTCCCAGCACTGATCCTTTTGGAACACTGCTTGTCACAGACCTCCAGTTAGAAAAGTATCCTTCCACTGCTACTTGGAACGGCACGCAGTTAGCACTGCGCCAGGGACCCAGGTTCAATTCAGACCTCGTGTGGAGTTTGCACATTCGCCCGTGTCTGCATGGGTTTCCTTTGGGTGCTCTAGTTTCCTCCCATATTCCAAAGATGTGTGGGTTAGGTGGATTGGCCATGCTAAATTGACCCTTAGTTTCAGGGGGATATTCAAGGTAAATATGTGAGGTTATGAAGATAGAGCTTGGGTGGGATTGTGTTGGTGCAGGCTCGATGGGCTAAATGGCCTCCTCCTGCATTGTAGGGAATGTATGATGCTATGATATTATACTCTCTGCTTTCTATGCCAGCTTTATATCCGCCTTACCAGCTCACCTCGGATCCCATATGACTTCACCTTCTTTATCAGCCTGCCATGAGGAACCTTACTGAAGGCTTTACTAAAGTCCATGTATACAACATCCACTGACATGCATTGGTCAATTATTTTTGTCACTTTTTGTCACTTCCTCAAAGAACTCAATCAAGTTTGTGAGACATGACCTCCCCTTCACGAAACCATGCTGCCTATCGCTAATAAGCCTATTTTCTTCCAGATATGAGTACTTCCTGTCCCGAAGGCTAAATGTTCTATAATTCACTGGTTTCCTTCTCTCACCTTTCTTCAATAGAGCACTGAAACAAGTAGAGATTTTGCCCCTTACAATTATCTTCTGATTAGACAGTCCCTCAACATCTAGGATTACTTGTTTCCACTGCGATTCAATGGGTTCTACAGACTCTACCACATATGGGACAAGTAGTGCTTTAAGAGTTGGGTAGATGAATTGTTTGGAGGTTTGTGCGCTCTCTCCATCGCCTCAACTTCGCCTGTGTGTGTTTTTGATAAGTCTCCCAATGTTTTCAGTGACCGGGGGCATGGAGGTTAAAGTGACCTGGTCACTTCAGAATTTGCACAGCTGACAGGCAGGAAAGCAGAAATTAATCACAGGGCTGCCTGAAATCACCATGATGTGGAGATGCCGGCGTTGGACTGGGGTGAACACAGTAAGAGGTCTCACAACACCAGGTTAAAGTCCAACAGGTTTATTTGGTAGCAAATACCATAAGTGTTGTGAGACTTCTTACTGAAATCACCATGCCAGGGGTGATCTTCAGGTTTGCCTGGGCTCGAAGGGGCAGTCCAACCATGTCACTCCCATCCCAGTGGAGAGTGGCAAGATCAACCCTTGGTCCCCAGCTCTAGCCCAGCCAATCTCCAGGACCTTGGGGGACTCTTCCTCTGAAACCTGGACAAAGCTAGAGGGACTGAAGACTATTGTAGGGGGGATGCTCTAACTTGTACTGCAAGAAGGTCCACCATCACCATTTCAGGGCAAAAGGAGATGAGCAACAAATATGGCCTTGTAGCATAGCCTGTGGCCAGAGGGGCAAAAGGCCACTGGATCTACCTCCTTGACCCCCCTCGGGGCCCATGGCACCAGGCCAGGGTGACATGCCAAGGTGCCAGGGGTAGTGCACTGTTGGCACTGCCAAGGTGCTTGGCCTGAAGGGAGGCTGAGTTGGAGGTCTGAAGGGGAGGGGGCCTAAGTGGAGAGGGGCCTGAGTGTGGAGTCTGAGGGGGAAGGAGGCCTAAGTGAGGGTCTGAGGGGGAGGAGGGCTTAGTGGGGGTTTGAGTGGCGAGGGAAGCTGACAGGGGCATCAGATTGGGTAACCCTCATGCCTGTGTGGCATGGGGGGTGGGGTGGGGGGGTGTCATCCATTATTTTTGTGGATGTGGGGGAGGATGCCCCTTTTTGGTGAGGTGTTTAAGTGGCTCACAGTGTGCAAAGCATCTGGGGAGAGTTGATGAGATATCCATAGAAGTTGTTTTGGGAGACATCTGCCACTAGGTTTCAGAGTGTGGGGTGTCTAACCACAGGTCACATATTGGTTTACATGGACTGCGTGCTTACTGAGAATATTAGCGTATCAGATAAAACTTGTATTTTGTGATATCCTTACTAGTCTGCATATATTTGTTAAGGTAGAGTTGGAATGAAGATGGAGTATATTATGGTTCATCCTTTCTTGTTTAATAAACAATTTTTTCTTTTTGTTAAAAGTTCATCAGCAGTCTCTGTGACTCTGCTCAGTAACCGCCCTCCACATACTTGACTTGTCCAGTAGTATCAGCTGGAATCGTAACAAATTTTTAATTTTTGCCTAGTGAGCCCAGTCTTGTACACATTTGTGCACAGCTCTCAGGCTTACTGGGGCCCTAGGAAAATGCTTTGTATTCATTTTTAAACTCATTCTGTGGATCCAACGAGCCCCGGCTCAAACTCTGCTCCTAGCTTTCTCACCCCTGGCCACTTTCCATTGGATTCCACTTCTGCTCTCTTCACCAAGGCATTGGCTGCCTCCAACATGGCTGCTGCCTTTGCCACTGGCACCAGGCAGGCAGCTTGCACCTCCTGGAGGTGCTCAGTGCCACGAACCAATCTCACTTCCTGGCCAATTAGGCCACCTACATTTAAAAATTGCGTTGCAAAAGCAAAGCAGCTCATGTACGGAACCGGGACCAGGAATTCATTCAAGTGTCAGGTTCCCAGCCTCTCTTTAAAAATCTAGCTCCATTGATGCCATCTGACCTGATGGATACTTTCAGCATTTTCTGTTTATATTTTACATTTTAAGGATCTGCAGTATTTTGCCTTTGTGTACATACTGAAGCTTACTCATCCACTGTTCTCCATAGTTCCCATAAAAACAATGCGCTTGAGATAAATTTTAAACTTGAAAGCATAGAAAAATGGTTGTATATGCAGAGTGTAATGAAATGGTTTCAAAGCTTGTGTGTTTTGAGACTGTCCCTAACTGAAACAGAAGCCAGGTTTCTGGTGGAGGGTTTTGCTAATTGGATTTCCTGGCTGTGACATTAGATTCCTGAAAAATCAGCCTCTGATATGTTGCTAGGGAAATAGAAGCTAATCAGGAAGCATAAACAAGGCTGGGGAAACAGATTTTAGCCAGTGGTCACAATAGGATAGACCATCTGAAAAACTGAGAGAGTAATCCAAGCAGGATTTTCCTTTGGGATCATTTGGGAAGTTTAGTTCTTTCGCGTTATTGGCCTCCACGAGTTTCATAACAATGGGGGGGGTGGGGGGTAGGTCATTCAGCCCCTTGGCCATTTAATTAGATCATAGCTGATTTGTACAACAACTCGATTTACTCACCTTAGCCCCAAATCCCTTAATACTAACAAGAAATGTATTAATTTCTGCCTGGAAAGCTTCAATCAACCTCCAACATTCGAGGCATTTTGGGAGAGAATATCAAATTTCTGCTATTCTATGTGAAAAATTCAGATTTCCCTCCTAAATGACCTAGCTTTAATTTTAAGGTTTTATCTTTTTTTAAATCTTTGTACCACCCCACCAGGTGTAACTGTGATGATCAGTATAATGCAGTTTCATTCTTTAAAAAAGATTGAATAGAGTGAAAATTTGTTTCAATTCAGTTGTAACCTCTTTAAAAATGTGTGGAAAGGAAATACTCTGTCCTCTCTACTTCCGCGTGTGTGTGTGCGTGCTTGTGTGTGTGCGCGTGTGTGTGTGCGCGCTTGTGTGTGTGCATGCTTGTGTGTGCGCGTGTGTGTGTGCGCGCTTGTGTGTGTGCATGCTTGTGTGTGCGCGTGTGTGTGTGCGCGCTTGTGTGTGTGCATGCTTGTGTGTGCGCGTGTGTGTGTGCGCGCGCGCATATGTGCACGCATGTGTGTGCGCGCATGTGTGTGTGCACGCGCATGTGTGTGCGTGTGCGCGCGTGTGTGTGTGCGCGAGTGTGTGTGTGTGTGCGCGCGGTGTGTGTGTGTGCATGCGCGCGTATGTGTGCGCGTGTGTGTGTGTGTGTGTGTTCCTTCTACAGTGTAGCCCAGTTGCCACTGTCTATCTGCATCAGATAGTTGATCATCCCCCCCTCCCCACTGGCTGTGTCAGGAAACATGGAGCTGACTGGAAAATCTCACTGTCAGCTCTTCTTTATCAACATAAATCGGAGATTAAAGACTTGCCTCTCTCTGCATGAGAGATGGTCAGACTATCATGTGGACGTCAACAGGAGGTGGCAAGTATGAATGGCCAAATGTGGAGATGCCGGTGTTGGACTGGGGTAAGCACAGTGAGAAGTCTCACAACACCAGGTTAAAGTCCAACAGGTTTATTTGGTAGCACAAGCCACTAGCTTTCGGAGCGCTGCCCCTTCATCAGGTGAGTGGGAGTTCTGTTCACAAACAGGGCATATAAAGACACAAACTCAATTTACAAAATAATGGTTGGAATGCGAGTCTGTTAAGTATGAATGGTCATGATGTGGAGATGCCGGCACTGGACTGGGGTGAACACAGTAAGAGTTTTAACACCAGGTTAAAGTCCAACAGGTTTATTGGTATTACACACACACACGCGCACACAACACGCGCACACACGCGTGCACACACACACACAAAAGTAGAGAGGACAGAGTATTTCCTTTCTACACTTTTTTATTGGTAACGGTATTTGCTACCAAATAAACCTGTTGGACTTTAACCAAATATGAATGGTGCAGGCTGTATCTAACCTATCAAATGCCTTTAACATTTTAAATAGCTTGATGAGATCTGCTCTCAATTGCATAAAACTAAGAGATTATCAGCTACATTTATGGGACCTCTCCTCATAATCTAACTCTTTGGTATATGGTATGTTTTACAATTGAGTATTTGAGGCAGAATTCTATACATCAGGAAATTGGATTCAATGGTGAACAGGCCTGATGGACCTGCAGGATTTGTCTTTGCTTGACTTTGTTAATTGCATTGTAGGGAATCAACGGGAAAAAATTACCTCTTAAATTGCACAACAATTATCCACAGAACAGCCTGGATTGAAGCAAAAAGCCAGACTAATGGAATAGTTGATTGTGTTAAATTAAATTTAATCTAACTTTGGTCTGCCGGAAGTGCTTTTCTTCCAGAAAGGGAGATTGACATGGGCTTATTACACAAATAAATAATTCATGAAGGCTTTTAAAGAGATCACAGAGAGCCACCATTATTGTTGTATTCTAAACAAGAGAAAGTCAAAGCTCTCATCAGCTGGGAGTGCTCTCTGCTTTTGAAAAGGTTTATTTTGTTTTATTTACAAGATGTTTTATACAAAAAGGCAACAATGCCTTTGTTGAGGAAAGGCAGCTTTAAAAATTCGGCATCGATTTGTTCTGTAGCACATGGCACATATTATATGTGACCAGCGGTGTGCCTCAGGGTTCGGTGCTGGGTCCACTGTTATTTTTCATTTATATTAATGATTTGGATGAAAATTTAGTAGGCATGGTAAGTAAGTTTGCAGATGACACCAGGATTGGTGGCATAGTGGACAGTGAAGAAGGTTATCTAGGATTGCAATGGGATCTTGATCAATTAGGCCAGTGGGCTGACAAATGGCAGATGGAGTTTAATTTAGATAAACGTGAGGTGATGCATTTTGGTCGGTCGAACCAGGGCAGGACTTACTCAGTTAATGGTAGGGCGTTGGAGAGAGTTATAGAACAAAGAGATCTAGGGGTGCAGGTTCATAGCTCCTTGAAAGTGGAGTCACAGGTGGACAGGGTGATGAAGAAAGCATTCGGCATGCTTGGTTTCATTGGTCAGAACATTGAATACAGGAGTTGGGACGTCTTGTTGAAGTTGTACAAGACATTGGTAAGGCCACACTTGGAGTACTGTGTACAGTTCTGATCACCTTATTATAGAAAGGATATTATTAAACTAGAAAGAGTGCAGAAAAGATTTACTAGGATGCTACCGGGACTTGATGATTTGAGTTATAAGGAGAGGCTGGATAGATTGGGATTTTTGTCTCTGGAGCGTAGGAGGCTGAGGGGTGATCTTATAGAGGTCTATAAAATAATGAGGGGCACAGATCAGCTAGATAGTCAACATCTTTTCCCAAAGGTAGGGGAGTCTAAAATTAGGTGGCATAGGTTTAAGGTGAGATGGGAGAGATGCAAAAGGATCCAGAGGGGCAATTTTTTCATACAATGGGTGGTGAGTGTCTGGAGCAAACTGCCAGAGGTAGTAGTAGAGGCGGATACAATTTTGTCTTTTAAAAAGCGTTTAGACAGTTACATGGGTACGATGAGTATAGAGGGATATGGGCCAACGTGGGCAATTGGGACTAGCTCAGGGGTTAACAAAAGGGGCGGCATGGACAGGTTGGGCTGAAGGGCCTGCTTGCATGCTGTAAACCTCTATGACTCTATGATATAGACTATTCACCACCTCTCAAAGTGTTTCAGCAATTAATTTGGAAATGTAGTCAACAAATGCAGGGAACTGTAGCTCCCAATTCCTGCATTAAAAAATCCCACAAACAGCCAGAATATAAAAGGCCAATTAAAATCTGATGTTGGTTGAGATATAAACATTGACCAGGAGATTGGGCCCATTCCCCTGCTCTTCTTTAAATAGTGCCTCTGGGATCTTTCACATCCAGCAGATGTCCCATTTGAATAATGGCATCTCTGACTATGCAGCACTCCCTCAGTGCCATCACAGAAGTGTTAGCCCAGGTTATGAGCTCAAATTCCTGGAATGCACCTAATAACCAGATCCTGAGGCTACATTGTAATATTTGGCACAACGAATGTAAACAATGCAATTTACAATGCCAAATACTGTCACAAATATTATGACAACATAAAGCAAATTATGCTCGCAGCATGTATTTGGCTTACACTATATTGATTAGTCACAAAGATAGGAGCAGAACCGTAGTAGCAATGGAAAACAACTTTGCAATGTTGCTGAGGCTTCCCCCTGGGGGATAACAATCACTCTTTGCCATTTCATTGGGGGCTCCCTCTTAAAAAACCTGGAGACAGGGGCGACACGGTGACACAGTAGCTAGCACTGCTGCCTCACAGCTCCAGGGACCTGGAGTTCAATTCCAGCCTTGGGTGACTGTCCATGTGGAGTTTGTACATTTTTCTCCTGTCTGCGTGGGTTTTCTCTGGGTGCTCCAGTTTTCTCCTACAGTCCAAAGATGTGCAGGTTAGGTGGATTGGCCATGCTAAATTGCCCTTAGTGTCCAAAGATGTGTAGGTTAGGGTTTAGCAGAGTAAATGCGCGGGGTTACGGGGATAGGGCAGAGGGGGTGGGCCTGGGTAAAATGCTCTGTCAGAGAGTCAGTGCAGACTCAATGGGCTGAATGGCCTTCTTTTACTGTAGGAATACCATGATTTTTCTATGATTCAATCCTCTTCCAGCCTGAAGGACAAGGGCAGTAGACACATGGGAACGCCACCACCTTCAAGTTCCCCTCCAAGACACACATCATTTTGACTTGGAAATATATTGCCATTCCTTAACTGTCGCTGGATCAAAATCCTGGAACTCCCTCCCTAACAGCATTGTGCAAGTGCTGGCCTAGCCTGTGATGCCACATCCCATGAACAAATAACAAAAAAATCACGGATGGTGGATGGGCTCTCAAAGCTGGAGTCTCTATCTGATGCATTTCAGCTTGAAAACAGCAGCATGCTGCAATAGAGGGTAAGAAGCAGAAAGTGAGTGTTTCAAGATAGAGGTGTCCCCTCTCCAACTTTCTTAAACTTAAATTTTAAAATGGATCTTGCAGCCAGGCTACTGTTGTGGGGTAGGAGATGAGAGCCTCTCCCCATTCCTGCTTGGAGTACTGGGTCTCGGCATAGCACCTAAAGTCGCCTAAACCGCCCCCTCCACCTCAGAAACCTCCAGGCTGACTGAAACAACCTGGTCAGCCTACTTTAATTGACCTCAATTGGCTCTTAATGTCGGCCACTCACTGCATGCAGGAAGCTATGGCCCTGCCACACTCCTCCCATCCCATCTCGGAGTAAATGGCCCCCCCGGGGGTTGAAAATCCAGCCCATACATCCTAACAGCAGAAAGCAGCTTCCAAACATTCAGCCACGTTTTTAATGTTATTGTATATATTTCATTTTCTTTCAGGCCTTTATGAAGGGTACAAAATGCAATCTGTTATCAAGGGGAAACATTTGCTGCTTGTGATCAGGAAACGTCTTAGCTTCAGGTATTTATTGCCTTTCCGTTTGTCAACTGTTTGTCCAAACATTGCATGACTTAAATGGGATCAACATTTAAAAAGTAAATGGATCCAGCACAGATCTAAAAGGTAAAAACAAGATGTGAGATGAGTGGGCTGTGATGTGATATGCACAGTGGGGAGCGTAAGAGTGAGTGTGATGGGAGAGCGAGAGTGAGTGTGTAATGTGATTGTGAGAGTGAATATGATGTAAGAGTGAGTACGATGTGATTGAGAATTATGATGTGTGTGAGTGTGATATAATTGTGAGAATAAGCGTGATGCGAGTGTGAGAATAAGTGTGATGTGATTGTGAGAGTTAGTGCGAGAGTGTGATGTGTGATGTGAGTAAATGTGGTGTGATTGTGAGAAAGAATGTGATGAGAGTGTGGTGTGATTATAAGAGTGAGTGAGAGAGTTTGTGATGTGAGCAAACTATTGGGATTGAAGGCAAGTAGATCCCCAGGGCCTGATGGCCTACATCATAGGGTCTTAAAGGAAGTGGCATTGGAGATAGTGGATCCTTTGCTTACAATATTCCAAAAATCACTGGATGCAGGAAAGGTTACGGTGGATTGGAAAAATGCTAATATAATGCCCTTATTCAAAAAAGGAGACAAAATGTAGTAAACTATAGGCCAATCAGTTAGCATTTGTCGTTGGGAAATTGTTGAAATCCATTATTGTGGAAGTAATAACAGGACATTTAGAAAGTCAAAATGCAATCCACGAGAGTCAGCATGGTTTTACAAGACCATAAGATATAGGAGCAGAATTAGACCATTTGGCCCATCAAGTTCATTCCACCATTCAATCATGGCTGATATGATTCTCATCCCCATTCTCCTGCCTTCTCCCCATAACCTTCTCCCCATAACCTTCTCCCCATAATCTCCTTATTGATCAAGAACCTATCTATCTCTGTCTTAAAGACACTCAATGATGTGGCCTCACAGCCTTCTGTGGCAATGAGTTCCACAGATTCACCACCTTCTGGCTGAAGAAATTCCTTCTCATCTCAGTTTTAAAGAAGCGTCCCTTCTCTCTGAGGTTGTGCCCTCAAGTTCTAGTCTCTACCTTTATGAAACATAAATCATGTTTGACTAATTTGCTTGAGTTCTTTGATGATGTAACAAGCAAGGTGGATAATGGGAATCCTGTAGATGTAGTATACTTGGACTTACAGAAGGTATTTGATAAGGTGCCACACAAAAGGTTAATACACAAAGTTCACATGGGGTAATTTATTAGCTTGGATAGGGGATTGGCTAACCAACAGAAAGCATGGAGTTGGGATAAATGGGTCTTTCTCTGGTTGGCAAGATGTAACTAGTGGGTTGTCACAGGGTTCAGTTCTCGGACCCCAACTATTTACAATCTATATTAATGACTTGGATGCAGGGATAGTAGGTACCATTGCCAAATTTGCAGATGACACTAAAATAGGTGGAATAGTAAGTTGTTCCAATAATGAAATAAGAAATTTGCAAATGGATATGGATAGGTTAAGTGAATGGGACAACATTTGGCAGAAGGGGTTTAATGTGGATGTGTGAGGTTATCCATTTTGGTAGGAAAAATATATAGGCAAGTTATTCTCTAAATAGAGGGAAACTTCAGACTGCTTCGTGCAGAGGGTGTCCTTGTGCATGAATCACAGAAACTAGAATGCAGGTACAGCAGGTAATAAGGAAGGCAAATGGAATCTTGGCACTTATTGAGAAAGGAATAGAATATAAAAGTAATGAACTGTTGCTGCTCCTGTACAAAGCATTAATAAGACCACACTTAAAATATTGTGTAAGGCTTTGGTTCCCTTACTTGAGGAGGGATGTAGTTGCAGTTCAGAGGAAATTCACTAGATTAATTCCGGAGATCAAGGGTTTGTCTCACGTAGAGAGATTGGGCAGTTTAAGCCTGTACTCCCTGGAATTTAGAAGAATGAGAGACGATCTAATTGAGGTGCACATGATGATAAAGGGGAATTGACAAAACATGGAGAGGATGTTTCTTCTCACAGTGCAATCTAGAACAAGAGGTCAGCATTTTAGGATAAGGGATGGCAGATTTAAAACAGAGATGAGGAGAAATTACTTCTCTTAAAGGCTCATGAGTCTGTGGAATTCACTATTCCAGAGCTTGGTGGATGCCAGGACATTGAGTAAACTTAAGGAAGAGGTCGACAGATTTTTAATGAGTAAAGGTTTAAAGGACTGTGGTGAACAGGCAGGAAAGTGGAGTTGAGGCTGAGATGAGATCAGCCATGATTGTATTAAATGGTGGAGTAGGCTCAAGGGGCTAAATTGCCTACTCCTGCTCCTAGTTCTTGTGATTCTTATGATGCCTACAATATATGAGAGAGTGTGATGTGATAGTGAGAGTGAGTGTGATATGATGTGATTGTGAAAGCGAGCGTGTATGTGATATGATTGAGAGAGTGCATGTAGCAGTGAGTGCAATGAGAATGTGAGAGCAATGTGCAATGTAAGTGTGAGTGAGTGTGATGTGTGTGAGTTTGTGATGCGAGCATATGAGTTAATGTGATGTGATTGTGAGAATGAGTGTGATGTAAGTGTGAGAATGTGGGTGAGAATGAGAGTGATGTGAGGTTGATGTGATTGTGAGTATGAGCAAGTGAGATGTGAATATGAGTGTGGGTGTGGTGTAAGTGTGTGAGTGTGGGCCTGGGTAAGATGCTCTTTCGGAGAGTTGGTGCAGACTTGATGGGATGAATGGCCCTCCTTTTGCATTCGGGGATTCTATGGATTCCTTCAAAGTCTACCTTGCAATTGGCCCTTTTGATAGTTAAGTTAGCATTGTGTCATGCAAAGCACACTGGATGCAAAATGCAAAAGTAAATGGATGTTTAGGTATCCAGGTTTACATTGGACATTGTGACATGTTGAAAATTCTTTCTGGTTTCATTCACCTTAATTCCATTTTGGCTCACCTTGCCACCTCCCCCCACCACCCCCCTTCCCTCGCCCCGGAAAATTTGCAATTTGGACTGAGACAGTTTCAGTGGTTAATAAATTTGCTCTATGTTTGATTTGAGAAAACCTTGTTTGATTGGTTCCTTATTCCTCACAGTTTAAATAGTTAAATACATTCTGATTTGGAAAAGGCATTGTCTTGTAAAAAAGAAACTTAAACCTTTGTGGTGACCTTTCAAGGAGGTTGAGTAGAGGGGAGCCAGTTCATCCTTTCTCACATGGTCATAGCAGTTCATATACGTCAACTTGATGGATTGAACAAGGAGACCTTCACTGTAACGGGAGGTAGTGGTGTAGTGGTATTGTCACTGGACTAGTAATACTGAGACTCAGGGTAACGATCTAGGGGCCCGGGTTCGAATCCCACCTCAGCAGATTGTGAAATTTGAATTCAATAATAAAAAAACCTGGAATTCCAATGATGATCATGAAAACATTGTCAATTATCGTTAAAAAACTGGACTTATTTTTTTTTTAGGGAAGGAAATCTGCCACTCTTATGTGGTCTGGCCTACATGTGACTCCAGACCCAGGTTGATTCTTAAATACCTTCTGAAATGGTCTGGCAAGCTACCCAGTTCAAGGGGCAATTAGGGATGGGCAACAAATGCTGGCCAGCAACGCCCACATCCCCGAAAGAATAAAAAAACGTCAATTTGTAGAAATCAAGCTTTAATAAACATATACAAATCTCACCTCTGTGAATGATCTCGTGTAAGGCGAAGCCATTTTGCGACCATTTGTTCAACTTTGTGGGATTTGCGGACTTGGACCATGTTATCCTCAGGTTCCTCCATTTAACTGTAGAAAATTGATTCTTGAGTTAATCTCACCATTGAATTGATACTTGTATTAGTCCCAGTATCTGCATTGAACACAAACAGGACAGGAATATCAGATGCAATGTACCCCTTCCTCTACTGTGCCCCAACAATATGCCTTAGCACCCACTACTATACTAATGTGATAATTTTCCTGTTTCCCCTCCCAAACTGTCCTTTGGTTGTTCTGGCTAAGATTTCCAATTAATGCCATGAGGATTAGGCCTCTTAAGAACTGGTTTGAAACTACCCAACTCAACTTATATTGAATCTGTATAGGTCGGGTATGTCATTTACTACACATGGTGGCAAGCTGCCAATACAATGGAAGAAAATCTGATGCTGTTGAGCTGCAGAACATGAAGAAATGGAAAGGAATCTTATGTGGGCAAAAGAAGCTCCAAGAAGGCAGGAGCTTCAGCCAGCACTGGAGGCCAAAATGGATGGGAGGAAGCCTCTATGTTAGGATTAGGGCCCTTGCTGGCTAAAATCAGGGCCTTTATGGCCATTACTGTAGACCTGTAACTTATCACCTTGCACTAGATGATCCTGGGGAGGGTTAGTAATGGTATGACAGCATAGAACTTGGAGGAAAATAGGCTCTTCAGCATTCTGGCATAAGGCAGGCTACCCCAGCAGGGGAGAGAAATTGAAACAAGAGTAGGCCTCACCCTTCACTCCAAAGTCCTGATGTTTCCAACAAAAGCTCATTCAATTTTGGGGAGGATCATGAAAGAAACTTATAGCCATAATCAAAACATACTCAGAAAATGTCAGTTTCATAAGTAGGACACTTTTTAGAAGTCAAAACAGTTGCCCAGTCTTAAAATTAGAACTTGAGTGAAATCAGGAAGCATCTATTTCACATAAAGGATAGTGGAAGTCTGGAGCTTACTCCCTCAAAAGGTTGTGGATGTTGGGACATTCACTGAGAAGATGGAGTTTTGTTGGGTACGGATATCAAGGGATATGGAATGAGGTAGATAAATGGAGCCGAGATGCTGATCTACTATGATCTGATAGAATGGCAAGACAGGCTAATGGATTAAATAGTCTGCTCCTGTTCCTACGTTCCTAATTCTCATTTTTAATCGACTTTTCCTTTCTTTCTTCATGTTAACACCTTTCTGGTTGCTAACAGAATAGTTGAGGGGAGAGTAACTCTGCTCACAACAACTGGAGGTAGAGTTACAACAAATAGTAGCCATCAAACACCACCCCCCCTACACCAGCAATAATTCCATAGGAAATGAGGAAGAGTCCAAAGTTATTGCTCCAGGATTCAATATTGGAGAAGAACCAATCTGAAGAAAGATTTTGTACTTCCATCAGGCCTTACAATATCCACTAGATATCACAGAGCATTTTACAATCAACAGGACCTGGATTTAATGTGGCTGATGGGGTCTCACCAGCTGATTAGAAAACAGGTGGGAGCTCTGCTTCACTTTTCTCTGGGAGGCCCGAATCTACTTAATTCTAACCATGTACTAGGCCACTGGCAGACTCAAATGGTTTTCCTGGGTATCTTCTCCAGATGGTGAGACCAGAACTGGTGCTGGTTAAATACCAACGATGACAGGATGAGTGCCTTAAGTAGCCTCAAGCAAGAAGGCTATCATCAACCTTTCCCACCCTGAAAGCATTTATAATGAGGCCATCTTGAGGAAAAAAATCAGATGTCTGGCTATCTGTTCAGCCTGCTTCTGTTGATACAGTTGCCAGATGATCTTATTATGAATGCTTCACTTAGCTCCAATACTGAATATTACATCCAACCATGTAGGCAATGTTTGCACAGCTGTAAAGGGAAATGCTAGTTTTGTTTGACTGACACTTTGTGAGGTTGTAATAAGTTTTTGTTCTTTGAAATAGCTCCTCAACGCCTGTAATTATAATATGCTAATGAGACTGAAACCAGCTCCTCGCAACCCCTGCATCCAGCCCCCCTGATCCTATATCTTCCACTGTGCCCCTCCCAGCCCCATGATCTCTCTTCTATTTGCTCCAGTCATCGGGTGCAGTCTTGAACGTCAGGTTTTCCCAGAGGGTAGCCAGCCACCCATCCTCGTTGTCAGGCTAACTATTGGGCAGAAAACCATGTAAGGGCGGCACTGTGGCACAGTGGTTAGCACTGCTGCCTCACAGCACCAGGGATCTGGCTTCGAATCCCGGCTTGGATCACTGTCAGTGTGGAGTTTGCATGTTCTCCCCGTGTCTGCATGGGTTTCCTCCAGGTGCTCCGGTTTCCTTCCACAGTCCAAAAGACGTGCTGGTTAGGTGCCATGCGCAATTCTCTCTCAGTGTAACGGAACAGGTGCCGGAGTGTGGCAACTAGGGGATTTTCAGAGTAACTTCATTACAATGTTAATGTAAGCCTACTTGTGACACTAATAAATAGACTTTAAACTTTACAAAAGTTAAAATTAAATCCTGCTGTTAAATTTGGCAAGACCTCTACTTTTCCCATATTTCCCATATTTCCAGGTTTCCTGGTGGCTGACAGTTTCCCCCATTCCCCTACATATCATAGACCTTAACTCTGTTAAGCTCCAGGCATAGATAAAGCAACAAAAGAACATCTAAAAGCTCTTGGAGAAACATAATTAGAAGTGATAGCAGGACTTAGCGACCAAATATATACCAAGAAATAATTCCAGGATAATTGAGACATTCATTATCCGTGAAGCTAACTAAGAAACATAAATAAACAAGAATATTTCCATATGCTGCATAGATTATGAAAAAAATATTCAATTGTGTTTATCATCAAAAGCTAACTGACATGTTGCTAAAATGTGACATTGACAGTAAAGATGTGAGATTTATCCAGAGCCCAAATTGGGGCCAAATAGCGAGCATCTGGCTAGAAGGTGGACAACCAAACATGTTTCAAGTGAAGAGTATGACAAGGTTGTGTACTGTCGCCAGAATTATTCAATCTGTACACAGAACAAATTTTCAGAGAATTAAATGTACATCCAGGGTTGAGAATTGGAAGCAAGAACATAAGAAACTTGCAATAGCTTGCTGACACACCACTACTTGCAGAATCAGAAGAGGCTTTAAAACATCAAGAAAATTTAAAAATTTAGACTATGGATTGAGTGTGAACACAAAAAAACAAAATCAATGGTAGTTAGAAGGAATATATTACAAGAAACAAGAGTGAAGATTGAGGTGGATGGTGTCCCACTGGAACAAGTAGATAGGTTTGTCTTTTTATGACATATAATAGCAGAGGATGGTTGATGTCATGCTGAAATCTGAAGGATAGAGATAGCCAGAAGTAATTTCATGAAGATAAAGGATGTGTAAACAGCAAGAAAACTCAAGCTTGGAACAAAATAATATCTCATAAGATGCTACACTCTATCCACTTTCCTGTATGCCTCAGAAACCTGGACAAAACATCACATACAGATCTCCTGCACGGAGTGATTACAAGCAGCAGTCACCCCAGTAATTGCCAGATCTGCTGAATGTTTCTAGCATTTCTGTTTTTATTCCATTAGCTTAACTGATTGCTTTTGAACCATTACCATAGCTTTTAGCTCTTTGCGTACATGGACAACCAAATTCTTTTTCTCTGCCACAGTTCTAGTTTCTCAGCATAAAGAAAATTTGAACAACAGATAAAGCAAATCATTTAAAGTTGCTACCATGCAATGGCGACTTGGGTGGTATTTTCTACTAATAAAATGTTGCCATCACATTCTACCTACCACATGAGTGAACAATATTGTGTCTGAATTTCACTGCTGGTGCAATACCACCTGCAGAGACTAGCCAGAATTTTACCGGCTCATTTATGCTTGCTAAAAACAGCATACTATGTAGGGATTCATTCTCTGCAAACAAAAGGAATATGTTCAAGCCTTATTATTGAGTCCTTTATTTAGATTTGCAGACGCATGGGGAACATCTAGTTCCCATTGATTTCTCTATGCCAATCATAGAACATAGAACAGAGAATAGTACAGCACAGAACAGGCCCTTCGGCCCACGATGTTGTGCCGAGCTTTGTCTGAAACCCAGATCAAGCTATTTCCTCCCTATCATCCCGAAGTACTCCATGTGCCTATCCAATAGCTTCTTAAATGTTCCTAAAGTTTCTGACTCCACTATCCCTGCAGGCAGTCCATTCCACACCCCAACCACTCTCTGAGTAAAAAACCTACCTCGGACATCCTTTCTATATCTCCCACCATGAACCCTATAGTTATGCCCCCTAGTTACCGCTCCATTCACCCGAGGAAATAGTCTTTGAACGTTCACTCTATCTATCCCCCTCATCACCTTATAAAGCTCTATCAAGTCTCCTCTCAACCTCCTCCGCTCCAAAGAGAAAAGCCCAAGTTCCCTCAACCTTTCCTCATAAGACGTACCCTCCAAACCAGGCAGCATCCTGGTAAATCTCCTCTGCACTCTTTCCAGTGTCTCCCCATCCTTCTTGTAGTGAGGTGACCAGAACTGCACACAATATTCCAAATGTGGTCTCACCAAGGTCCTGTACAGTTGCAGCATAACCCCACGGCTCTTAAACTCAAACCCCCTGTTAATGAACGCCAACACACTATAGGCCTTCTTCACGGCTCTATCCACTTGAGTGGCAACCTTCAGAGATCTATGGATATGAACCCCAAAATCTCTCTGTTCCTCCACATTCTTCAGAACCCTACCTTTGACCCTGTAATCCACATTTAAATTTGTCCTACCAAAATGAATCACCTCGCATTTGTCAGGGTTAAATTCCATTTGCCAATCAGTGTTGATTTGCCAACCAATCAGCACCCTTTGTATAAATCACTTGATGATTTGATCACTTTGATTGTGATCACTTGAATTTTGTCATTCTTGCATTTGTCCTGATGAGTACAAGATGAAAAGCTCCAGCAACATGTCTCTCTCTTCCTAGCAATACCTCAAGAAAATATTTAAATTTGTATTTCTTAGATCCAAAATGGATGGCCTCACACTTTGACACATTGAACCCCATATGCCGTGGTTTATTGTACTCACTTAGCTTTTCTACTTTTCTTTGTAACTTTCTTTTCCCATCTCCACTACCTATTATGCCTCCTAACTTAGTGACATCTACCAATTTGGATATACAACCATCTATTCCTTCATGCAAGTTAGTAATGTACTTGGTGAAAAGTTGAGACTCTAGTATAGATGCCTGGAGAGAAAGAAACCTTTATCCCTATGCTCTGACTCCTACCTGCCAACGAAACACCAATCCACGGCATATGTTTATCTCAAACTTTGTGAGCTCAATTTTGCTAATAATATTGTGCTGAACTTGCCAAATGCTTCCTATATAGATAACATTCATACGTACACATTTAGGTCCACCATAGCCTAACCTTCACAAATCCATGGTGATTCCCACTGACCAACTTGAGTTTGTTCAAGTGCTCAGTCATTGTGGCCCCGATATTAACAGAGAAATGATAAGATTAATGAGGCACACAGTAGCTGGCAAAGGATCCAGAAGGTTGGAAACATGGAGGCCCTGCCCATCTTTATGCTGACTGCCAGCCTGAGCAGCTACATGGCCAGCAGATGGTGTGGAAATTCAGTCACAGGAGGTCACAGGCAGGGACTCATGGGGACGACCATGAATTAGTATGGTCAAGGCTGGGGAGGCTGGAAGTTTCCTGTTTAGGCCTCGGATGGATATTTCTGCTGGCAACAGACAGGGTGGGACTCCCACCGTGTTGAAGTTAGGAAAAAGTTGATATCATCAGACTCAGACATTTGCATTTAATTAGGCCCTCGCTTTCTTTTAACAGGAGAATCAGCCAGGGTCTAAATAGTTAGCCTCTAAACTACTCCACTTGTGTGACTAGTCCAGTTGAGTTTCTGATCAATGGTAACCTCCAGCATGTTGATGGTGGGGGGATTTAGTGATGGTGATGCTATTGAATGTCGTGGGAAGGTAATTGGACTCTCTCTTGTTTGAAGCCATTGCCTGAAACTCGGATGAATGTTACTTGTCATGTATCAGTCCACTCCTGAATTTTCTCTGGGTTTTGTGGACGCAGACTGCTTCATTATCTGAGGAGTTGTGAATGGAACTGAACATAAATGCAATAATCAGCGAACCTCTCCACTGCTGACTTTAGGATGGAGGGAAGTTCATCGATAAAGCAGCTGAAAATAACTGAGACTACACATCACTAAATCTATTAAGGCCTGTTCATTTGGCAGTCCTTAAATAAGTTAATAGACTAGAAATTGGCTGATGGTATGAGCTGGCAGAGGGATTGATTCCTGTGTTAGAACAGGTAGATATTGGGCATTCTTTTCTGATGATCAGTCATCAATCTAAAACCTTGGCTGGAATTTTACCACCTCATCTGCCCACCACGGGAATCGGAGCAGGTGAGGAGCAGACAATGGGAAGGTCTGTTGACCTCAAGCGGGATTTTATGGTTTCAGGATGAGCAAAGCCGTAAAATCCCGCCCAATAATTCTGTTTCTCTCCACAGATACAGCCTGATCTGCTGAACACTTCCAGCATTTTTTGTCTTTATAATGGCCATTAGGCCTCATTCACATGAGATTGACACCCTGCAGATGCATTCTGGGCATTCTCCAGGCTGCACAACAGCAAAAAACCTTTAAAAGTGCTGCTCAGCTGATTGGATGCTTTGTTGTCTATTTCACACCTCTGAACTGGGCACAGCATTGTCAAATCTAGACCATAAAACTATTCTGAACACATTTTTAAATTTATTGCCTTTACTTGAGCTATTCTGCTTCCCCCTAAGTCTATATGAAAATTAGAATGTTCTATTAGAACCACTTGTATTTTTCTCTCCAAGCTTCCCTGAGCTTTGTATTTATTCATCCCCCACCTCCAACATGTGGGTGACACAGTGGTTAGCACTGCTGCCTCACATCGCCAGAGACCCAGGTTCAGTTCCAGCCTCGGGTCACTGTCTGTGTGGAGTTTGCACATTCTCCTTGTGTCTATGTGGATTTCCTTCAGGTGCTCTGGTTTTCTCCCACAGTCCAAAGAGGTTAGGTGGATTGGCCAAGCTAAATTGTCCAGGGTAAGTACACGGGGTTACAGGGACAGGGTCTGGGTGGGATTGTTGTCAGTGCAGACTCGATGGGCAAAATAGCCTCCTTCTGCACTGTAGGCATTTTATGATTCTATCACTACATCATTACTATTAGGAGGTCTGTAGACAAATCCTGCAATAACAAAAATGGATTTACATAGTTGATAGTTCATCCCACAACAGCGAGCAAGCAAAATGTTCTTGTCAGAATAAACCCACCAGCAGCTTCTCTCTATTAGGTATTTGGTTAACAAGCAACTCTTCCATTTCGAAGTGCTTGTAAAAATTGAGCAGCTTCCAATCATTATCTTCAACTGTACCAGCTGGACTGGATTTTCTGATAGTAATGGTGACCATTTACAGTCAGTGTTCAGTCCGAATATTGACCAATATTTTGTAGTGTATTGAACTTTGCCATTGTTGTTATTGGAACCCTGAGTTGTCAGAGATTTGTTCAGTATTGACATTGTTTCATGATGCCATGCACTCTAAAATTCTTGAACCTTATTTTCTGTTTTCCTAGTACAGTTCAGAAAGCACTTTGACACACCGAGGGTAGCAGAAATCTGGAGCTCTCTCTCCTCCATTAAGATGCAGATACTGGAACAAAGGAGCTAGAAAGATTGATTTTGCAGCGAGGGATATGGACCAAAGATCAGTCCATGTAATTAAGGCACAGGTCAGACCTGATCTATCTGAATGGGAGCTGAATGGCCTACTCTGGTTTCTATATAACAGACTCGAGGAGATGAATTCTTGTTCATAATGTTGCCACGTTCCTTTGTTTCTAAATGTAATTGGGAGAATCAGATTGCCTTCAGTTAGAGTTCATGTTCATTTTGGTGCTACAATTGTTTGGGAAATGTGAATAGTTACAGAAACACAAAAGCTGCCATTTGTTTACCAGTACTGTGCAAAATGGCTTTAAAAACCCCAGATATTGTATTAAATTGCTTGTTACAAACACAACTTATGTTCATTCTGGGTCAAAGCTTGTTGGGGAACTGCCGTGTTTAGGTTCTTTAAGGCAACTGATCACTGTTCACACAGAACAAAAGGTTATCATTCTCTCTTATCTCCATGACTGTGTACTCCAAGTTAACACAATTTAGAAAATGACTGAAGTCATAGGCTGAAATTTTATGGCCCTTCCCACCAGCAGGATCTTCCCGGCCTGCTGAAGGGGACCCCCCCCGCCGTGGCGTGTTCCCCTGTGGCGGAGGGTGCGGAGCACACAAAGTCCCATAGACATTGGCGGGAACGGAAGGTCCCACCACCAGCCAATGACGGCCCACCTGCACCACCAGAAAATACCCCACAGGGGAGCCGGAAAATGCCGCCCACAGAGAACCCTGCAGTCCGGGTCCAAGATAAGCCGCATTCTAGTTGGTGACTAAGAAGCTGCTCAAAAATAAAGTGGCTGCAAATACTCAATGCAGCAAGGGGAGTGAAGAGATTACTGAAATAACTTAAACCAAAGCAGATTTTAACGGCTTTGCTGCGTTTAAGAAAGAAATAGAAAGTCCAGCTGGGAGATCCCCCAGGGAGAGACAATTACTGCAGTGGGTCTTGGTGAGAGGCTGAACAGGGCAGGAAAGCTTCAAATACTGGAAGGAAAATTTAAAATTTCAGCTAAACCGCTTAGAAAAGCCATGGATCCTAAATATATGCTACTTAAGAGGTTTGGACAGATGGGAGCAAAATCAAACTTTAAACTGGGCACTTTGGAGAAAATGATTCTTGAGTTTCCAATTTGAACCAGACAGTAAGTCGGAAGCTGAACAGCTCAACACATTACTTTACTCCATAGACACATTTTTAAAATTCATTTCACGGGATGTGGGCATCGCTGGCTAGGCCAGCATTTATTTCCCAACACTAGTTGCCCTTCAGGAGATGGTGGTGAGCTGCCTCCTTGAACCACTGCAGTCCCTGAGGTGTAGGTACATCCACAGTGTTGTTAGGGAGGGAATACCAGTATTTTGACCCAGTGACAGTGCAGGAACAGCAATATATTTCCAAGTCACAATGGTGAGTGACTTGGAGGGCAACCTTCAGGTCTGATGTTTCCAGGTAACTGCTGCTTTTGTCCTTCTAGATGGTAGTGGTGATGGGATTGGAAGGTGCTGCCTAAAGAGCCTTGGTAAGTTCCTGCAGTGCATCTTGTAGGTAGTACTTAAAACTGCCACTGTTCATCGATGGTGGAGGGATTGAATATTTGTGGAGGGGGTAGCAATCAATTTTCCACATTGCCAGGTAGATGCTAATGTTGTAGCTATACTGGAACAGCTTGGCTAGGGGCATAGCAAGTTCTGGAGCACAAGTCTTCAGGACTATAGCTGGAGTCTTGTCAGGGCCCATTTCCTTTGCAGTATCTAGTGTCTCAAGGCATTTCTTGATATCATGTGGAATGAATCAAATTGGCTCAAGACTGGCGTCTGTAATATCGGAGGAGGCTGAGATGGATCATCCACTTAGCTTTTCTGGCTGAAGATTGTTGCAAATGCTTCAACCTTATCTTTTGCACAGATGTGTTGTTCAGGAGGAGGATAGTTTTGGAGCCTCCTGCTCCAGTGAGCGGTTTCATTGTCCACCACCATTCACAACTGGATGAGGCAGGACTGCTGAGCTTAGATCTGATCCATTGGTTGTGGAATCACTTGGCTCTGTCTATTATTTGCTGCTTATGCTGTTTGGCACTCAACTAGTCCTGTATTGTAGCTTCACCATGTTGAGAGTAGCAGATGATGTTATTACAAGGCAGGGCATCAACAAAACCGCGGATAAATTTGGAAAAAACTTAAAAGCTTTCAATAACTATTTCAATCTGAAGAGCAATAAGATTCTGGAAAGGGCAAAATTCAACAAAAAGGTCCAGAAACCAGGTAAATCAGTAGTAGTTTTTATTAATGAACTTTATAGGCTTTCAAGGATACAGGTATGGAGACCTATGGTGGGATGTTCCGTATGTTCTGCTGTGTGCTTTGTGGAAGCAGAGGTGGCCTGCCATTGTCAGTGGCAGCATCTTCTGGTCCTGCCACTGTCAACAAAGTTTCCCATTTCATGCACCTTCGCCATCGAGAAACCCGGAGCAGGGGTTCGTCGTCGGTGGGACCAGAAGATCCAGACTTAAGGAACGGCCAGAAAACTCCGGCCTTAAAGACAGAATTAATATGAGACTGCATTATAGTTGGTGTTACCAATGAATCCATTCAGATTTAGAGAAAGTAATAGAGCTGGTGAGACAAACAAAAATCCGTACGCAGAAAACAGCAATGCTGACCCCCATCATGCATTCTGAACACAGATATATATGTCAATGGATGTATAGGCTTTGAAGGATGTGGGTATGGGGTGGGATTTTCTGGATACTGGAATGAGTGTAATGTTTTATCAGACAAAAAATCGTGGTTACCAACATACTGGCTGCAGCCAGCTGAAACCCAACGATAAGGCCCAAGAGGGATCAAACTAAAAGTCAACAGAATGTTACAGGCAACACTCCAGCACAAGGGAAAGCAGATGTTAGAAAAATTGTGGGCAAGAGTTTACAGTCTTGCTCGTCTCGAAACCGTAATATCTCGTCCAAAGTCAATGGACCTTCCCATGCTCCACTCCTCGTCCATTCCAATACCCGTGGCGAGCGGGCTGGTAAAATTCCGGCCTGTATGTTCTCCAGAATGAAGAATTCTCTCTTTCAAGTAGAAGAATTTGAATAGATATCAATCATATCATAAGAATCATAAGTCTGTTTTATAAGTCTTGATCAATTGGGCCAGTGGGCTGATGAGTGGCAGATGGGGTTTAATTTAGATAAATGTGAGATGATGCATTTTGGTAGATTGAACTAGGGCAGGACTTACTCAGTTAATGGTAGGGCGTTGGGAAGAGTTATAGAACAAAGAGATCTAGGGGTACAGGTTCATAGCTCCTTGAAAGTGGAGTCACAGATGGACATAGTGACGAAGAAGGCATTCGGTATGCTTGGTTTCATTGGTCAGAACATCTCTTTAAATAAACCTGTTGTTACTTTGAATCTATAAACTACATCTTTTCTTTTTGTTTAAAACCCACAACACCTAACATAGTTAGGACATTACAAAGTCAATCAGCAAGAATCTAAGGGTGATTTCAAAAATGAATCCCTGAAACTATCCAACTGCAATGAAGATCTGGATTGTGACTTTGGTGCTAACTATTTGACACTCTTCACACACAGATTGAGAGTCCAGCCATTTTGCAGGAGGACATCCAGGAGTGAGGAAATCCAGTCACTCACAACAAATGCACAGTGAAAAGAATAGACCAGAATCAACACAAGAATGAGAGAAAATGAGGGCTGTGTGTGTGTGGGACGGTGGTGGGGGGCGGGGGGGGGGGGGGGGGGGGGCACGGAGGTGTTGTACATGGCTTCCAGCAGTGTTACATCTAGTCATGGATAGCTGCGTAGTTCAGTTGTATAAAATAAACCAGTTGTTGTCTGAACATACTAAGGTCTCAGTAATCATTCCAAAGCTAGACTAACCAACATACAACAGGTTTTGTAAGACCCAACTCAAACACATACCAACTGGCTGGCAGCTCAATAGAATTTGGTGCATTTTTATCCAGATGTTTACCCACTGTAAGGACCCAACATATCATAAGTGTAGCTACCTTTGGAGAAGGATTAAGGAAGCCAAAATACATAGAAGGCTTAGCAGGTGAAGTAATAAGTAGGATCGGCTGTCGTACTTGGCCCTTTTGTTAATCCTTTAAGCAACCCTGATTATACTGAGAGATGCAAGATGTGATAGTTGAGCTTATCATGTAATATCAAGGACAAAGCCAGGATCATACCAAGGGGAAGGTGAAGCAGTAACCAATTAACCCTTTTCAATTCTCCTCAAAAACATGGGCAAGGATCAAGTGAAAGAAACACTGAATGCTTACACTAAACAAATCTTATAGCCTGTCTCATTAACCTGTGTAGACATACCACATATATCGCTGACACACACTTGCATAGCTCTCTACAGGTAGCTGTGGACTCCCGCATGCTCACTTCCCTGCACCTGTATTGGTATGGGTCGAGCAACCTGCTCCATTCATTAACCTACAGAATTAACACTATGACTAATCCAAAACACTACCAAAAAGGAGAGGATGTGACAACACCATAATGGTTCCTCCTTGAGAATTTAGTAATAGAGACCATGGGTACAGGCTGAGCAAGAGGACACATTGGTGCCTACATTCAGGGCATGAATCTCAATGCACGAACATAATATTGAGTGAGTATGAGGGACAGGCACTATTCAGTGTTACAGAGGTGCAGGACATTGTGTTTCTGCCTTTTACAACATCACGATCAACATGAAAAACTAATGTGGACTGGCCTTTGCACAGCATGGTATGTTAAATTCAGGTTTGGCTGGAGATTAAAGCACTATTCAGATCTTGCCAGCAAAAGCAATGTAACATAGTTACACAGGTTAATGGAGTAGATTGTAAGGCTGGTTTACTCTTAGCACATTGTGCTTTCCCTGGCCCCTGGCATGCAATATCTTTGTCTGGACTTATTCACCATTATGGGCCACCATAAATTCTACATGCAGAAAGTTGCTTTGAAAAAAAAAGAATTTTCACTTTTTTGCACCTTACATAACCTCAGAATGTCGAAAGAGAGACGCACAGAGAGAGAGCGAGAGAGGGACACAGAGAGAGAGAGAGACGCACAGAGAGAGAGAGACGCAGAGAGAGGGACGCGCAGAGAGAGAGAGGGGTGCGCAGAGAGAGAGAGGGACGCGCAGAGAGAGGGACACACAGAGAGAGAGAGGGGTGCGCAGAGAGAGAGAGGGACGCGCAGAGAGAGGGACGCACAAAGAGAGAGAGAGACGCACAGAGAGAGAGACAGAGAGAGAGAGAGATGCACAGAGAGAGAGAGATGCACAAAGAGAGAGAGACGCACAGAGAGAGAGACAGAGAGAGAGAGAGAGACGCACAGAGAGAGAGAGACGCACAAAGAGAGAGACAGAGAGAGAGAGAGACGCACAGAGAGAGAGAGATGCACAAAGAGAGAGAGAGAGACGCACAGAGAGAGAGACAGAGAGAGAGAGAGAGACGCACAGAGAGAGAGAGACGCACAGAGAGAGAGACAGAGAGAGAGAGACGCACAGAGAGAGAGAGACGCACAAAGAGAGAGACAGAGAGAGAGAGACGCACAGAGAGAGAGAGATGCACAGAGAAAGAGAGAGATGCACAGAGAGAGAGAGAGAGAGGCACAGAGAAAGAGAGAGATGCACAGAGAGAGAGAGAGAGAGGCACAGAGAAAGAGAGAGAGGCACAGAGAGAGAGAGAGATGCACAGAGAGAGAGAGAGAGGCACAGAGAAAGAGAGAGAGGCACAGAGAGAGAGAGAGAGAGACGCACAGAGAGAGCGAGAGAGATGCACAGAGAGAGAGAGAGAGGCACAGAGAAAGAGAGAGAGGCACAGAGAGAGAGAGAGAGACGCACAGAGAGAGCGAGAGAGACGCACAGAGAGAGAGAGAGATGCACAGAGAGAGAGAGAGAGATGCACAGAGAAAGAGAGAGAGAGGCACAGAGAAAGAGAGAGAGGCACAGAGAGAGAGAGAGAGACGCACAGAGAGAGCGAGAGAGACGCACAGATAGAGAGAGAGAGAGATGCACAGAGAGAGAGAGAGGCACAGAGAAAGAGAGAGAGGCACAGAGAAAGAGAGAGAGGCACAGAGAAAGAGAGAGAGGCACAGAGAAAGAGAGAGAGACGCACAGAGAGAGCGAGAGAGACGCACAGAGAGAGAGAGAGAGATGCACAGAGAGAGAGAGAGAGAGGCACAGAGAAAGAGAGAGAGGCACAGAGAAAGAGAGAGAGGCACAGAGAGAGAGAGAGAGACGCACAGAGAGAGCGAGAGAGACGCACAGAGAGAGACAGAGAGAGAGAGAGAGACGCACAGAGAGAGAGAGACGCACAAAGAGAGAGAGAGACGCACAGAGAGAGAGACAGAGAGAGAGAGAGACGCACAAAGAGAGAGAGAGAGACGCACAGAGAGAGAGACAGAGAGAGAGAGACGCACAGAAAGAGAGAGACGCACAAAGAGAGAGAGAGAGACGCACAGAGAGAGACACAGAGAGAGCGAGAGAGACGCACAGAGAGAGAGAGGGACGCACAGAGAGAGACACAGAGAGAGAGAGAGGGACGCACAGAGAGAGAGAGCGAGAGAGACGCACAGAGAGAGAGAGAGAGACACAGAGAGAGAGAGAGATGCACAGAGAAAGAGAGAGATGCACAGAGAGAGAGAGACGCAGAGAAAGGAACTCGCAGAGAGAGGGACGCGCAGAGAGAGAGAGGGACGCGCAGAGAGAGGGGTGGGGAGAGAGAGAGACGCACAGAGAGAGGGAGCGACGCACAGAGAGAGAGAGACGCGCAGAGAGAGAGAGAGAGACGCACAGAGAGAGAGACAGAGAGAGAGAGAGTCGTGCAGAGAGAGAGAGGGATGCGCAGAGAGAGGGACGCGCAGCGGGCTGGGAGAATCCCGGCCATGGTCTTTGTTGTAAACCAGAAACCGATTGTACATTGCAACTTGGGAACATAGGAAGATTTTAGGAGGGATAGTAAAATAATAGTAGAGAACTTACCAAAATTGTTGGGTGGGAGGGTCACAGACCAGATGCTGTTGGAATGACAGTGAATTATATACCACACTTCATTTTCCTATCCATTAAAATCAATGTTCAATGGAAGACCAACCTGATATTGCCTGTTGCACCCCTCTGCTAAAATTGAAAGTTCCATTGGTTGATTGCAAATCCTAGCTCCACACCATAAAATAAGGAAATTTGGCATGTCTGCTCTCATCAACTCTCACCAACTTCTCTAGATGCACCATAGAAAGCATTCTTTCTGGTTGTATCACAGCTTGGTACGGCTCCGGCTCTGTCTAAGACTGCAAGAAACTACAAAGGGTCATGAATGAAGCCCAGTCCATCTCTCAAACCAGCCTCCCATCCATTGACACTACACTTCCCGTTACCTCGGAAAAGCAGCCAGCATAATCAAAGATCCCAGGCACCCTGGACATATTCTCTTCCACCTTCTTTCGTTGGGAAAAAGTTACAAAAGTCTGAGATCATGTATCAACCGACTCAAAAACAGCTTCTTCCCTGCTGCCATCAGACTTTTGAATGGACCTACCTCGCATTAAATTGATCTTTCTCTATACTCTAGCTATGACTGTAACACTACATTCTGTACTCTCTTCTTTCCTTCTGTCTGTACAGTATGCTTTGTCTGTATAGCGCACAAGAAACAATACTTTTCACTGTATGCTAATACATGTGACAATAATAAATCAAATCAAATCACTGGGTCCAGATCATCATACTGCAATTGTCCCAGATCTTAAAATACTAGGCCAGGTCTCGTTGTTAAATGGAAGCATTGGCTGAGAAATTGGATTTGCACACAAAATAGGCACAATGTAAGCAAAAAGCAATAACTCCACACACTCTTTGCTCCAATCTGAGGCACACAGAAATGTTGACTTCAGCCCTTATTACAAGTTGTTAGTTTCAGTGTGCCAGCACTGGGCCAGGATTTTATTATCCCAGCAAGTATACATCCATAAATATTCATATACCATACGTACCTACAAAATGCACTGCATCATTTTGTAAAGGCTTCTTTGACAGCACCTTCCAAACCCATGAGCATTACCAGCGAGAAGGACAAGGGCGGCAGACACCTGGGAACACCACCATCTGCAGATTTTCTTCCAAGCCTCATACCATCCTGACTGAAACATATCACCATTCCTTGCACAAAATCCTGGAACTTTCTTTCTAACAACATCGTGGGCTCGATTTTACCATTGCGTCACGCCCGTTTTCGGGCACGAAAACATGGTAAAGTCAGGTGTGAGGCCATTAACGCGATCCGCGCCCGCGTCCACGCAGATTGCCACTTTACCGAAACCCAGGAATGGCGACGATCCGCTTCGCGCCAAAATGGGCGCAACGGCGATTTAAATGCATTTGCATGCATTTAAATTGAATTAATGAACTGCCCGCCCAACTTTATCAGCATTTCCCCCTTTACCACCGCGTTTGCCGATCCGGAATCGCGCTGTAATGGACCTGCTAAATAAAAGTCTGAGTCGGGTGCTCCAGCTGCTGAAGAGGCGCGTTCAGTGCTTCCAACGGCTCTCTGACTCAGATCGGTGGTGGGGGGGGGAGGAGGGAGGCGGGTCAGATCATTCTCTGGTTGGGGGGGAGGGGAGTGAGGCCAGATCGTTGTCTGGTTGGGGGGTGGGGGGGGGGGGGGGGGGGTGGGGGGGGGAGGAGGAGGCGGGTCAGATGTATCTCTGGTGGGGGGGTGGGGGGAGGGAGGGGGAGGGCCAATCGTTGTCTGGTGGGGAGGGAGGAGGAGGCGGGTCAGATGCTCCTCGGGGGGGGGGGTTGGTGAGTGAGGCCAGACCATTCCCTGGGAGGCGAGGTGGGTGTGAGGCCAGATTGTTGTCTGGAGGTGGTGGGGGGGGGGGGGGGGGGTGAGTGAGGCCAGATCGTTGTCTGGGGGGTGGGGGGGGGGAGGGAGGCGGGTAAGATGTATCTCTGGTGGGGGGCGGGGGGCCCGATCGCTCACTGGTGGGGAGAGGAGGCAGATGGATCTCTGGTGCGGGGGGGGGTGCAGATGGATCTCTGGTGGGGGGGCAGATGGATATCTGGTTGGGGGTGAGTCAGATGGATCTCTGGTGGGGGTGCGGCGGGGCAGGGGGGTCCGCTGCCAGTCTGCGGGTGATCGGTGGGGGGCGGAGGGGGGCAGGGGTGGTGATCGGTCTGGGTGGCGGGGGGGGGGGGGGGTGGATGTGTGTGGGTAGCGGGGGGGGTGGATAAGAGGGACAGTGATGTGTCTGGGTAGTGGGGGGGTTGATAAGGGGGACAGTGATGTGTGTGGGTAGTGGGGGGGTTAATAAGGGGGACAGTGATGTGTATGGCTAGCGGTGGGGTGGATAAGGGGGACAGTGATGTGTGTGGGTAGTGGGGGGGTGGATAATGGGGACAGTGATGTGTGTGGGTAGTGGGGGGATTGATAAGGGGACAGTGATGTGTGTGGGGAGTGGGGGGGTTGATAAGGGGGACAGTGATGTGTGTGGGTAGTGGGGGGTCGATAAGGGGGACAGTGATGTGTGTGGGTAGGGGGGGGTTGATAAGGGGGACAGTGATGTGTATGGCTAGCGGCGGGGTGGATAAGGGGGACAGTGATGTGTGTGGGTAGTGGGGGGGTCGATAAGGGGGACAGTGATGTGTGTGGGTAGTGGGGGGGTTGATAAGGGGGACAGTGATGTGTATGGCTAGCGGCGGGGTGGATAAGGGGGACAGTGATGTATGTGGGTAGTGGAGTGGGTGGATAAGGGGGACAGTGATGTGTGTGGGTAGTGGGGGGGTGGATAAGGGGGACAGTGATGTGTCTGGGTAGTGGGGGGGTGGATAAGGGGGACAGTGATGTGTGTGGGTAGTGGGGGGGTGGATAAGGGGGTGATGTCTGTAGGGGCCATCGCTCCCGCTTTTCGCTCCCGGGCTGCTTTCTCTGCTTTCTGCAGCCCGGGAGCGATCTGACACAGGTGTGCTTTTTCAAATTTTTTTCTAACTAGTTCAGAGCTTCGATTGTTTCGGCCGCGCTGAGCCCCGCACACAGTGCGAATGGGACCCGCGATGTGTTTTTCAGGCTGAGTGCGTATGGGGGCACCTGAAAGCAGATTTCTAAGTTGGATCCGCATTACGCACAGATTCAGCACTTAGAATGAAAATGGTAAAATCGGGCCCTGTGGGTTTACCTACGCCGCATAGACAATAACAGCTTAAAAAGGCCACTACCTTCTCAAGGGCCAATAAGGATAAGCAGTACATGTTGGCCTTGCCAGTGATACTCATATCTCAGCAAAATAAATTTTTAAATTGTGAACATGGATGCATATGTTAAAAATATTGGAAATCAGCCCTACTGACTCACTGTCAGCTATTTTGTGGCTTTAGTAGATATGGGAGGACTAGGTGGACACTATAAACTAGACCAAATGCACTTCTGGAGCCCTATGAGTATCACGGACAATTAATAGCTGCAGCCTCAGATATACCTCAGAGCAAAAGGAGATTCTCGAGTTTATAAATTGAACACCTCCCTTATTAGAAAGGTGGCCAATGACTTGGATCGATTTGAAACCGCCTCTTTCCATTTCCAGAACAAGGATCTAACACATTAAAAATAAATGTTACACAATGTCAAATTATTTACTCTGTGTTGCTAATGATGTATAAGTATATACTATAAAAATTCAATGCAAAATGGAATATTGCCAGAGGATTAGCAGACAGCTAACGCTATTCGTATATTCAAACTGGGAGCTATGACAAATCCAGGGAACTACAGATCAGTAATCTCAACGTCAGAGGTAGGAAAAATGCTGGAGTCTTTATTCAAAGATGTAAGAGAAAAACATTTAGAAGTCAAAAGTAGAATAAAGATTAATCAACACCGATTTCAAAAGGAATGGATATACTTGACCAACCTTAATGAATTATTTGAAGAAGTGTCAGAAAGAGTAGGGTAACACAGTGAATGAAATGTACATGGACTTGCAAAAGGCCTCCAATTGGACCACAGAGAAGACTCATGATTTAGGTTAGAACATGTAGAGGTCCCAGTGGCAGAATAGATAGCAAACTGGCTATGAAACTGAAGCAGTGTTTTAAAAAATGTTAATCAAATTAGCAGAAGGTTAGAAGTGGTGCTCCATATAGATTGGTACTGGGATTGATAGTGTTCACCATTTACATAAATGATTTGGTTCTGAGAATCACAAGTTAAATATCAACTTTTGTGCCTGATGTAAAATTGGGGGTTTAGTTAATACTGAGGAAGGCTGCGACATACATACGAACATACATACAAATAAGGTGCAGAAGTAGGCCACTCAGCCCCTCGAGCCTGCTCTGCTGTTCGGTAAGACTGATCTGATTGTAATTTCAACCCCCATTTCTGCCTACCCCCGAAAACTTTTCACCCTTTTGCTTATCAAGAACCTACCTAGCTCTGCCTTAAAAATATTCAGACTCTGCTTCCACTGCCTTTTGAGGACAAAGTACAAGAAGTTAAACTTTCAGAATGGGCAGGTAAATTGAAATTATTTTCAATAAGTCCAAGTGTGAGGTGATGCATTTTGATAAATGGTGTAGAGGGACAAAATGGGGTGAAGGGACAAAGAGATCTTGGGGGACAGGATCACAAATCAGCAGTGGAGTCATCTCTAGAGGAACTGAATTCAAAAGCAGAATTATGTTTAACTTATGTATAACTTTCATCAGACAACAATTAGAATACTCTACACACTCCTGGACTCCACATTACATTACAAAAAGGACATACTTATTCTGGACAAAATATAAAAAAGATTTTCAAGAATGATATTAGAATTGAAATGGTACCAGAGAAGGGGAAAACAGAATAGGTTGGGACTTTGACTCTTTTCTCTAAGTAAAGACCGGAAGATGACCATAGAAAGCTTTAAAATTATGAAGGCATTCAATAGGATAGATGAAGGGAAGGTGTTTTCACTTGTGGAAAAGTCTAAAACTACAGGCCATATAGCTAAGGACCCAAAAAGGAATTCAGGAGAAACACCTTTAATTAGAGTGGGAAGAACGTTCAACTCACTACTGGAGTGTTTGAGGTGGTTAGCATAGTTTAATCGAAGGGAAGGTAGATAAGTAGATGAGGAAGAATGGATAAAAGGACATGTTAATAGGGTAAGATGAAGAAAGGTGGGAGGAGGCTTGTGTGGAGCATAAACATTGACGTAGAGGTGTTGAACTCTGCATTGGTGCAGCAGCGTAGTGGTACTGTCACTGGACGAGTAATCCAGAGAGCCAATCATGGCAATTCAATAATAAAAAATCTGGAATTAAAAGTCTGATGATGACCATGAAACCATTATCAATTGTTGTAAAAAAACACAACAGGTTCACTAATGCCCTATAGGGGAGGAAATCTGTCATCCTTACCTGGTCTGACCTACATGTGACTCCAGATCCATAGCAGTGTAGTTGACTCTTAAAAAAATGCCCTCAGGAATGGGCAATAAATGTTGGTCCAGCCAACGATGCCCACATCCCATGAATGATTAAACAGAAGGCCTGGTTCTGGCTGTAAATCTCTATGTAACATGGTAAACAGTCTGTGGATTAGCTGGAGCCTGTTTTGGATCAGAACACTTGATAGACTATTATTATTGCAATTTTCCCATTAAGGATTTATTTGAGAAGTAAGCACTGTGATGCAATAAAATAATCTGATGTGTATTAGCTTCTCTTACTTTGTTTCACAACACTTTAGTTCTCTATTTACCATCTAAAAATCCATTTTAAATATAGAATCTTATAACTTAAAAGTAAACCATCGCTTCTCCCAAAAGTGCACTTCCCTTTAATTCTATTCCCACCTGCTCACAATGAAGGATCACCAGCTAACAGGGACCATAACATGATCAAATTCAGAAGTAGGTTTGAATAAGGGAAAGGTAAGTCACAAACTAAGGTTTCAAATTTGTTTACACATCCCTGAAGAGCATGAGTTCCACCTTGGTTAAGAAGGAGTAGGTGAGATAGTGTAAAACTAAAACGAAAGGTCTTATACAAAGACAAAGAACAGCAGAGATGCTGTGGATTGGGAGAGTATAAAGAATAACAAAAGGATCCAAAGTTAGCAGTAAGCGCTGCAACAGGAACATGAGAAGCATTTGCAAGGGATCTCAAGGGTAACAGAGAAGGAGACTTTTGGCAGTGCATCCAGACTCAATAATTGTCGGAAGAGGTCAAGATGGCATCTTAAGATGACATCATGATAAGGGAGTTGAAGCCAGTGCTAGCAACAGCCACCCAGAGACTCGTTAAACAACTGATCGCCACTTGAAATGCCTGCTAGCTCTCATTAGAAAGGTTGAATGGCATTTTGGTAGCTAGTACTTCAATTAACCTCCCCTCATGTTTACTTGCTCGGGGGGAGTAAACATGGCATTGATGTCAGTTTCAAGCGCTGCCTGAAGGGATATTCACCTTCTTGTGTCCATTTCTGTTGGAACTATGAATCAGATCCATCAAACATATTGGGAGCATTTCTGGAACACTGTCAAGATTTCACCAACACTCGAGTGACATTTGCCTTCTGGACAAATGTGAGGTAATGCATTTTGGAAGGTCTAATACAGATAGGAAATATACAGTAAATGGAGTATTGATAGGCAAAGGGATCTGGGTGTACAGGTATACAGGTCACTGAAAGTGGCAATGCAGGTGGAGAAGGTAATCAAGAAGGCATACGGCATGCTTGCCTTCATCGGCCGGGGCATTGAGTTTCAAAATTGGCAAGTCATGTTGACGCTTTATAAAACCTTAGTGAGGCTGCACTTGGAATAGTGTTCAATTCTGGTCGCCACACTACCAGAAGGATGTGGAGGCTTTGGAGAGGGTACAGAAAAGATTTACCAGGATGTTGCCTGGTGTGGAGGGCATTAGCTATGAGGAGAGGTTGGAGAAACTTGGTTTGTTCTCACTGGAGCGACGGAGGTTGAGGGGAGACCTGATAGAAGTCTACAAGATTATGAGAGGCATGGACAGAGTGGATAGTCTGAAGCTTTTTCTCAGGGTGGAAGAGTCAATTACTAGGGGGCATAGGTTTAAGGTGCGAGGGGCAAGTTTTAAAAGAGATGTACGAGGCAGATTTTTTACACAGAGAGTGGTGGGTGCCTGGAACTTGTTGCGGGGGGAGGTAGTGGAAGCGGATACGGTAGTGACTTTTAAGGGGCGTCTTGACAAATACATGAATGGGATGGGAATAGAGGGATATGGTCCCCAGAAGGGTAGGGGGTTTTAGTTAAGTCGGGCAGCATGATCGGTGCAGGCTTGGAGGGCCAAAGGGCCTGTTCCTGTGCTGTAATTAGTGTGCATGACAATTGTGGGCACAACCCACTCCAAAGATATTGTCAAGGGGCCACTCTTTGGATGAGAGACTAAATCAAGAACTGTCCACTTAGGGGGGTCCTTCTTTTTTAATCTCATGAATGAATTTTATAAAAAAACAGCCCTAGTGACCTAACTATAGCTTCAAGGTTATGTCCTTTTGTTCTAGGCTTTTACTAAAGAGGAAATAATTTCTATCTACCTTATTAACTCTTTTAATCATCTTAAACATATCAATTGGATCACCCCTTAATCTTCAACACAAGGGAATATAAGATTAGTTTTTCCAACCTGCCTTCTTTGTGTTATTCAGGTGAATCTGTGCTGCATCCCCTTCAAGGCCAAGATAACCATCCTAAAGTAAGGTATCCAAAACTGAACACTGCCAGAGGGGGCCTAATGTGAAGCTCTATACAACTGAAGCATAACTTTACATTTCACCCCAATTGTAATAATGACCAACAGTTCATTAACATTTTATTTTTTCTTGCACCTGTCCACTAGCTTTTGGTGATTTCTGCACACGGATCCCTAACTCTCCCTTTTACTCCAAGGTTTCCAAATTCTCACCGTATAGAAAATACCCTGATCTATCTTTGTAATGTCAAGGTGTCAAGCATTATACTTCCCCACAGTGAACTCCATTTGTCTCAGGCTTGCTCATTCAATTTATCAATGTCTCTGCTTCCGTCAACATTCCTTACTGTGCCACCTAACTTATAGTTGTCAACAAGCCAGACAGCATCTGTTCTGCTCTCCAGATGTTGCTTGGCCTGTTGAGTAGTTCCCACATTTTCTTTTTATATTTCAAATTCCCGGAGTCGGGAGTATTTTGCCTCTTTGATATATGGCTCCCTTCCTTCACCTAAGTTATTAATAATTATAGTGAAAGACTGGGATTCCAGTACAGATCCATGAGGACAGGATAGGCAGGATTTCTCCCCTCACCCCCACTACATTAGGGTCAAATGGAGGTCAAACAGCTTCTTACTCACTCACCCGCCCCAACTATCTGTAAACCTGGACATCAGTTTGCCAATGCTCCACCCTGACTCTTCCACCTTACTTACTTCGACTTTATCCAACCACAGGTCCACTGACTTTAACTCTGATCTTCCCCCCTGTTTATTACAAGGATACATTTATCCCAATCTTGCTACATGATCAATTTCCCTGTGACCATTTGCAGACATATTTTCACTGCCACTCTGGACAGGAACCCATCACTTCTATTTCTTAAACTTTTCTGCCCTGTCTTTTTGCTTTTCTCTTTACCCCTCCTGGAACCCTCTCTCTTGTCACCTGTCAAACCAAGTTCCATTTATTTACCCGATGTTTGCGGAACTACATGGCTCCAGGTTAAGAAAACCCAAATTGTTTATTTCCATCCTTGTTTTCAAATCTCTCCATGCCCTTGCCACTTTCTCTGCAATCTTCTCCAGCCCTGCAGCCCTCCCTGAGTTATCCCAGTGTCTCGAATTCTGCTCTCTTGAACATCCACCATTGGCAGTGATGCCTCTGGCTATTAGATCAAAGGTTTTGGAACTCCCTCCCAAATCTCTCCTCCTCTCACCTCCTTTTCATCCTTTAGGACACTCCTTTGGACGACTTCTTTAACCAAGCTTAGGGTCATTTGTCCTATTCTCTCCTCATGTGGCTCAGAGTCACTTTCTGTTTGATGATGCTCCTGTGAATCACATTGAAGCATTTTACTGTGTTAAAGGAGCAAATGAATAGAAGTTGCTGTTACTATTATCATGCTTCATTTTATTTCTCCCTTCTCAGGTATTCTTCCCTTCAAAGCCCTACCCTATCCTTCAGTACTCCTTGACATTCCTACTCTTCTGTCACCATCCCAGTCTGGACTTGTTCCAGATAAACCAACAACTTCCCTCTGGACCTCTCTTGGCATCTTCTGAAGGGCATATCAAAGCACTTGTCATTGCCTCCTTTAAGAGCAGCAACCCAAATTGTCACACCCTACCCACCAAACACTCCTATTGGGAGCTAATCCTTCCCATCTCCTTCCCATTCTACTCACAGTCCCGGCATTAATCCTGTGGATCCTGCCGGTGGATCATCTCTCACTGCTCCTCTTTGCATCTCCTCCCCAGAATGTCCATTCACTTATAAGGTCATGACCATCCATGAACATACTGTGAATAGTGAATCATCATCATCACCTTAACAGAAATCTGGCTAAGGAGGATAACACCATTCCCCTAAATGAAGCCTTTCCTCTGGCTATAGCTTCTATCACCTGTCCCACCCAAATCAATGGCAAAAGTGGCTCTGAGCACCAAATCACCCCTGCTCCTTTCCCTCCCATTCATTTGTCCCTTCTCCTCCTTCTCTTTCTGCTATCATTTTGGTGGCTTTTAGTTAAATTGGATTATTTATAAGGTGTGTGTATTGCAATAAAAATACATTTTGTCAAAGCTTTCATTTTGCACTCATCAGGGCAAATGCAAGAATATCAATGTTGAGGGAAGCAACAACTTTAAAATATATGAGAAGAGAGTGCTGATTGATTGGCAAATGGACTTTGACTGGTTGGAGTGTTGCCATGAAGCATACAACGCTGACTGACAGTTAATTGCCAAGAGTTGTTTGAAAATTTAAACCAGGCAGCGTGACTCTCATTGGTCAAGGCATTGCCCTGAGGAATGAACTAGTGAACAGCTATCACTTATTTTGTTTAGCTGAAACAGGTGCAATGTGTGTACCCATTCTTCCTGTCTGCAAGGAACAGGACCCTGTGAATTAATATATGTAGCTTCCAGTACATGTCAATGTACCACACTGCTTAATTTCTGTATTACCAAACGACTATTTATAAGAGCTGTATTAGGGTTTACTGTATGAACTGAGTTTGAGGTTTATAGGTTGGATGAAGTCCCATATTTTGTTCATTCATTGGCATTAAAGACGTTGTCAAGGGTTACTCTAGTATAATTTATGGATGGTTATGGAAGACAATCCCCTGGGGCGGTTCCCCTCCATAATAGGTTTTCGGTGCTGGAGGCTACAGTTGAGGAGGAATCAACTGAGCATAGAGAGCAGATCTCTGGGGGTGAGCCGAGTGAGAAAGCTCAGGTGGTTAGGGGCTGTAAAAGACTGGGCCTTGTGATTGGGGACTCCACAATTAAGGGGACAGATAGGAGGGTCGGAACTAAAGGTAGGGACTCAGGGTTGGTGTGTTGCCTACCAGGGGCTGGGGTCCGGGATGTGTCTGACAGGGTATTCAGGACTCTTAGGGGGGAGGGAGATAAACCACAAGTTATTGTACATGTGGGGACACACGACATAGGGAGGATAGGGGAAGGGGATATTAGGCAGGGATTTATGGAGTTGGGGTGGAAACTAAAGGCCAAGACTGACAGAGTGGTTATCTCTGGACTCTTGCCTGTACCACGGGATAGTTTAGAGAGGAATAGGGAGAGGGAAGGTTTGAATTCATGGCTGAGGGGATGGTGCAGGAGGGAGGGGTTCAGGTACTTAAGCAATTGGGGCTCGTACTGGGGAAGGTGTGACCTCTATGAGAAGGATGGTCTACACCTTAATCAGAAGGGGACCAATATCCTGGGGGGTAAATTTGCTAAGGCCATGCAGGGAGGTTTAAACTGATTCGGGGGGGGGGAGGGATCCTGAGTAGTGGGGCTGAAAGTGAGGGATGCATGGATGGGGACTGCAATGCACGGCATTGCAGAGGTGGGGTGGAGCAGGGTTTGAAATGTGTATACTTCAATGCCAGGAGTATTCGCAATAAAGTGGGTGAACTTGCAGCGTGGATCAGTACCTGGGACTTCGATGTTGTGGCTATTTCAGAGACATGGATAGAGCAGGGGCAGGAATGGATGCTGCAGGTCCCGGGGTTCAAATGTTTTAGTCGAAGTAGGGAAGGAGGTAGAAGAGGGGGAGGGGTAGCATTATTGGTCAGAGATTGTATCACAGTGTCAGAGAGGAGGTTTGATGAGGACTTATCTGTTGAGGTAGTATGGGCGGAGATTAGAAATAGGAGAGGAGAGGTCACCCTGTTGGGAGTCTTTTATAGACCTCCTAAAAGTTCTAGAGAGGTTGAGGAAAGGATTGCGGAGTCAATCCTGCTTAGGAGTGAAAGTAATAGGGCAATTGTTATGGGGGATTTTAACTTGACTAATATTGACTGGAATTGTTATAGCTCTAGCTCGTTAGAGGGGTCAGTTTTTGTTCAAAGCGTGCAGGAAGGTTTTTTGACTCAGTATGTAGACAGGCCAACTAGAGGTGAGGCTATATTGGATCTGGTGCTGGGAAATGAGCCAGACCAGGTGCTAGACTTGGAAGTTGGTGTGCATTTTGGTGATAGTGACCACAATTCGGTTACGTTCACCTTAGTGATGGAAAGGGATAGGCATGAACCTCGGGCCAGTGGTTTTAGCTGGGGGAAGGGTAATTATGAGGCTATTAGGAGAGAATTAGGAAACATAGGTTGGACTAGGAGATTACAGGGACTGGGAACGTCCGACATGTGGAGTTTTTTCAAGGAGCAGCTACTGCGAGTCTGTGATAGGTATGTCCCTGTCAGGCAAGGAGGAATTGGTAGGGCTAGGGAACCGTGGTGCACCAAAAAAGTTTCTTTGTTGGTTAAAAAGAAAAAGGAGGCTTATGTTCGGATGAGACGTGAGCACTCGGGTAGTGCACTAGAAAGCTTTAGATTGGCTAAGAGGGAGTTGAAGAGCGAGCTTAGAAGGGCTAAAAGGGGACATGAGAAGACTTTGGCGGATAGGGTTAAAGAGAATCCTAAGGCGTTCTATAGGTATGTCAAGAACAGAAGGTTGGTTAGGGCAAGTTTAGGGCCAGTTATAGATGGCAGAGGGAAGTTATGTGTGGAACCGGAGGAGATTGGTGAAGCATTGAACCAATATTTCTCTTCGGTGTTCACGCAAGGGGACATGAATATAGCTGAGGAGGACACTGGGTTGCAAGGGAGTAGAATAGACAGTATTACAGTTGATAAGGAGGATGTGCAGGATATTCTGGAGGGTCTGAAAATAGATAAATCCCCTGGTCCGGATGGGATTTATCCAAGGATTCTCTGGGAGGCAAGAGAAGTGATTGCAGAGCCTCTGGCTCTGATCTTCAGGTCGTCGTTGGCCTCTGGTATAGTACCAGAAGATTGGAGGTTAGCGAATGTTGTCCCATTGTTTAAGAAGGGGAACAGAGACTTCCCCGGGAATTATAGACCGGTGAGTCTCACTTCTGTTGTCGGCAAGATGTTGGAAAAAATTATAAGGGATAGGATTTATAGTTATTTGGAGAGTAATGAATTGATAGGTGATAGTCAGCATGGTTTTGTGGCAGGTAGGTCGTGCCTTACTAACCTTATTGAGTTTTTTGAGAAAGTGACCAAGGAGGTGGATGGGGGCAAGGCAGTGGACGTGGTATATATGGATTTTAGTAAGGCGTTTGATAAGGTTCACCATGGTAGGCTTCTGCAGAAAATGCAGATGTATGGGATTGGGGGTGATCTAGGAAATTGGATCAGGAATTGGCTAGCGGATAGGAAACAGAGGGTGGTGGTTGATAGTAAATATTCATCATGGAGTGCGGTTACAAGTGGTGTACCTCAGGGATCTGTTTTGGGGCCACTGCTGTTTGTAATATTTATTAATGATCTGGATGAGGGTATAGTTGGGTGGATTAGCAAATTTGCTGATGACACCAAAGTCGGTGGTGTGGTAGACAGTGAGGAAGGGTGTCGTAGTTTGCAGGAAGACTTAGACAGGTTGCAAAGTTGGGCCGAGAGGTGGCGGATGGAGTTTAATGCGGAGAAGTGTGAGGTAATTCACTTTGGTAGGAATAACAGATGTGTTGAGTATAGGGCTAACGGGAGGACTTTGAATAGTGTGGAGGAGCAGAGGGATCTAGGTGTATGTGTGCATAGATCCCTGAAAGTTGGGAATCAAGTAGATAAGGTTGTTAAGAAGGCATATGGTGTCTTGGCGTTTATTGGTAGGGGGATTGAATTTAGGAGTCGTAGCGTTATGTTGCAACTGTACACAACTCTGGTGCGGCCGCACTTGGAGTACTGTGTGCAGTTCTGGTCCCCACATTACAGGAAGGATGTGGAGGCTTTGGAGAGGGTGCAGAGGAGGTTTACCAGGATGTTGCCTGGTATGGAGGGGAGATCCTATGAGGAGAGGCTGAGGGATTTGGGATTGTTTTCGCTGGAAAGGCGGCGGCTAAGAGGGGATCTTATTGAAACATATAAGATGATTAGAGGTTTAGATAGGGTGGATAGTGATAGCCTTTTTCCTCTGATGGAGAAATCCAGCACGAGGGGGCATGGCTTTAAATTGAGGGGGGGTAGTTATAGAACCGATGTCAGGGGTAGGTTCTTTACCCAGAGGGTGGTGAGGGATTGGAATGCCCTGCCAGCATCAGTAGTAAATGCGCCTAGTTTGGGGGCGTTTAAGAGATCCGTAGATAGGTTCATGGACGAAAAGAAATTGGTTTAGGTTGGAGGGTCACAGTTTTTTTTTTAACTGGTCGGTGCAACATCGTGGGCCGAAGGGCCTGTTCTGCGCTGTAATGTTCTATGTTCTATGTTCTATGTTATGGGGACCAATTGTTTTAATACATAACTATTCTATGCGCTCCATAAGATCTCTGTAAAAGGAAGTAGTCCAGTCAAGATCCCGTCTGATATGTCTGATTTCAGGAGATAAATGATGTAGCCTGTGCTGTAAATCTGATTACTGGAGGACTCATTGTTGTGTCAATCCACTTAGTGCTATTTTGTCACCAGGTAATACATTAATTTTATTGGACTTTATTGGAGGATTAAATTCACTGTTATTGAGTAATAGTTAGTCTTTATCTAATCAGATAATTATTTCATTTTTTAATATAATTCCATTTTAATTTAACACGTTTTGAATTCACCCCTTCAAAAATGTGATGGAAAGGAGTTGTTACTTTTAGCGTTGTCTTGGAATTCAGAGTAAACAGTAAATTATATTTGTGCAAAGATAAAATCTTTTTCCCCTTATATGATAATACTGTGTTCAACTGTACTTTGAGCACAACACAATTCAGGCCTGTCCTATCATTCCTTTTTAAAGTCATGGCACATCATTCTAACACTTAGTTTAATATGAAACACTCACTTACTGATTGTCCATTGCAATTAAAAATCAGCCAGAATCATCAGAGTAATTCAGGATGTAGCATTGGGTCACGTGATCTTGTTTCTACAGTATGAATGGCCAGTGATGTTCCACAAGTTTGATCCCCACCCATAACTTCCAATATGTTGAACTGCTAAAACAAAGAATGAACTTGCATCTATATATCATTTTGGCTAAGATGTTTAGGATGGTGGGTTTCCCTTCCCATAGTCCAAACAGATGGTGGCAAACGCATTCCCAACGATACGGGCTGTCGCAGAGCCATATAACAGTCCAATCTGATTGGCTGGCAGCTCTCCAATCTCCACAACACCAGAAGCTGCAGTGAACAGGACTGTTCATCCGGCAATAGGGATATTTCAGTTACAAGCAATAAAAGAACTAACTTCAGAAAGTAAATCAAAGAAAAAGGTTTAATAAAGAAACTTCATTACTTCAACACTTGAGGCCACACCTTGAGCCAAACAAGCTCCCCACAATTCCCATCTGCTTCTTATTTATACTGGGTCAGCTGATCACCACAGCATTTTGCCATTGGTTACATTGTCTACTGGGTCAACTGGTCAGCTGATAATGTATAAACATTGGTTACATTATAACAGATCCAATGTTATCATTGGTTACATTATAACAGATTCCGCTTTTTTCTTTTTTCAAATTAATTTTAGGTAACCATCTTGCAGTATTCTTAACAACTTTCCAGTACCTGCACCCCTTTTAGTAAAGCAGTCGGATAATTGTAGATTTGCACCAACCCAGTTGAACCTTTGAAACCACCTTGGTTTCCAATATTTGTTTAATGCTAGCCAAATCAATTTCAGTCGCTTTTCTGTTACACATTTTGTCGAGTGAATATTGTCCACATAACACTCAATTGGTACCTTCTTTCCCGACGTTGCCATGAAAACAACTCTGTTAATATGTCAGACAAATATATCCCCATATCTACCGCCTCCACTAACGCAAGGGTTTCAGCCGCCAATGTACTTTTGACTACCCTTTTTATTTTCTTTGCTTTCCTTACCTACCAAGAATATTATGAATCCGGCACCGCTCAAATGTCCATCTGGTAGATTGGCATGTGAAACATATTAAACACAACTAACTTCATGTCTTCCATTTCTCCCAGTGCTGGGAATTTAATTACACATACCTCTAATTTTAGCTTTTTACAAGTTTTATTTGCCTGAAAGATCTCTTGGACTGAAGCGCGCTTCAACATATTAGTTAACTCTAGGACATTATAGCTCCGATAGGTCTCGCATAGTCAATTTAACTGTTCTCTCACATTCCTCAACAATTCTGTTTCTTTTTCATTGGCCGGTTATCTTTGTTCATTGAACTTTCTCTGGTTATGGGAATAGGATCAATGCTGTTTAGATATCCCTGCTGATTCATCATTATCCCGGATTTGCTTTGTCAGAATTCAAGACCGAGACTTGACTCCTTACTTTAAATTCTGTCTTAAACCTATTTATTACCTTTTTTTCAAACTCTTCTGGGCCACCCCATAGGAAATCATCAACATGCATCACAAAAATTCCAGCCAATTTTCCTTCAGAATTCCTAAAGAACATTGCAGGATCTGCTTTTAACTGGACACAGCCAGTTTTCAGCAATACAGATTGTACAGAAAAATACCAAACCCTGGATGCATCACTCAATCTGTATATACATTTGTTCAGTTTCCACAACTGTCCCAGTGTACTACCTGCTTCTTTGGGCAGCTTCCAAAAAACTTTCCTTTGAAATGTTTCGCCTTGCAGAAATGCTGCTTTAATATCTATCGATTGGCATTGCCATTTATTAGATGCTAGGAGAGTGAAAAGAAATTTCAGTGTCACTTTCCCTGCTGTGGGTGAATCAACCCTAATGTCTCTCCCCTCCAAGTGTCACAGCCAGTGAGATTCTGCAAGTCCAGAAGTCAAGCTCTGTATGCCCTGTTTGAGAGCAGATATTCACTCCATCTGACGAAGGAGCAGCGCTCCAAAAGCTAATGGCATTTGCTACCAAATAAACCTGTTGGACTTTAACCTGGTGTTGTTAAAACTCTTACTATGTCTGTTCCTGTCAGGGCTGCTACTCACAGACCTCTGTTAATACAACTTCGGTCACAGATTCGTGACATTTTCCTGGGCTCACTGACTCATCCTCAGAACTTAAATCCCACTTTTTGGCTTCCATCTTTCCACCCCATTTTCCCAATCTAAAGTTTTCATTTTTTGCGCTTGCTCTTGGATATTTCCTGTTCTTCCAACTATAGTGGCATCTCGCCACTCACTTGACTCTTCGGGTATGTATGATACCACTGTGCCCTCTTTGGGTAACTGAACCTTTGAAACATAGAACATAGAAACCCTACAGTGCAGAAGGAGGCCATTCGGCCTATCGAGTCTGCACCGACCACAATCCCACCCAGGCCCTACCCCCACATATTTTTACCCGCTAATCCCTCTAACCTACGCATCCCACGACTCTAAGGGACAATTTTTAACCTGGCCAATCAACCTAACCCGCACATCTTTGGACTGTGGGAGGAAACCGGAGCACCCGGAGGAAACCCACGCAGACACGAGGAGAATGTGCAAACTCCACACAGGCAGTGACCCGAGCCGGGAATCGAACCCGGGACCCTGGAGCTGTGAAGCAGCAGTGCTAACCACTGTGCTACCGTGCCGCCCGTAGAAGTAACAGCTTCATCCTCTGCCTCAATGTTACTTAGCTGATCATCAAATTCACTCTCGTTTATAGCTGTCTGATCATCATAGTTGCTGAAGGTATGTGTGTGGGAGGTACAAGATGCTTCTTGTATTTCTACATCTTGCTCAAATGCTCCACATTCATAATCAATTGCCACTACTCTCGAAGAATGAGCTCACGCTGTCTGGTTATTTTTGCATTTTCGCACATATCTTGGAACTCATCATTTGCAAATTCACACCTATTGTCTGTCAAGAATTTAGACAGTGACCTCAACCCTGTTCCAATCCAGTAAGTCATAATTTTGTCCAAAAACAGTCTTTTATCTTTGCCGTAAATCACTGTAGATATGCTAAACCAGGTGGCCAAGTCCACCAAATGTAGTAAATAGGTGCCTTTGTCTTTATCCCAAATCTTCAAATCCACCGCCTTTACATTGTTGAAATCCCGGGCTAATGGTAGACTCACAACTGGATGCAGAGGTGTCCTTCTATATTTTGTACAAATCTCACACTGGGCTGATATTTGCTCAATGACATCATTTTGCCTTTATCCAGCACACCTGCATCCTACAGCAGTGCTCTCAGTCTCTATGGTGCTGGATGAGCAAACTGCTTATAAAGTTTCAAAATAATCTGCTTTTTGACCACCAAGCTGTTGTCTGTAAGCGACACTAATCCGCCATGAATCCTTTAGTTAGACATTTTCGGTTCATTTAAGAGAAGGCAATAATGGTCTGACCTTGTAAAATGTAGATCTACACATCTTTCAAATCACACAGTTTGTCACGCTTCAAATCAATAGTCATCTGGGCTATTTTCATTGCAGACCTGCTTAATCACAAAGGTATGTCACTTCAAACAACATCCATACTTATGAACAAGCTGATTCCTGCAATTCTACAGGGAGGTACCACCCTTTTGGAAGACGTTAAAGTGTAGTGTGTCAAAATTCACAGGTGACATTAAGATGAGTGGCAGAACAATATGTGCAGAGGACACTGAAAGTCTGCAAAGGGATATAAATAGTCTCAGTGACTGTGCAAGGGTCTGACAAATGGAGTACACTGTTGGTAAATGTGAGGTCAACCATTTTGGTAGGAATAACAGCAAAATGGACTATTATTTAAATGGTAAAAAATTGCAGCATGCTGATGTACAGAGGGACCTGGGTGTCCTTGTGCATGAATAACAAAAAGTTGGTTTGTAGGTGCAGCTGGTAATTAAGAAGGCAAATGGAATTCTGTCCTTCATTGCTAGAGGGATGGAGTTTAAAAACAAGGGAGGTTATGTTGCACTGAGGGGAAATCTTATAGAAACATATAAAATTATGAAGGGAATAGATAAGATGGAAGCAGGGAGGTTGTTTCCACTGGTAGGTGAAACTAGAACTAGGGGGCATGGCCTCAAAGTAAGGGGGAGCAGATTTAGGACTGAGTTGAGGAGGAACTTCTTCACCCAAAGGGTTGTGAATCTGTGGAATTCCCAGTGAAGCAGTTGAGGCTACCTCAAAGAACAAATAACAAAGAACAAAGAAAATTACAGCACAGGAACAGGCCCTTCGGCCCTCCAAGCCTGCACCGATCATGCTGCCCAACTTAACTAAAACCCTCTACCCTTCCGGGGACCATATCCCTCTATTCCCATCTCATTCATGTATTTGTCAAGACGCCCCTTAAAAGTCACTACCGTATCTGCTTCCACTACCTCCCCCCACAACAAGTTCCAGGCACCCACCACTCTCTGTGTAAAAGATCTGCCTTGTACATCTCTTTTAAACCTTGCCCCCCGCACCTTAAACCTATGCCACCTAGTAATTGACTCTTCCACCCTGGGAAAAAGCTTCTGACTATCCAGACTATCCATTCTGTCCATACCTCTCATAATCTTGTAGACTTCTATCAGGTCTCCCTTCAACCTCCATTGCTCAAGTGAGAACAAACCAAGTTTCTCCAACCTCTCCTCATAGCTAATGCCCTCCATACCAGGCAACATCCTGGTAAATCTTTTCTGTACCCTCTCCAAAGCCTCCACATCTTTCTGGTAGTGTGGCGACCAGAATTGAACACTATATTCCAAGTGCGGCTTAACTAAGGTTCTATAAAGCTGCAACATGACTTGCCAATTTTTAAACTCAATGCCCCGGCCGATGAAGGCAAGCATGCCGTATGCCTTCTTGACTACCTTCTCCACCTGCATTGCCACTTTCAGTGACCTGTGTACCTGTACACCCAGATCCCTTTGCCTATCAATACTCTTAAGGGTTCTGCCATTTACTGTATATTTCCTATCTGTATTAGATCTTCCAAAATGCATTACCTCACATTTGTCCGTATTAAACCCCATCTGCCATCTCTCCTCCCAAGTCTCCAACTGATCTATATCCTGCTGTATCCTCTGATGGTCCTCATCGCTATCCGCAAATCTGCCAACCTTTGTGTCGTCCGCAAACTTACTAATCAAACCAGTTACATTTTCCTCCAAATCATTTATATATCATTTAAGAAAGGGAATAGAAATGACCCTGGTAATTATAGACCGGTTAGTCTTACTTCGGTGGTTGGTAAATTGATGGAAAGGGTCCTTAGGGATGGGATTTACGACCATTTAGAAAGATGCGGATTAATCCGAGATAGTCAGCACGGATTCGTGAAGGGCAAGTCGTGCCTCACAAATTTGATAGAATTTTTTGAGGAGGTAACTAAGTGTGTTGATGAAGGTAGGGCAGTTGATGTCATATACATGGATTTTAGTAAGGCGTTTGATAAGGTCCCCCATGGTCGGCTTATGATGAAAGTGAGGAGGTGTGGGATAGAGGGAAAGTTGGCCGATTGGATAGGCAACTGGCTGTCTGACCGAAGACAGAGGGTGGTGGTCGATGGAAAATTTTCGGATTGGAGGCAGGTTGCTAGCGGTGTGCCGCAGGGATCAGTGCTTGGTCCTCTGCTCTTTGTGATTTTTATTAATGACTTAGAGGAGGGGGCTGAAGGGTGGATCAGTAAATTTGCTGATGACACCAAGATTGGTGGAGTAGTGGATGAGGTGGAGGGCTGTTGTAGGCTGCAAAGAGACATAGATAGGATGCAAAGCTGGGCTGAAAAATGGCAAATGGAGTTTAACCCTGATAAATGTGAGGTGATTCATTTTGGTAGGACAAATTTAAATGTGGATTACAGGGTCAAAGGTAGGGTTCTGAAGACTGTGGAGGAACAGAGAGATCTTGGGGTCCATATCCACAGATCTCTAAAGGTTGCCACTCAAGTGGATAGAGCTGTGAAGAAGGCCTGTAGTGTGTTAGCTTTTATTAACAGGGGGTTGGAGTTTAAGAGCCGTGGGGTTATGCTGCAACTGTACAGGACCTTGGTGAGACCACATTTGGAATATTGTGTGCAGTTCTGGTCACCTCACTATAGGAAGGATGTGGAAGCGCTGGAAGGAGTGCAGAGGAGATTTACCAGGATGCTGCCTGGTTTGGAGGGTAGGTCATATGAGGAAAGGTTGAGGGAGCTAGGGCTATTCTCTCTGGAGCGGAGGAGGCTGAGGGGAGACTTAATAGAGGTGTATAAAATGATGAAGGGGATAGATAGAGTGAACGTTCAAAGACTATTTCCTCGGGTGGATGGAGCTATTACAAGGGGGCATAACTATAGGGTTCGTGGTGGGAGATACAGGACGGATATCAGAGGTAGGTTCTTTACGCAGAGAGTGGTTGGGGTGTGGAATGGACTGCCTGCAGTGATAGTGGAGTCAGACACTTTAGAAACATTTAAGCGGTTATTGGATAGGCACATGGAGCACACCAGGATGATAGGGAGTGGGATAGCTTGATCTTGGTTTCAGATAAAGCTCGGCACAACATCGTGGGCCGAAGGGCCTGTTCTGTGCTGTACTGTTCTATGTTCTATGTTCTATATATTACAAACAGCAAAGGTCCCAGCACTGATCCCTGAGGAACACCACTTGTCACAGCCCTCCATTCAGAAACGCACCCTTCCACTGCTACCCTCTGTCTTCTTTGACCGAGCCAGTTTTGTATCCACCTTGCCAGCTCACCTCTGATTCCATGCGACTTCACCTTCTGCACCAGTCTGCCATGAGGGACCTTGTTAAAGGCCTTAGTGAAGTCCATGTAGACAACATCCACTGCCCTACCCTCATCAATCATCTTCGTCACTTCCTCGAAAAACTCGATCAAATTCCTGAGACATGACCTCCCCTTCACAAAACCATGTTGCCTCTCACTAATACGTCCACTTATTTCCAAGTGGGAATAAATCCTGTTTTAAAGAATCCTCTCCAATAATTTCCCTACCACTGATGTAAGGCTCACCGGCCTGTAATTACCTGGATTATTCTTGCTACCCTTCTTAAACAAAGGAACAACATTGGCTATTCTCCAATCTTCTGGGACCTCCCCTGTAGACAGTGAGGATACAAAGATTTCTCTCAAGGCCCCAGCAATTTCCTCCTTTGCCTCTCTCAATATTCTGGGGTATATCCCATCAGGCTCTGGGGACTTGTCTACCTTAATGTTTCTCAAGAACCCCAATATCCCCTCCTTTTTGATCAAAACATGACTCAAACTATCTACACATCCTTTCCCAGACTCATCATCCACCAAGTCCTTCTCTTTGGTGGACACTGACGCAAAGTACTCATTTAATACCTCGCCCATTTCCTCTGGCTCTACACATAGATTTCCTCCCTTGTCCTTGAGTGGGCCAACCCGCTCCCTGGCTACCCTCTTGCTCTTTATATATGTATAAAAAGCCTTGGGATTTTCCTTAATCCTGCTGGCCAATGCTTTTTTATGACCCCTTCTTACTCCTTGCTTAAGTTTATTTCTACTTTCCTTGTATTCCACACTTGCTTCGTATGTTTCCAGCCTCCTAGCTTTGACAAATGCTTCCTTTTTCTCTTTGACTAGGCTCACAATATCTCTCGATACCTCATTTAATGTTTTTAAGGCAAAGATAGATAAATTTTTGAACAGTAAGGGAATTAAGGGTTATGGTGAGCAGTGGGGGGGGGGGGGGCGTAAGTAGAGCTGAGTCCACAAAATGATTAGCCATGATCATTGAATGGCAGAGCAGGCTCGAGGGGCCAGATGGCCTACTCCTGCTCCTAGTTCTTATGTTCTTATTATTATCTCCAAATCGAAAACAGTTGGAACTGTCACACTCTTTAACTTTCTTTCTTTATAATCAAGGGACCCTAAATAGCAATTCAGCCAATCATTGCCACATACAGTTGATGTACATCCACTAACCAAAACTGCACAGTTAAAAGAGTCTATCATCAGCACACTCATTATTGGGCTCAATTTTTCTGTGACCAAAACAATGCCTTCATGGTCCTTATCTTCATCACTGTCCGTTTCTATGTATCCTGTTTCATGTGTGGCTTCAAAGACACACTGTCTTCTTTTTGGACAATTCACTATGTGGTGATATGGGGAATCGCATTGAAAACAGTGATTCACAATCCCTTTACCATTTCTTCGATTTAAACATCCTTTATCACTCTCCCATGTGCGTCATCTTTCCCCATCATCAAATTAGTTATATCCGGTTTCAGCATCAGGTCTGTTATTAGCGTAACTGTCTCTGTTTAAGGGCCTTCATGTCCCATTTGGTCGAGCACGCAGCTTAGATTGTTTTTTTGGTAGCACAGTGGCACAGTGGTTAGCACTGCTGCTTCACAGCTCCAGGGTCCCGGGTTCGCTTCCCGGCTCGGGTCACTGTCTGTGTGGAGTTTGCACATTCTCCTCGTGTCTGCGTGGGTTTCCTCCGGGTGCTCCGGTTTCCTCCCACAGTCCAAAGATGTGCGGGTTAGGTAGATTGGCCAGGTTAAAAATTGCCCCTTAGAGGCCTGAGATGTGTAGGTTAGAGGGATTAGCAGGTAAATATGTGGGGGTAGGGCCTGGGTGGGATTGTGGTCGGTGCAGACTCGATGGGCCGAATGGCCTCCTTCTGCACTGTAGGGTTTCTATGGTTTCTATGGTAATCCTGTCAAAATTCACCCACCCTTCATAATTCTCCAAAAACTCATCTTTTTGATTTTGCAACAGGAGCTAGAACCCTTCTTCTTTATCCAGGGCATCTGCAGTCCAGTCAGAAAACACTTTGCTCCTCAACTTACTTCTAGCCGGAAATGACAACGCTAAGGCCATACCTTGCTTTTCCCTTGGTATTGTAGTAACACGGGTCCACATTTCGACTTCTGCCTTCCATTGCCGGTATGGTTCAACATCCGAAAAGACAGGGGGACAATCAAACGACAAAGTTTGTTTTTACCTTCTACCATGGTCATGTCCTGAGTCTGTAGCACTTCCTTAGGCCTTACAAAATAGAAAGAAGTCTCACAACACCAGGTTAAAGTCCAACAGGTTTATTTGGAATCACGAGCTTTCGGAGCTCTGCTCCTTCAACGGGTGAGGAGCAATGCTCCGAAAGCTTGTGATTCCAAATTAACATGTTGAACTTTAACCTGGTGTTGTGAGATTTCTTACAGTGCCCACCCCAGTCCAACGCCGGCATTTCCACAATATGGTTACAAAATACGAAGCTACAATGGGTTTTCCTCTGCTACCAATGTTCGTCCAGCAGTAGTGATACTTCAGTTACAAGCAATAAAAGAACTAACTTCAGAAAGTAAATCAAAGAAAAAGGTTTAATGAAGAAATGTCATTACTCCAACACTTGAGGCCACACCCTGGGCCAAACAAGTTCCTCACAATTCCCTGCTTCTTATTTATACTGGGTCAGCTGACCACCACATCATTTTTGCCATTGGTTACATTGTTTACTGGGTCAGCTGACCCTCACAGCATGTTACCATTGGTTACATTGTAACAGATCCAGTGTTATCACTGATTACATTATAATACCCTCCCCCTCTGCAAACCTGCCAGCAGAAGAACGTAAAATTCGGCCCTTTGTTACATCTAAGTGCATCTCAAAGAGATTGAACTAAAATTACTGCGGGCTCTGCTATTATGTAGGCAAAGATAACAGCACACAGTAAATTATCAATTAATCTGTTTTTGTTTGTGTTGGTCAGAAAGAATGTTGGTTAGCAAACCAGATCTCTCTGATCCTCTTCAAGTACCGCATTGCGATTGTTGAACTGTAAGAGGCAGAGAACCACCTACTCTCCTTCAGTACCACATTGAAGTAGTTGCTTAATTATGTGCTTAAGTCCTGAAACACACATCTTCTGACTCAGAAGTGAGAATAGTGCTTCCAATGGGAGGGCAATATCTCTGAATTTACCCCTCAATGACACAGAAGCAGCATGGCAAACAATAAGCCAGGTTTCTTAATTTTGCGAAAGTGATTAAACTACTGGACTAGTAGATTGTCAGAAGACATTTGACAAGGTTTCCATCAGAGACTTTGAAATAGGATAATGCAAAGGCATTAGAAAAGGTGCAGAAAAGTTTCAGGAGAATGTTTCCAGGGATGAGGAACGGAGGGCCATTCTCCATGGAGAAGAGAACGTTAAAAAGAGATTTGATCGAAGTGTTCAAAATCATGAGGGGTCTGGACAGAGTGGACAGGGCAAAACAAGGGTTATGGGGATAAGGCGGGAAAGTGGAGTCATATCAGATCAGTCATGATATCACTGAATGGCAGAGCAGACTCGATGAGCCGAATAGCCTATTCTGCTCCTAAATCTTCTGGGCTTAAACTGTTCCCATTGGTGGAAAGGTTGAGAACCAAAGAACGCGATTTAAGGTGATTGGCAAAAGAAGCAATGGTGACATGAGGGAAACATTTTTTGTGCGGTGAGAAGTTAGGATCTGAAATGCATTGCCTAATAATGTGGAGGAAGTGGTTTCAATTGTTGCTTTCAAAAAGAATTGGATCATTAGCTAAAGAGGAAGAATTAGCAGGGCTGCAAGAAAAAGGCAAGTGAGTGGCACTAGGTGAATTGCTCTGGTAGAGAGTTGTCACAGACAACACAAACCAAATGGCTTCCTTCTGCGCTGTAACTATTCTTTGATTCTATGACTAGAATATCTATGAAAGCACAATATCTCGGTGTTATTGATTTGACCATAGATAATAGAAGGTAAATGAGTTAGGAGAATTGTGTTCAGTTGTTTGGACTATCCACAAACAATAGTAGGAGGTTAACTTTTGGCTAATGCAAAATACATCTGTGTAAAAGAGATCAATAGCAATAAAAAGGATCTGGAGAGATGTGCAATGGGTTAAAGAATGGCAGCTGAATTTAAAGTCAATGGCTTCAGTCTTCCTCATATTTAGTTGGAGCAAAGTCCTGCTATTCAAGTACTCGACATCAGACAAGCAGTTGACAATTTAGTGACATTAGAGGGGCTGAGGGAGTTGTTGGTGAGGTAGAGCTGGGTGTCATCAGCATATATCTGGAAACTGACACCATGGGCAGGATTTTACGACCCCACTCGAGCGAAACCGGAAAATCAAGCTCGAAGTCAACACCCCGATTCCATGGTGGGTGGGGCAGTAGAATCCTGGCTTAAATTTTGGGATGATGTTTTGAGGTGAAGTAGAAGGGGTCTAAGGATAGATCCCTAAACCCCCATGTACCCCCACCCATCTCCACTCAAACCCCAACTCCAATTACTGTCTAGCTCCGTCTGAGACTCAAACAATTTACTGCTTTCCCACAGCCTAGCACCTGTAGCTCACTGCCAACATGCAAATAAAGCCCAGATGTGAAAATAGCTTCAGCCTCAGGATGGTAATATCAGGCGTGCTGGACACACATTGAGTGCCTCAAGTTAAAATAACGCCTTATTTCTCTTTGTCTTTCAATATTAGTCATCTTCTCGTTAATTGACTACAGTAGCAATCTGATCTTAAAAATGATAGCAGACCCCTGTCTAACCTCAGGTCCCTGAGCAAGCTGTTGAACTTTTGATTTGATTTGATTTATTATTGTCACATGTATTAACATACAGTGAAAAGTATTGTTTCTTGCACGCTATACAGATAAAGCATACCGTTCATAGAGAAGGAAACGAGAGAGTGCAGAATGTAGTGTTACAGTCACAACTAGGGTGTAGAGAAAGATCAACTTAATGAAAGGTAAGTCCATTCAAAAGTTTGACAGCAGCAGGGAAGAAGCTGTCAATACCATTTTTAAAGAATGGAGATCATTTTAGCTTGAGGTGCACACTGGATAGACTTGAGGAAAAGTGCATGCACTGCCCACTCAACATTACTGTTGTGAAGTCCAATTTGGGAGTTGGGCAGCATTTACAGGAGCTGGCAAGCTATGGGATAAAATAGGGAGCCCTGTTGAAACTAACTGGCTGTGAGAAGGTGAGATATGAGCTGAAGTCAATGATGGGGGCAATAATTTTTGAAGCATAGTCAATTTGGGGAAGACAGAGCCAATTCCACAACTGGCAGTACGGAATGACGAAGAGATAACCTGGTTTACTAATGTTTATTGAGGGATAAACACTTGGACTGGACTGGGAGAATTCCCACAGTCTTTTTTGACTAGTATATCATCAGATTAGCAAAATGACCCTGGTACATCAGTCTGGTATATACAAGCAGGAACGAGAGTGTCACTCCATGTGTGCAGCATGTTATTTTACATTGCTCAATCCACTCAGGGGAAGTTGAAAATCTATTCCTGTGGAGTCTGTAACATATAGATTGACATTGCCCAGACAAACTGACCCACCATCAGTCAATTAACTTCCTGCTGAGTACACTGTAGATACTCAAACTAGATGCTTCAGTTTGGGTTCATTCAAGCCCATTGCTTAGTAACACAGACTAGCATCTTTAACACAGTGAAAATAAATAAATGCACTTGTCTTGCATTTAGTTCATTACTGATGTCTATCTCTACCTCGCTGGCTGACCCCTCCATATGATAGATGTTCAGTCTGATGACTCAAACTCTCCATAATAAGATTACAAGCCTCCCTGATATGGCTTAACCTCAATGTCCTGAAGTATTTATCTGGATCACTACATATGATGTGGATTTAGTTTGCTAGTTACAAAATAAAAGCAATTTAATGCATTGGTTGCAAAGTAAGAGACAGAAGGCTCTTTACCTTATGAATATCCTCAGTTTAAGTCTTGTCTAACATTTGAAGTAAACCCTTCACAGCATCAAAGCTGATTGTAGGACATTTCAAATGCACGGTGTAGTAATACACAAGAGCTCCTGTCCCCTGTCATAAATATTCAATCTATTCCCTTCAAAGCCGTGGATTAGCATTATGAGTTGTCTGGAGTGCTTTGCAAGACGTTCTGTATTATTTATATTAATCTCACAGTAGATATATTTATGTTACATTCTGTAGAGCTGCAATACTTGTCAATGTCTCCTGACCTAACTGTTGTCAAAAAGCAACACTCAGCTTTGAAAAGAAATACTGATATAATTTAATAATTCAGTCATTGATTTTTTCCTTTCCTCTGCCAGATCCTCTTGGGCTTTGAGAAAGCAGCAGCAGAGAGTCAGGCAGATGGTGATGATGATCCTTCTCAATATAAATTCCACAGAATCTGAATGTCATGTGCATGCCTCACAGGAAAATGCCAGCTCTGACCTACTGGGTAATGTGAACCCCCGCCCGAGGATATCAAACCAAACATCAGCAGCAAGCTTTGCGCTGTAATTGGAGCCTGTCAGAATTGTGTTGTTTGGGGAATTGGTATTGCTGGGTCAATTAAAACTTCCAATACTGAGTTTAATGGGTTTTGGTTGGGTGGGAGTATCAGGAGTTTAGATGAAAGGCGGGTAACTAGAGTTGAGGTATAGATCAAAATTTAACTGAATATTTTCAACAAGTTTGAGGGGCTGAATGGCCTTCCTATGCAATGTACAAAGCATTGTCAGTTATCAGACTATGCAATAACCAAATAGCCTCCTGCGTTAATAGTGAAAACACTTGAAACGATGATTGTGAAAACAATAAAATTTAGAAATATTAAGTTACTTCAAGCATCACCACTTTTCCATTCTAACTGCCGCGGTGAATCGACATTCTTCCCTCGCTCCGCAGCCTTGAACGCCCAGCTGCTGTCCTGAAGTCAGAGTGTGACCCAGTCCACTTTTCTGTCCCACTCCGGAAACTCCTCTCACAACCTCCAGTATTTGACATCCAGCGAGATCTGACAATCCGCTGGACCCACATGGAGCCTCCCCTCAAAACTGTGACCAAGCCAGATCTACTGTTAATGAACTTGCTGCGGTCTTTAACCTGGCACCGGGAGATTCGCTTCGTTAACATAAGGCAGGATTCAATATCTATTTTTAAACTGCTTTTGAAAGGCAGTTCGATGGCTGTACGGTACGTGTAAACTTAGAAATGAAAAAGCTTTTAAGCTGGGGTACACAAGCCTTCCCGGCAATATTAACCGCTTAGTCGACACTAAAAATCAGGCAAATTCAGCAATTAGTGCCCCGAATAACTTCCTGACCCGTTTTGATCTGCACCCTTTAGCGCCACAATGTCTCTCTCACCTGCTGTGTGTGGGGACTGGTTGTCCATCGGCTCCGTGTGGATGTAGCTGTGGAGCAGGGTGTCCTGTACCTCTCTGAGTAATCTCCGCGGCTGAAGCTCTGATTATTGGTTCTTGGGGACCTTCGTCTCCACAAGGTCAGCAGCGTGCATGTCTACAGATTCCCACACTCCTGGGACTGCTCTCAAAGGAGTCAGTGCTGACTGCTGCACAGACCTCGAAAACTTCCAGATTTGAAAATATGTGTACGTCTGTCCGAGGAGCACATTGCCGAGCCAGAGAAAAGAAGATAAACTCCGGGAAGCTGAAGACAGCAGCTTTGTAACTGGCTGCTTTGTGGCACTGGGCTGAGAAGGGAGTGGAGAAATATAAAAACAAAAACTTCTCACCACAGCGACAGAAAAGAGAGGGAATGATTCAATTATGAGAATCTTGTTCCATTATGCAAAGTGCTGCCTAATAGCACAATATTGCTACTGCAGTCAGCAGCATCCTTACCAGCTAAATGCCTCTCTAATTTTTTTTGGCTTTCAATGTTTTTACCGTGCCACGTGGTGCTTTATATTTGTGTTGAAATATTGGAGTGGGTGAATGTAGATGAAGTCTGAGGAAATATTGGACTTCGTTGCACAGCTTTGCAGCGGATCAAGTCGTTTGAAGTGTTCATTAGTTAACAATTACATTTGCGAATAATGCAAATCGAGTTAAGCAATAAATACTTTTTAAACCGAACACCAGATGAAGGTGGATTGCCTGAACTGTTTTCAAGTTTACATTTTTAACAAAGCAATTTCTGCCCTCATTCAGCATGGCTTTTTTCACGCTCGGAAATTGAGGTCCGCAGTCGGTGTAAACTCTGACCCGAGCCCTGCCCATTCGAAGGGACCTCCCCTGCAATAGAGCAATGCCCCTGCGCCCGAAGCTCAGGACCTTTCACCTAGATGCCCACTTCCCGCAGATTCAGATATCCCAACCTTCCCTCCTCCTGAGAATGTGCACAGCACACGGGAGGACATCAATCCTTGCGAGCCTTTCTGATAAGGACTCTGTCCCTTGACCTATACAAGGACCTGAAACAGCTCCTGATATCCCCAGGGGTCATCTTAACCAGCTTGCTGCATGGATCTGGCTGCAGCTTTCTCTTGGGCGATCGAACTGGCGTCAGGAACCAGGCAGCAAGGAGTTGGCCTGATGGCCCAAGAAACATGCTCCTATTGACCATTATATGAAGCCCCATGTGTAGCGTGTTCACATGCAAAATGTAGCTTGCAGATGTCACAGACTATCTAGATGCTGGATGAATGGAAACCCATTTCTATTCCTGCAGCTGAAATATTTCCTATTCACATGCATGCCGTTGACCACCAGAGCCAGCGATCCTGTAGAAATGTCCCATCTTATTGCAGATATCCATATTTCATGAGATGTGCAACCCTTTGGAACGGGGCCTCCTGATCTGCCAATTGATTGCTCACTGACTGCTACTGTACAGATTGCTCGTTCCTATCTGGACGAAACCCTCGCTGTAAAAGTTGAGGGGGTGAGAGGTATAAAAGAGAAGATGGTGTTGTATTATTGACCAAGGAGTGCAGTGAGGAGGGATGATTTCTTAACATGTTCCTCAATTGAGGCCATATGGGTGGGACTTAAAAACTGAAAAGGAGTCAGTCATTTTGATAGGAGTGTACCGTCGGCCCCCAAACATTCAGGGAGAGATAGAAAAGGAGCTATGTAGGCAAATCTCAGATAAATGTAAAAATAATAGGGTAATAATAGTTGGGGATTTCAACTTCCCCAATATTAATTGGGATAGTTAAGGTGTGAAAGGCTTAGAGGGGAGCAGAATTCTTAAAGTGCGTCGGGAGAGCGTTTTGACAGAGGGCAGTACTAGACCTAATTTTAGGGAATGAAGCCAAGCAGGTGTAGAAGTGTTGGTGATAGTGTCCACAACTTGGTAAGATTTAAGGTAGTTATGGGAGTGGGCAACGATGGACCGGAAATAAAGGTTCTGAATTGGGGGAAGGTATATTTTAATAGGATAAGACAGGAGCTGGCTAAAGTAGAATGGGAGCAGCTGCTTGTAGGAAAATCCACATCAAAACAGCGGGAGCCATTCAAAAAAGAAATAGAGTACAGGGCTAATATGTTCTCACAAAGTAAAGGGTGGGATTAATTAGTCCAGCGAACTGTGGATGTCAAGGGATATACAGAATCCCTACAGTGCAGAAGAAGGCCCTTCAAGTCTGTACCGACTCTCCGACAGAGCATCTTACCCATGTCCTATCCCCATAACCCCACATATTTACCCTGCTAATCCCCCTAACCTACACATTTTGGGACACTAAGGGGCAATTTAGCATGGCCAATCCACCTAACCTGCACATCTGTGGAATTTGATTGAATTTTTTGGGAAGGTGACTTGGTGTGTACATGAGGGCAGTACAGTTAATGTAGCCTACATGGACTTCAGTAAGTGTTTTGACAAAGTCCTGCATGGGAGACTAAACAAGAAGGTAAGAGCCCATCCGGCAATTTAGTAAACTGGATCAAAATTGGCTTAGTGGCAGGACAGTAAGAAGTTTAACAACACCAGGTTAAAGTCCAACAGGTTTATTTGGTAGCAAAAGCCACACAAGCTTTCGAGGCTCTGAGCCCCTTCTTCAGGTGAGTGGGAATTCTGTTCACAAACAGAACTTATAAGACACAGACTCAATTTACATGAATAATGGTTGGAATGCGAATACTTACAACTAATCCAGTCTTTAAGAAACAAAACAATGGGAGTGGAGAGAGCATCAAGACAGGCTAAAAAGATGTGTATTGTCTCCAGACAAGACAGCCAGTGAAACTCTGCAGGTCCACGCAACTGTGGGAGTTACAAATAGTGTGACATAAATTCTGATTCTAGGATCGCATGATAAAGACTCAGGAGGAAAAAAGCAGAAATATTTATGTGAAATAGTGTGACATAAACCCAATATCCCGGTTGAGGCCGTCCTTGTGTGTGCGGAACCTGGCTATCAGTTTCTGCTCCGCGACTCTGCGCTGTCGTGTGTCGCGAAGGCCGCCTTGGAGAACGCTTACCCGAATATCAGAGGCCGAATGCCCGTGACCGCTGAAGTGCTCCCCAACAGGAAGAGAACAGTCTTGCCTGGTGATTGTCGAGCGGTGTTCATTCATCCGTTGTCGCAGCGTCTGCATAGTTTCCCCAATGTACCATGCCTCGGGACATCCTTTCTTGCAGCGTATCAGGTAGACAACGTTGGCCGAGTTGCAAGAGTATGTACCGTGTACCTGGTGGATGGTGTTCTCACGTGAGATGATGGCATCTGTGTCGATGATCCGGCACGTCTTGCAGAGGTTGCTGTGGCAGGGTTGTGTGGTGTCTTGGTCACTGTTCTCCTGAAGGCTGGGTAGTTTGCTGCGGACAATGGTCTGTTTGAGGTTGTGCGGTTGTTTGAAGGCAAGAAGTGGGGGTGTGGGGATGGCCTTGGCGAGATGTTCGTCTTCATCAATGACATGTTGAAGGCTCCGGAGGAGATGCCGTAGCTTCTCCGCTCCGGGGAAGTACTGGACAACGAAGGGTACTCTGTCCACTGTGTCCCGTGTTTGTCTTCTGAGGAGGTCGGTGCGGTTTTTCGCTGTGGTTTTTCGCTGTGGTTTTTCGGTTTTTCCAGACGCTGAAAGATGCCCTCATAAGAACAGGATATGGCGCTAGACTCATTGATCAACAGTTCCAACGCGCCACAGCGAAAAACCGCACCGACCTCCTCAGAAGACAAACACGGGACACAGTGGACAGAGTACCCTTCGTTGTCCAGTACTTCCCCGGAGCGGAGAAGCTACGGCATCTCCTCCGGAGCCTTCAACATGTCATTGATGAAGACGAACATCTCGCCAAGGCCATCCCCACACCCCCACTTCTTGCCTTCAAACAACCGCACAACCTCAAACAGACCATTGTCCGCAGCAAACTACCCAGCCTTCAGGAGAACAGTGACCAAGACACCACACAACCCTGCCACAGCAACCTCTGCAAGACGTGCCGGATCATCGACACAGATGCCATCATCTCACGTGAGAACACCATCCACCAGGTACACGGTACATACTCTTGCAACTCGGCCAACGTTGTCTACCTGATACGCTGCAAGAAAGGATGTCCCGAGGCATGGTACATTGGGGAAACTATGCAGACGCTGCGACAACGGATGAATGAACACCGCTCGACAATCACCAGGCAAGACTGTTCTCTTCCTGTTGGGGAGCACTTCAGCGGTCACGGGCATTCGGCCTCTGATATTCGGGTAAGCGTTCTCCAAGGCGGCCTTCGCGACACACGACAGCGCAGAGTCGCGGAGCAGAAACTGATAGCCAGGTTCCGCACACACAAGGACGGCCTCAACCGGGATATTGGGTTTATGTCACACTATTTCACATAAATATTTCTGCTTTTTTCCTCCTGAGTCTTTATCATGCGATCCTAGAATCAGAATTTATGTCACACTATTTGTAACTCCCACAGTTGCGTGGACCTGCAGAGTTTCACTGGCTGTCTTGTCTGGAGACAATACACATCTTTTTAGCCTGTCTTGATGCTCTCTCCACTCCCATTGTTTTGTTTCTTAAAGACTGGATTAGTTGTAAGTATTCGCATTCCAACCATTATTCATGTAAATTGAGTCTGTGTCTTATAAGTTCTGTTTGTGAACAGAATTCCCACTCACCTGAAGAAGGGGCTCAGAGCCTCGAAAGCTTGTGTGGCTTTTGCTACCAAATAAACCTGTTGGACTTTAACCTGGTGTTGTTAAACTTCTTACTGTGTTTACCCCAGTCCAACGCCGGCATCTCCACATCATTAGTGGCAGGAGGCAGAGGATAATGGTTGAAGGTTGTTTTTGTGACTGAAAGCCAATGATTTAGACATGAAAATAAGAGGTATGATCAGTAAGTTCACAGATGACATGAAAATTGGTGGCGTGGTAAATAGGAAGGGGGAATGCCTTAGATTACAGGACAGTATAGATGAGCTGGTCAGATGGGAAAAACAGTGGCAAATAGAATTTAACCCTGAAAAGTGTGAGGTGATGCATTTTGGGAAGACTAACAAGGCAGGGGAATACACAATAACAGTTGGTTGCTAGGAAGTACAGAGGGCCAGACGGGCTTCAGGTGCAGGTCCATTGATCCCTAAAGCAGCAGGAGACTAGATAAGGTGGTTAAGAGCTACTAGCCTTTATTAGCCAAGGCATAGAATATAAGAGCAGGGAGGTTTTGATGGAGCTGTATAAAATGCTCATTAGGCTTCAGCTAGAGTTCTGAGTACAGTTCTGGTCACCACACTATAGGAAGGATGCGATTGCAGTAAAAAGCGTGCAGAGGGGATTCATGAGGATGTTGCCTGGGCTGGAGTGTCTCAGATATGAAGAGAGGCTGGTTAGGCTGGGGTTATTTTCCTTAGAGCAGAGAAGGCTGAGGAGGATCCTGATCGAGGTGTACAAAATTATGAGGGATGTAGATAGGGTAGATAGGAAGGAACTTTTCCCCTTACTAGGTGATTCAATAACCAGAGGGAATTGATTTAAGGTAAGGGGCAGAGGTTTAGAGGGGATTTGAAGAAAACCTTTTTCACTCAGAAGCATTTAGATGAGCACTTGAAATGCCATATCGCACAAGGCTATGGACCAAGTGCTAGAAAATGGAAGTAGGATAGATAGCTGCTTGGTGACTGGCGTGGACACAAAGGGCTGAAAGGGTCTTTTCTTTGATGTAAAACTCTGACTCTCTGGGTAACCTTCAGTTTAACTGTCTGGAGAAAAGGAGAATTGTAGAATGGTACAGCATTGAAGGAGGCCATTTGGCTCAATGTGCCTGTGCCAACTCACTGCAAGAGTTATCCACTGGTCCCACTGCTCAGCTATTTCCCCAGAATCTCCAACCATTCCCTTTCATGTAGTCATCTAATTCTCCATTGAAAGATATTATTGAATCTGCTTCCACCACTGATTCAGGCAGTGAATTCCAGATCATAACTGGCAGCATAATTTTTCTTTCCTCATGTTATATCTGGTTCTTTTGTCAATGATCTGTAAATCTGTGTCCTCACGCTACCAATCCTTCTGCCACTGGAAACTATTTCTCTCAATTTATTTTATCGAAACCCTTCTTTTTGAATACATCTATCAAATTCCCCCCAACCTTCTCTGTTCGAAGGGGAACACCCAGTTTCTCCACATAACTGGAATCCTGGTGCAATTCTAGCAGGTCACCTCTCCACCTTTTCTGAAGTCTTGACATCCTAAAGTATGATGTCATGAATTGGTGCTAATACTCCAACTGGAGCCTAATCAGTATTCTATAAAGGCTTAGAATAGAATCCTTGCTTTTATATTCCATGTCTCTATCTATAAAACCAAAGACCCTCTATTTTTTTTTTAACACTTCAAAGATTCTGCATATGAACCCCCATGATGACTGATTCTTCTACCCCCTTTAAAATTATATCACTTTGTTTATATTGTACCTCTTCTTCAAAATGAATCATTTCACGTTTCTCTGTGAAATTTCATCTGCCATGAGTCTGCCCATTTCAGAAGTCCATCTATGTCTTGCTGAATACAATCATTATCCACCTCTCTATTTATTACATTTCCAAGTTTTGGCCCATTGACCAACATTTAAATTATACCCTGTATACCCAAGTCCAAGCCATTAATATGTAGATTAAAAAGAGCAGCAGTCCTAAAACCAATCTCTGTTGTATACCATTGTATACTTACCTCCAGTCTGAATGACCATATACACAACATCAACTTTGCTATCCTCATTAACTTTCTCTATTACTTTATTAAACAACCAACAAAAGTTAAACACAACTTGCTTGTGACAAATCTATTTTGGCTTTCATTTAGTATTATATAATTTGCCAAGTACACAAAAGAAAATTGACACTGATATTTTCTCCAAACGTTTCCTTACCACATGTAGTTGTTAGGTTTATCCTCTCCCATTTTTTTTTGAACAACAGTGTAAGGTTTACAATCCGCCAGTCCTCTGCCACCAGTACCATATCGAAGGAAGAGTAGAAGATTGTGACCAGAGTTTCTGCAATTTCCACCCTTAAATCCCTCAGTAACCTAGGAAAATCCCACCTGGACTGGGTAACCTTTATACTTTGAGTGCTGTCAACAATTTAAATAGCTAATTTGATCCTATCCAATTTTTCTATCATGTCCTCCTTCACTGTGATATCAGCCGCATTCTCTTCTTTTGTGAGGACAGATGCAAAGCTCCTCATTGAGCTCCTCAGCCATATTCGCTGAATCTACAAGAACATCTCCTTTTCAGTTTGTAATTTACTTCATCCTCCCTTTGATTTGATTTGATTTATTATTGTCACATGTATTAACATACAGTGAAAAGTATTGTTTCTTGCGCGCTATACAGACAAAACATACTGTTCATAGAAAAGAAAATGAGAGAGTGCAGAATGTAGTGTTACAGTCATAACTAGGGTGTAGAGAAAGATCAACTTAATGCAAGGTAAGTCCATTCAAAAGTCTGACCGCAGCAGAGAAGAAACTGTTCTTGAGTTGGTTGGTACGTGACCTCAGACTTTTGTATCTTTTTCCCGACGGAAGAAGGTGGAAGAGAGAATGTCCGGGGTGCGTGGGGTCCTTAATTATGATGGCTGCTTTGCCGAGGCAGCGGGAAGTGTAGACAGTGTCAATGGATGGAAGGCTGGTTTGCATGATGGATTGGGCTACATTCACAACTTTTTGTAGATCCTTGTGGTCTTGGGCAGAGCAGGAGCCATACCAAGCTGTGATACAACCAGAAAGAATGCTTTCTATGGTGCATCTGTAAAAGTTGGTGAGAGTCGTAGCTGACATGCCAAATTTCCTTCGTCTTCTGAGAAAGTAGAGGCATTGATGGGCTTTCTTAACTATAATGTCGGCATGGGGGGACCAGGACAGGTTGTTGGTGATCTGGACATCTAAAAACTTGAAGCTCTCGACCCTTTCTACTTCGTCCCCATTGATGTACACAGCGGCATGTTCTCCTTTACGCTTCCTGAAATCGATGACAATCTCCTTCGTTTTGTTGACATTGAGGGAAAGATTATTGTTGCTGCATCAGTTCACCAGATTCTCTATCTCATTCCTGTACTCTGTCTCGTCATTGTTTGAGATCCGACCCACTACGGTGGTGTCGTCAACAAACTTGAAAATCGAATTGGAGGGTAATTTGGCCACACAGTCATAGGTGTATAAGGAGTATAGTAGGGGGCTGAGAACACAGTCTGTGGGGCACCGGTGTGGGGCACCAGTGTTCCTTTGACTAACCTTTTACTGTTTATAGGTTTAAAGATATTTTTAGTTCTCTTTTATGTTACTTGCTAATCTATTCTCATACTCTCTCTTTCTCCTTATTTACTTTTAGCAGTTCATTTCTGGGCTTTTTGTATTCAGCTGGGTTCTTTACTAAATTATCATAAGTCTTATTTTTGTGCTTCATTATAATCTCTAGATCTTTAGTCATCCAGAAAGTTCTAGCTTTGGATGCCCCCTTACACCTTCTGGCAATGTATGTAGCCTGTATCTAGACTATTTTCTTTTTGAATGCATCCCATTGCTCATTTTCTGTTCTACCTATTGGTCTTCAATTCTAATCCACCTGGACCAGATCCCTTTTCAGCTCTTTGAAATCAGCCCTCCATCAGTCTTCATATTTTATTTTTCCTTATCCCTTTCAATAACTACTCTAAACTAATTCATGTTGTGATCACTGTTTCCCAGCTGCTCTTCCACAGAAGTAATGCTCCATTTGTCCCACTTCATTCCCCAGTATTACATCCAGTACTGCTTCTTTCCTTCTTGGGCTGGAAACATGATGAAGGAAATTCTCTTGTACGCAGTACAATAATTCCTTTCACTTTAACTTTATACTGTTAATTTTCAAGTCTGTACTATCATAATTAAAGACCCCCATTATCATGACACTAAAGTTCATGCATCTTTCTCCAATCGGCCCGTAAATGTGATCCTCTATTTTCCACGATTTGGTGGTCTAAAGTATACACCCAATGGCATAATATAATTTCTATTATTCTTTAATTCTAACAAAAGAGTTTCTGTCTTTGAACCTTCACACAAATCATCCCTTTCAGGTGCTATCTTTGATTTATACTACTCCCATTCTTTTATCTTTCCTTAATGTGTTGCAGTCTGGAACATAAGTACCTGTTCTCCTTTATTGCCACTATATCATGATCCTATGTGGCTACTGGGGCCTGAACTTCAACAACCTTATTTACCACACTGCATGCAATTATGGAGACGGATTCCAAATCCATATTAGTCTGTCTCACATTTCCCCATTTGAATCCTCTTACTTCTGAGCTAGTAATGAGCAGCTGTGCACTTCTGTGCACCTTGGATCTCCTCTCCAATGCTTCATTTTGGTTCCCCTCCCCCTATCAAATTAGATTAAGTAAGAAGTTTACAACACCAGGTTAAAGTCCAACAGGTTTATTTGGTAGCAAAAGCCACACAAGCTTTCGGAGCTGCAAGCCCCTTCTTCAGGTGAGTGGGAATTCTGTTCACAAACAGAGCATATAAAGACACAAACTCAATTTACATGAATAATGGTTGGAATGCGAATACTTACAACTAATCAAGTCTTTAAGAAACAAAACAACATGAGTGGAGAGAGCATCAAGACAGGCTAAAAAGATGTGTATTGTCTCCAGACAAGACAGCCAGTGAAACTCTGTGGGGGTTACAAATAGTGGGACATGAACCCAATATCCCGGTTGAGGCCGTCCTCGTGTGTGCGGAACTTGGCTATCAGATAGCCAAGTACTGATAGCCAAGTTCCGCACACACGAGGACGGCCTCAACCGGGATATTGGGTTCATGTCCCACTATTTGTAACCCCCACAGAGTTTCATTGGCTGTCTTGTCTGGAGACAATACACATCTTTTTAGCCTGTCTTGATGCTCTCTCCACTCATGTTGTTTTGTTTCTTAAAGACTTGATTAGTTGTAAGTATTCGCATTCCAACCATTATTCATGTAAATTGAGTTTGTGTCTTTATATGCTCTGTTTCTGAACAGAATTCCCACTCATCTGAAGAAGGGGCTTGCAGCTCCGAAAGCTTGTGTGGCTTTTGCTACCAAATAAACCTGTTGGACTTTAACCTGGTGTTGTTAAACTTCTTACTGTGTTTACCCCAGTCCAACGCCGGCATCTCCACATCAAATTAGATTAAACCATCCCCCACAGAGGTCCTCCCTGCCCCTGAACTGGTCTTAATGTCCCAGGCATCTGAAGCCATTCCTCCTAACCCACCTCTTCAGCCATGCTGTTTAATCTTACAGCTTCTATATTCTCTGGCACATGACAGTCTGAGTAAACTAAGATTGCTGCCTTTGAGGTCTTGCTTTTTAACTTAATCCTTGCTCGCCTTGGGACCTCAATGTTTTTCTTACGTGTGTCACTTGTTCCAATATGGATCATGACTACTGGCTGTTCCCATTCCTTCTACAAAATAACTTGCATCTCTGTCCTTTATCCCCTGGAAGGAGATTCATGTCAATAGATGCAGAATTGCTTCTTTATCTCCTTGCCTATTGAATAATAATTGCATTTCCACATTCACTGTGCCCTGTGCAGTCATTTGTCCCATGGTGCCATGGATGCGCTCTGGACAGCATTGTCCTGAGGCATCATCCCCCCCTCCCCGCCAAGCTCTGAAAACCAGTGTGAAAGTGCAAAACTCCTGGAAGATCCCTGCACTATCTGTCTCTTTTTATCCTGTCAGATGGCCACCCACTTATTATTCTCCTGAAATCTTTGTGGCTGTGGTGTTCCCACCTTTGGGAATGTGCAATCCAGGAAATTCTCAGCCTCTGCAGTGCTTCCAGCTGCTCCCCAAGCTCAGAAACCCTGTGAAAAAAGCAAGCAGCTGGAATCACTTCCTGTACATGAGGTTATCCAGGACACATGAAGCTGCAACATAAGAGATATTTTGATGCAAAAACTTAGTCAGGGAAATGGAGTGGAACCACATTAATGAGCAATGTAGGGACCAGTTACAGCATCAGCAGTAAAGATTGAGGAAATTCAGGCATAGCACTAAAACTAGCTCACTTACACTCAAATGTCCTCAATCTATTATGCTGGAAATTGTCATTATGCTGTGAATACACATTTGTTTAGGTCCAAATTTGATGGTAATTCTATACCAATGTTATTTAAGACATCTGCGGCACGTTGGCACAGTGGTTAGCACTGCTGCATCATAGCGCCAGGGACCCGGGTTTAATTGCCAGCTTGGGTCACTGTCTGTGCAGAGTCTGCACGTTCTCCCCATGTCTGTGTGGGTTTCCTCTGGGTGCTCCGGTTTCCTCCCACAGTTTGAAAGACATGTTGATTAGGTGCATTGGCCATGCTAAATTCTCCCTCAGTGTACCCGAACAGGCGCCTGAATGTGGCGACCAGGGGATTTTCCCAGTAACTTCATTGCAGCATCAATGTAAGCCTACTTGCGACACTAATAAATAAACTTAAAAGCTATATCAAAGTTAATCTTTTTAGTAGAAAGAATATGGAGAGTCAATATAGAATAAAGGGGTGTGGGAGCAGGGGACCTGGGTGTAGATGTGCATTGATCATTGAAGGTGGCCGGGGATGGGGGGGAGGTGGAGAGAGCAGTTAATAAAGCATATAGTATTCTGGGTTTTATTAATCAGGGCATAGAGTACAAAAGCAAGGAGGTTATGCTGAACTTGTCCAAGACAGACCTCAGCTGGAGTATTGTGTACTGTTCTGGGCACCACACCATAAGAAGGATGTAAATGCATTGGAGAGAGTGCAGAAGAGGTTTGCAAAAATGGTTCCAGGATGAGAAACGTCATTTCTGAGGATAGATTAGAGATGTTGGGACAGTTCCCCTTGGAGAGGAGAAGGCAAAGAGGAAATTTGATAGACATGTTCAAAATCATGAGGGGGCGGGGCAGAGTAGATAAGGGGAAACTGTTAAAACTCATAAAAGGATCAAGAACAAGAGGGCATAGATTTAAAGTGATTTGCAAAATAAGCAAATGTGATGTGAGAAAAAACATCTTCACACAGTGAGTGGTTCAGGTCTGGAATTCACTGCTTGGAAGTATGCTCGAGGCAGGTTCAATTGTGGCTTTCAAGAGGGCATTAGATAGTTACTTGAATATAAACAATGTGCAGGGCTCTGGGGAAAAGGCAGGGGAATGGCACTAAGTCATGATGCTCATTTGGAGAGCTGGTGCAGACACAATGGGCCAAATGGCCTCCTTCTGCACTGTAACAATTCTGTGACTTTGTGATTCTGTGTTGACTTCCAGAATACAGTGCACCACATTATACATTCACCACATATACTTCATTCAATTCCTGGGATTTAAGTGCTGTTATCCCAAACCACTGTCTGAAACATCATGATGAATCACTTCACACTGGTCATTTGAGTGCCTTTTGGACTGGGCAACTTCAATTGGACATCAACAACAACACTTCACTAGTGCAAAGCCAACATTTAAGAACATAAGAACTAGGGGAAGGAGTAGGCCATCTGGCCTCTCGAACCTGCTCTGCCATTCAATAAGATCATGGTTGGTCTTTTTGTGGATTCAGCTCCACTTACCCGCCCGCTCACCATAACCCTTAATTCCTTTACTGTTCAAAAATTTATCTATCTTTGCCTTAAAAACGTTCAACGAGGTAGCCTCAACTGCTTCACTGGGCAGAGAATTCCACAGATTCACAACCCTTTGGGTGAAGAAGTTCCCACTCAACTCAGTCCTAAGTCTGCTCCCCCTTATTTTGAGGTTATGCCCCCTAGTTCTAGTTTCACCTGCCAGTGGAAACAACTTCCCTGCTTCTATCTTATCTATTCCCTTCATAATTTTATATGTTCCTATAAGATCCCCCTTCATTCTTCTGAATCCCAATGAGTACAGCCCCAGTCTACTCAGTCTCTCCTCATAAGCCAATACTCTCAACTCCGGAATCAACCTTTTGAATCTCCTCTGCACCTCCTCCAGTGCCAGTATCAGAATCAGAATCAGAATCCTACAGTGCAGAAAGAGGCCATTCGGCCCATCGGGTCTGCACCAACCACAATCCCACCCAACCCCTATCCCTACATATTTTACCCACTAATCCCTCTAACCTATGCATCCCAGGACACTAAGGGGCAATTTAGAATGGCCAATCAACCTAGCTCGCACATCTTTGGACTGTGGGAGGAAACCGGAGCACCCGGAGGAAACCCACGCAGACACGGGGAGAATGTACAAACTCCACACAGACAGTGACCCGAGCCGGGATTCGAATCCAGGTCCCTGGAGCTGTGAAGCAGCAGTGCTAATCATTGTGCTACCGTGCCGCCCAAAGTATATCCTTTCTCAAGTAAGGAGACCAAAACTGTACACAGTACTCCAGGTGTGGCCTCACCAGCACCTTATACAGCTGCAACATAACCTCCCTGTTTTTAAACTCCATCCCTCTAGCAATGAAGGACAAAATTCCATTTGTCTTTTTAATTTCCTGATACACTTGCAAACTAACATTTTGCGATTCATGCACAGGAACTTTCAGGTCCCTCTGCACAGCAGCATGCTGCAATTTTTTACCATTTAAATAATAATCCATTTTGATGTTATTCCTATCAGAATGAATGACCTCACATTTATCAACATTGTACCCCATCTGCCAGCCTCTTGCCCACTCACTTAAACTATCCATATCCCTCTGCAGACTTTCAGTCTCCTCTGTACACTTTGCTCTACCACTCATCTTAGTGTCATCTGCAAACTTTGATACACTACACTTGGTCTTCAACTCCAAATCATCTATGTAAATTGTAAACAATTGCGGTCCCAACACTGATCTTTGAGGCACACCACTAGTCACTGATCACCAACCAGAAAAACACCTATTTATCCCCACTCTTTGCTTTGTGTTAGTTAACCAATCCTCTATCCATGCTAATACATTACCTGTGAGGCCATGCACCTTTATCTTATGCAACAGCCTTTGTGCGGCACCTTGCCTTCTGGAAATCCAGATAAACCACATCCACTCGTTCCCCATTGTCCACCGTCCTCATGATGCCCTCAAAGAATTCCATGCTGTGTCTTCCCAATGGGACAATTTCTATCACTGCAGGAGTTCCACAGGGTAGTGTCCCTCGCAAGTGTTTTCAGATGCTTCATCAATGACCTTTTTGATTCCTAACACCTCCATTAATCCAATACCAATGTCTTGTGCTTAAACAAAGGAGACTACAATGGGATGAGGGAGGACCCAAAGAGAGAAAACGCTGGAAAATTTCAGGAGGTCTGGCGGCATCTGTAAGGAGAGAAAAGAGCTGATGTTTCGAGTCCAGATGACCATTTGTCAAAGCTTTGTGACCGCTTTGACAAAGGATCATCTGGACTCGACACGTCAGCTCTTTTCTCTCCTTACAGATGCTGCCAGACCTTCTGAGATTTTCCAGCATTTTCTCTCTTGGTTTCAGATTCTAGCATCCACAGTAATTTGCTTTTATCCTATATGGGATGAGGGAGGAGTTGGCTAAGGTAGACTGGGAGAAAAGACTTTATGGTGGGATAATCTCCCTGGAGACTAGACCATGGATCCCTGAGGTAAGTTAGTTTTATACACAACGTGCTGCTTTGCTCCAACCTCTGACAGCTCCCTGGAGAGTAGGCCACGGATCCCCGAGATAGGTTAGTTTTATACTCACAGTGCTGCTCTGCTTCACCCTCCGACTGCTCCCTGGTGTTTGCTGGCAAACTCATTATGATACACTGTAGTGGATGGTGATAGAGATCCAAAGAGTTTTGGAGAGATACCATTCCTCATACTTGAGCCAAATGTACACAAAGCAGCATCATTCAGAGATAGCTGTGCTAACAATGGGGATCAGAGAGCTGTTTAGATAAAGGAAGAAAACAACAAATTAATACTTAGCAAACTTTTTGTATATTCTCAGAAAGCACCTTTGCACTTATCTGCTGTGGTGAACTCACAAATCATCAGCAATCATTGCAAAACCTTTCTGATTTTGTTTGAACATCTTTGATGCTAAATTCAAGATTAATTCTGAAATCCAAGCAGCAACTACCAGCAACATTCCCTGCTCAGAGTGATTTATATGTCACTCACCAGAATAAAGTAACAGCCCATAGACAGTATATTGTTTCTGTACTTTTAGATAATGCACATATCATATTGGCCAGGCATTACTCTGAGTGGTGGACAAGTAACACCGGCTCTGTGCTATGATGTAAGCTTGATGATAGGCTTGCTACGGACTTTCGCATGGCCACTTGATGTCAGCCAAACAACTATGTATCTCCTTAACCAATCAAATTAATCATTAATGAGCAGCGCAGAGTCAGGAGCAGGAAGTGTCAGTTAAAATCTTGATTTCAATCGCAAATAGGATATAGGCTAAAACAAAGAGAACAGAAAAGCTTTTATTATGAGAGAGTAATAAAAGAAACAGAAAGAAGTACTAATAATATGGAAAGTTTCTGAATCTCCAGCAATAATTAAAAGCTGAAGGAATGGAAATCCATACTTGTTAAAGTTAATTTTCAGTGCCAGAGAGATTATCTGGGAGTAATGAAGACTTGGTATGTCATTAAATGAGTGCTTATGCTAGAATGGACAAGACCTAACTTTTTCAGAAAGTATTCTCCATTTGTATGAAGTGAATACAGGACCATCACACCATCAAATGCATTTAATTGAGAAGTTTAGACAGGAAGATGGCATTTTTGGGAAGTTTATGGAGAAGTGACAGCCACTTCCAAATTTCTATGTTCAATTGTGCATGTATGGTCATCTGAATTTGTTATCTGATTTACAGATTGTTAACGGTGAATAGTGTTAATAATTGTTAACATTAAGAACATAAGAAATAGGAGCAGGAGTAGGCCATCTAGCCCCTCGAGCCTGCCCCGCCATTCAATAAGATCATGGCTGATCTGAAATGGATCAGTTCCACTTACCCGCCTGATCCCCATAACCCCTAATTCCCTTACCGATCTGGAATCCAACTATCCATGGTTTAAGCATATTCAACGAGGTAGCCTCCACCACTTCAGTGGACAGAGAATTCCAGAGATTCACCACCCTCTGGGAGAAGAAGTTCCTCCTCAACTCTGTCCTAAACTGACCCCCCTTTATTTTGAGGCTGTGCCCTCTAGTTCTAGCTTCCTTTCTAAGTGGAAAGAATCTCTCCACCTCTACCTTATCCAGCCCCTTCATTATCTTATAGGTCTCTATAAGATCCCCCCTCAGCCTTCTAAATTCCAACGAGTACAAACCCAATCTGCTCAGTCTCTCCTCATAATCAACACCCCTCATCTCTGGTATCAACCTGGTGAACCTTCTCTGCACTCCCTCCAAGGCCAAATAAGGGGACCAATACTGCACACAGTATTCCAGCTGCGGCCTCACCAATGCCCTGTACAGATGCAGCAAGACATCTCTGCTTTTATATTCAATCCCCCTTGCGATATAGGCCAACATCCCATTTGCCTTCTTGATCACCTGTTGCAGCTGCAGACTGGGTTTTTGCGTCTCATGCACAAGGACCCCCAGGTCCCTTTGCACAGTAGCATATTGTAATTTTTTTCCGTTTAGATAATAATCCAATTTGCTATTATTTCCTCCAAAGTGAATAACCTCGCATTTGTCAACGTTATACTCCATCTGCCAGATCCTCACCCACTCACTCAGCCTGTCCAAATCTCTCTGCAGACCTCATTGCCTCATTGTTACATTCACAAGAATATTCATTACACTATTATTCAAAACGTTTCAAGTAAAAATTCATCAGCTATCAATAAATCAAAACTATAATTTAAAAGGCAGCATTGTCCTAATAGCTGCAAACATTTTACAATCTGAAAATTTGAATAATGAGTCATTTCTGTATTTGATTTACTACCTGGATATTTGGCCCAAAACTGCCTAATTGGCAACAGAGCAATTGAACCTAACTCTCCACTGCCACTCTGAAGCATTATTCCTGCAACCCTTGATAATAATGACCTTAACACGGAAAATGGACTTTGGCACTGCATCGAATGGGGGTGACCTTTTAAAAAAATGTCCTTTCTACGATTCAGTGATAGGTCAGATTGAATGATGTGAAAGTCCCAGCAAATATGGTTAGTTAAAATTTATTTTATTAGTCACAAGTAGTCAATGAAGTTATTGTGAAATTTCTCTAGTCGCCACAATCCGGCACCTATTTAGGTCAATGCGCCTAACCAACACGTCTTTCAAACAATGGGAGGAAACCGGAGCACCCGGAGGAAACCCACGCGGACACGGGGAGAACATGAAAACTCCACACAGACACTGACCCAAGCCTGGAATCGAACACAGGTCCCTGGTGCTGTAAGGCAGCAGTACTAACCACTGTGCTACCATGCCGCCCTGTGCAGCTCTAATGAAAGCCTTATTCACTAATCTGTAATTTCCTGGGATGTTAGTGGAACTCGTAATGGCATTCACCATTATTTCACCATTACTATGGAGCCATAATTCCAACCATTGAATTGGATGAGTGACAGCTTGTCACATTGCCAGTTTAAAAGGAATAGGCTCACAAACCCATGACTTCCATCATCTATAAAGGACAAAAACATCAGAGCGGCATAGGAACACAATCATGTCCTATTGCCTTACAAATTACATATCACCTTGATTTGGACAATTATCATCATTTACTCCTCCAAACTGGATAGAAACTTTGGAACCCCTACCTAACACCACTGTGGTGCAGCTTTACACCATGGACTGTAGTATTGGCTCTTTATCACCTGCTCAAGAGAAACTAGGGATAGACAACTTATGCTAGCTTTACCAGCAAAGCCAGTATCCCAAGAATGATTTGAAAAAGTGTCATCCGATCTACTCTCAGATGGGCCTAGGGGCTGGAGGATACATTCTGGAGGAGGTCCAATATTCTCCTTAACACAGCACTTAGTACGCACTTATAAACACATTACAGAATGCTGCAAAAAAAAAATCAATGATCAGTAAACTAAAATAAGTCATTCACGCACATCCTGAATGACACTGAACAAGTGAAAAATAAATCCACTAGTTAAAAAGGGATTGCTGTGTCTGCAATCTTACTATGGCTCACGGAAAGAAAAGTGTCTCTTTAAATTACTACCTGCTCCCATTTGCCTTTGGCCTTGGAAATACACAGGAAGGAAATAAGAAGAGAAAGTATTTGTCAAAATCCTTAACAAATGTACCCATTATCTTGGCAATTCAGCATTTCCTCATCCCATTCCTTACTATTAAGCAGGAGCTATGTTTGACTTGTGGGGATTCCAGGTTTGATGTGGGTCTTTGCATTTTACTAGACATGGGAACAAAACATTATCCAGTTAATCTTGGGGTCATCGGATCAGCAAACATATGATCATGAGGAGATGTGTCTGCAGAGGACTGTCTATGTGGAGTTTGCACTTTCCCCCGTGTCCTTGTGGGTTTCCTCTGGGTGCTCCAGTTTCCTCCCACAGTCTAAAGATGTGCGGGTTAGGTGGATTGGCCATGCTAAATTGTGCCTTAGCACAGCCAGCTTCTATCTCCTTCCTAGTATCAGCAAAGAGGGCTACTCTAATTGACCTATCATTTTCATCTGTTCTTTCCCCACAGAACTGATTTGTTCCTTTTTGACTGTATTTTCCTTTTCTTTTATAGTCTCTTCTCACCTAAATCTTCTGTCACTTTTCACAGTTTCAGGTTTTTTGGTCCTAACTGTTTCCTTTCACCACAAATGTCCAACCCCTCTACACATCCAATCCCTCATTAGGGTGGCCTTCCAATTTTGACTTGAGCAGTCCCGATTTTAATTGCTCCACTGTTGGTGGCCGCTCCTTCAACTGCCTGACCCCTAAGTTCTGGAATCCCCTCTCTAAACCTTTCCACCCCACTACTTTGCCTTTCTCCTTCAAGATACTCCTTTAAAACGTACCTCTTCAACCAAGCCTTTTGTTATCTGCCCTGATATTTTATGTGCCTTGTGACATTTAATTCTATAATTTCCCAGTGAAGCATCTGGAGATGTTCCATACTAAATTGCTATATATAATTACAAGTTACTGTTATTGTTGGATTGGCCATTATTTGGGAGATCAGAGACAATGTGGGGATACAAAATAGCCATTAGAATTGGCAGGTTGTGACCAGTAGTGCTTCCATGGAATTATACTGGGGCCTCAATCTTCCATTGTATTTACTAAAGACTCTGTAGTCATAGAATTGTATATCCAATTTGCAGGTGACATTAAATTGGGAGAGATAATAAGTTTTGTAGATGGATTACAAAGGGACATAGATAGATTAGTTCGGTGGACAAAACTATGCCTGTTGGAGTTTAATGTAGGAAGGTTTGCGATCATCCACTTTGGATCTATTTTTCTCCATCGCATTTCTTTTCCAAATGGTGAGAAACTAGGAAATGCAGAAGAACAAAGATTTTGGGAGTTCAAATACACAAATCATATAAAGTTAGTGGACAGGTACAAAAAAGGTCAAACATGCTAATGGAATGTTGGGCCTTTATCTCAAGGTGCTGGGTTACAAAAGAGAAGTTGTGTTTCAATTTTGTAGAATCTTGGTGTTATCCCCACCTAGAATAATGCAGTTAATTTAGTGTGCTGTACCTCAATAAGAACATATCAGCCTTTGCAGGGGCACAGCACAAAGTCACCAGAACAATGCTGGGACTTAATTGAATCCTTTTTCAAGACAGAATCGTATAAAGTTGAGTTGTATTGCCTTGAGAAGTGAACTGATCAAAGTGTTTAAAATGTTTAACAAATTCCAAAAGGTAGATTCAGAGAAACTATGTCACTGGTACAGAAATCATGCAAAAGTGAACATGATCATTAAATTAGACCCATGTTCAATGGAAATTAATATGAAGCAATAGCCTACATTTAAAAAATAATAATTCAATTGATACACATCTAACAAAATAAGCTGAGGAAGGTGCATTCTTCCCATCCCTCCTCTGCTGTCCAGCTGCAGAATGTTATTGAAATATTTAGGGTTTGATAGGATATTTACAGAACACCTATTTCTTCTGTTAGGAGAATCCAAAACAAGAGATCGTAATCTGTGCCAACAGAGCAGGCTCTACAACTCAAACAGTACCTTTGCAACCACAACACCCTCATCCTGGGGCCATCCCATCACCAAGAGGATAAACTGCTCTTCGCTTACACTCGCGCCACTCCTTCCTCAGTACTACCTGAGGCATCCTACAAGATAAGCAAGGGGAGCTCTTAATCCACAAATGTTTGCATACTCATGCTTAATACACTTGTAATACACCACATCAACTCTGTGTAGCAGCACGTGCAGGATTGAGAGCACATTGAGAATTTGTAAATTAGTCTCATTTACATTTTACAGAAATTACAGTACACTTTCAGCAGAGGGAGATAGTATACAGAGTAGAAGGATGAGTAGTGGTTGTAAGCCTATGTTGAAAGTCACCTTTCTAATTCAAGGACTAACCGCTGAAGTCTCCTGTACATTGGCAGCAATAAATATAGTGCAGCTCAAAAATATAAACAGCTTTAATTTTACCACAATTATTGGTCTCAAACTTAGACCTAGTTTTTAACTGTGTTCAAACTCGACCAATGCACTTTTCCACCTTTCGAAATACATTCCCAACTCACGTGACTTTACCAGGATGTTTGTCTTTTTGCACGGGGTTTGGGTTCATAGTATATTTTGGGAGCTGAGATGGAGTGTGGGTGCAGAGGGAGGCTGGTTAGAAGGCCCGCCTCAATTCTTGAAGATAGTAACTCTGGTAATTATCCTTTTAAGGGTAACACAGCAGAATAAGGATCACATGGCCTATGTGATCAATCGGGACTCAGGGAACGATTTTACCATTTTCATTCTAAGTGCTGAATCTGGGCGCAATTCAGATCTGTTCTCAGGCGCCCCCATACGCACTTAGCCTGAAAAAAAATCGCGGGTCTGAATTGCACTCTGGGTGGGGCTTAACGCGCCCGAAATGATCGGAGGTTTGAACTGTGAATGAGCAGTGAGAAAATTATATCTGAAAATCGCGCCCCTGTCACATCGCTCCCGGGCCGCAGAAAGCAGATAAAGCGGCCCAGGAGCGAAAAGCGGGAGCGATGGCCCCACAGATATCGCCCCCACCCGCACAACATAACTGTCCTCCTTATCCACCCACTCCCCCGCTACCCAGACCAATCACGACCCCCTGCCCCACTTCCCCCCCCACCATCGATCGCTCGCAGAGTGGCAGCGGTACCCCTGCCCCCCTCCTGTCTTTCCCCCCCACCACCACCAGAGAATGATCAGGCCTCCCTCCTCCCCCCAACCAGAGAACAATCTGGCCTCCCTCTGCCCCCACCCCCCCCTCCCCCACCAGACAACAATCTGGCCTCCCTCTGCCCCTCCACCTCACCAGACAACAATCTGACGTCCCTCTGCCCCTCCCCGCCCCCACCAGAGAACGATCTGGCCTCCCTTTGCCCTCCTTCCCTCCCACCAACCAGACAACGATCTGGCCTCCCACCCGCCCCCCCCACCAGAGACCGATCTAGCCTCCACCCCCCCCCCCCCCATCAGAGATACATCTGACCCACCTCCTCCTCTCTCCCACACCAGAAAATGATCGGGCCTCCCTTCTCCCACCCTCAGGGCCCGATTTTACCATTGTGTCATGCCCATTTTCAGGCGTAAAAACTTGGTAAAGTCGGGCGTGAGGCCATTAACGCGATCTACACCCGCACAGGTGCCCACTTTACCAAGGCCCGAAAATGGCCACAATCCAAATCGCGCCCGAAACGGGCGCAGCGGCGATTTAAATGAATTTGCACGCATTTGAATTGAATTAATGGGCTGCCCCCCAACTTTACCAGCATTTCCCCATTTACCATCGCACTCACACATCCAAATACGGCGCGAAACAGACACGCTCGGCAAAGGTCTGTTTCAGGCGGTCCAGCTTCTGAAGAGGTGAGTTCAGAGCTTCCAATGGCTCTCTGGTTCAGATCGGTGGGGGGGTTGGGGGGGAGGAGGGGGAGTCAGATCATTCTCTGGTGGGGATGGCAGGAGAAGCGAGGCCCGATCATTTTCTGGTGGTGGGGGGGGGGGGAGCGGTGGAGGCGGATCAGATGTATCTCTGGTGGGGGGGAGGGAGGCCAGATCGCACACTGGTTGGGGAGGGGGGGGGTGGGGCGGGAGGGAAGCCAGATCGTTGTCTGGTGAGGCGGAGGGGGGGAGGGCAGAAGGAGGCCGGATTGTTGTCTGGTGGGGGGATGGGGGGCAGAGAGAGGCCAGATTGTTCTCAGGTTGGGGGGGGGGGGAGGGTGGCCCGATCATTCTCTGGTGGGGGGAGGGAGACGTGGGGGGGGCAGGGGGGACCGCTGCCACTCTGCAGACGATCGGTGGTGGGGGGGGGGGGTAGTGGGGCAGGGGGTCGTGATCGGTCTGGGTAGCAGAGGGGTGGGTGGATAAGGGGGACAGTTATATTGTGCGGGTGGGGGTGATATCTGTGGGGCCATTGCTCCCGCTTTTCGCTCCTGGCCCACTTTATCCGCTTTTTGCGGCCCGGGAGCGAGGTGACAGGGGCGCGATTTTCAAATATTTTTTTCTCACTGCTCATTCCCAGTTCAAACCTCTGATCATTTCAGGCGTGATAAGCCCCACCCACAGCGCAATTCAGACCCGCGATTTTTACTTCAGACTAAGTGCGTATGGGGGCGCCTGAGAACAATTTTTCAAGTCGGATCTGAATTGCGGCCAGATTTAACACTTAGAATGTAAATGGTAAAATCAGGCCCTCGGTGTGGAATTATCCCATGATGAGAAAGGCTCTTAGCTGAGACATTTTGGGAACTAGCTAAAGCCATGAGGCTGCTGTATAATTCTTATTAATAAGTACCTTTTGTGTTCATGAATGAAGTTTGTGGATGTGCATCTTTACAGTAAGCCAACACCCAGCACATAATCATGTGATATGTAACCACATGACTTTGCCCATAGTTTGGAAATGTTATTTAATTTACCTTACAAGCTTCAAGATGCTTTACATAGAACATAGAACATTACAGCGCAGTACAGGCCTTTCGGCCCTCGATGTTGCGCCGACCAGTGGAACCAATCTAAACCCCTCTAATCTACACTATTCCAATATCATCCATATGTTTATCCAATAACCATTTGAATGCTCTTAATGTTAACGAGTCCACTACTGCTGCAGGCAGGGCATTCCACGCCCTTACTACTCTCTGAGTAAAGAACCTTCCTCTAACATCTGTCCTATATCTCTCACCCCTCAATTTAAAGCTATGTCCCCTCGTGTTAGCCATCACCATCCGAGGAAAAAGGCTCTCACTATCCACCCTATCTAATCCTCTGATCATCTTGTATGCCTCTATTAAGTCACCTCTTAACCTTCTCTCTAACGAAAACCACCTCAAGTCCCTCAGCCTTTCCTCATACGATCTTCCCACCTTACGAGGCATTTACCATCCTGGTAAATCTCCTCTGCACCCTTTCCAACACTTCCACATCTTTCCTATAATGCGGCGACCAGAACTGTACGCAATACTCCAAGTGCTTTAAAAATGTAGTAGCATGGCCCTTTAAGGGGGGGAAGTTTCCCCGAGGATCACGTGATCTGGCCCGATCCTGTGGATTGTTATGGTGGGAAGCTGAACCAATCAGCAGGAGGTCGCATACCACGGGTCAAGGAAGGTCAGGGAGTCAAGTAGAACAGTCGCATTGTAATTTAGTCTGAGTTTGTTGCCTTTTTATTCTTTATTGTTGGCAACAAAGCCTTTGTTGATTCAAACTACATCGAGTCACCCTTGACCTGTCACGAAAAAGAAAAACATTCCTACTATAAATATGCTGTCAAACAAATACTGAATGAATCAGTGAGTTAATTTTCTTTTAACACTAAAATATTTAAAAGACAGAAAAATACAACAAATATGTTAATTCAGTTACCCACAACACCTCGCCCTGAATTCCACTGTCAATCCCAAATGTGGGATTGGTTTGGGGTTCGAGTTGTTTCCTTGGTTAAATTGTGTGAAAATGGAAAAGATCTGCTGCGAAAGCTGTTGATATAATCATGTAAATAAGAATCAACAGATGATGCGGTTTATCGCATTCACTTTATCTCATTGAATCCTAGGAACACAAGAATAGGTCATTCAGTCCCTCAAGCCCGTTCTGCCATTCAGTGAGATCATCGCTGATCTGTGACCTAACTTGGCATACTTGCCTTGCCTTTGCCCCAAATTCCTTAATAAAAATTTATCAAACAAGACCAAAATTAATAAACCAAAAGTAAAATACAGCAGATGTTGGAAACCGAAAATAAAAATAGAAATTGCTAGAAGCGTGTATGGCCGAATTTGTGAAGTGACAACAAGATAATTCAGGTAATTCATCTTTCACAAAAATAATAAGTTATTTGAAAATTAGACTATTTGATACTATCACCATTTGCCTTCAGGAAATGTTGTCATGCGAAATAAGACTACACAACTGTTTTTTAAAAAATGAACACCACTATATTCTGTTGACAATCTTTAATGTTTCAGTAACAGTCACTTTTAAAAGTTTTGAAAAACTGCAGTGAAGGAATGTAATGTAATTTAATCAACTTATAATCAGATACCTAGAGTGGAATGAATGTAAACAAACCAACCGTTCCCAGACATTTTTGACATACCTTTATTGTAGTCAAAAACTTAATAAGCCAGATATTAGGATTCACTAAATTCATTAAAATCAACAAAGCAATGTTAATTAACTGAAAGAGGCTCTTGTGAAATGCAGTTCTCTATGCATACGCTATGTTGCAATAAGTTGTCAATGTTTATTTTAATTGTTTAAAAATAAACATTTTAGGATAAATTTACATGACTATCTACAAGATTGGAACTCACAATATTAAAGGGATATTTATATTACTCTGTGCCACTACATGTACTGCAAAATTAAACTTTCAGGACAGTTTTTAATGGGTGCTGTAAGAGTGGGAAATGAGACAAGCAGGAAGACTTAATTAGACGGGAGCCAAAATCTGAGTCTCCCACCATCAGAATGAATGTGAGAAATTCAATCAGTGGACATGTCAGCAACAGAGTGGGCATCACGCTGCCCGATAGAGGGAACCGACTTGCCACACATTTGTACATTTGCGTACCATCAATATTCATTAAATGGGAACTTCACCAAATTAAGTTCAACCTTCAAGAACAAGCCAGCATTGTGTGGGAAACTCATGTTCCTGTTTCACAACAGTGTGCACAAGTGGGGTTGTCCAATCTTTGGATCTGAGCTGAAGTTTTGACTTTGTCTATCTCAGCAGCTCAGGGAGGAGGAGCTGAAGATGCACTATCCAGTTGGGGCAAGGAAAAGGGAGTAGAGGGAGAGAGAGTTTGGTAGCGATCTCAAATGGCAGTGCTAAGAAAGTGGGGAGTAAGTATCCAAAGGGAGCCAGGTCCCAGTCTATAGAGTGAAGTCCATTGTTGCAGTGGTATGGGCCTGTGTGCCCAAGGGAAGCAGCTATACCACACATGGCAGGTCAACAGTTGGAGAAGGAATGTCAAGCTTGAAGCAGGACAGGTCCAGCTAGATGGAGTATCAAGGGTTTTCCACGGCAGGTCAAGAATGATGGAGGGAGGGTGATAAGAGCAGGAAGATCAAGGGTGAGGGGTCGAGGGGGGGAGAGGAAGTTGAGGGTGAGAGATGGAAGCTCAAGGGTCACTGGTTTTGGGTCGAGGATGATGATTGGAAGCTCCAGGGTGAAGTTGGGAGGGTCAAAGATGACAGAAGAAGTGTGGAAGTGGATGAGCTTACGTGTCCATCAATATAGTTCCTAAGAAAGTCAGCTCGCAGGAGACCAGGTTATTATAGGAAGAATACTGTGGAATGGGAGAAGTTCTGGGTTTGGCACATGGAAGGGTCATGCTTTCAAATGGTCATGTGCAGCTGCTCTGGGAATGAAGGCCATGCAAACAGAGGTGCTCATATATTTGTTGGCCTTCCTCGTACAGTTGGCTTAGTGAATTCTCAATGGGTTTCACATACCCAATAATTTTGCAACCTCGCAAGGTGGAGGAGAGGATTTGTCAGAAGAGGGCCATAGTCACACAACAACATAGGCCACAAGGCTATTAGTCGGCACCAGCTGGTAGAGAGGTCTGGAGCAAGGCAGCCAAGGCCCTCATCATCACTGAAGAGCATTGGCATATCATCACATGTTCAGAATGTGCACCAAATACCTTCAGATGTCCGAAAGGCAATGCTAGAGATGGTTTTACCATGACATGGTCACTGACATGTGTGCGGTCCTACAATAAAATCTGTAGCCCCGTGAATTTGGAGGCTTCATGCTAGCTGCCTTCAAGGTGACTGCGGCCCTCTATCTCTACATCAGTGGCCCATTCCAAGGATCCATGGGGGACATGTGTGGCATCCCCAGGCAGCAAAACATAGGTGCACACTGGAGATCATATATGCCCAGTACAGAACGATCAACAAATTAATCAGATTCCCAGTAAATGCTGATAGCCAGGCCACTACAGCAGTTGGCTTCAGGGCCATCATGTGGTTCTCACAACCCCGGGGTGTAATCGACTGCACACACTGCCATTGGAGCTCTCTGGGCACAGCCAGCTGCATTTGGAAATCGAGAGGAATTTCAGTCCCTTAATGTTCAAGTTGTCTGTGGTCACTGGAAAATAATTGTGCCAATCTATGCTCATTTCCCAGGGACTCTCATGCCTCGTACATTTTACAGAACTCCCAGTTGTCCAGCTATTTGAGGTCCCTGCCCAAGTGCATTGTTGGATCCTGGGTGACAAGGGCTATCTCCGAAGGAAGTGGCTCATGGCATCATCCATGCGGCCCTTTGAAGAAGTGTTCCAATGCACCACACTGATTGACCAGGGCAATATTAGAGCAGATTATATTGCACTGCCAAAAATGCACTTCTGCTCACTGCCTTGATCACTCCAGCGCCACAGAGGATATGTAGGATTATCATAATGAAAAGGGGAGGGGAGTTGCCATGTAACAACGTGGAAGAGCTGCTAACCATCTCAAATGACAATGACAGGGAGGGATATAAGAGAGAGGGCAGAATGTTGCAGGTCCTCTCCAAGATGCCAGGGCCATGGTGAGACATCAGAGCTGTCAGAGACAACCTCCTCTTCAATCATTTTGCCCACAAATGAGGCATCTCCCAGAAGATCAGTACCTTTCCTGAGAACCTTTGCCTGTTCTGATTATGCTCCCACCTCTGCCAACCTTCATCTGGAGCTATCTTACTACCCAGTTAGAAGGCCAAGGGCAAACATAGAAGTACAGAAAATAGGAACAGGAGGAGGCCACTTGGCCCTTCGAGTCTGCTCTGCCATTCACTATGATCATGGCTGATCATTCAACTCAATAGCCTGATCCTGCCTTTCCCCAATATCCTTTGATTCCCTTCACCTCGAGTACTATATCTAACTGCTTCTTAAAAACATACTTGGTGGGATTTTACGGCCTCACGCGTCCCGAAACTGGAAAATCCCGCCCAAGGTCAACGGACGTTTCCATGGTCCGCCCCTCGCCTGCTCCGATTCCATGGCAGGCCGGACGGTTAAATTCCAGCTACAATGTTTTGGCTTCAACTGCTTTCTGTGGTAGTGAATTCCACAGGCTGACCACTCTCTGGGTGCAGACATTTCTCCTCATCTCTGTCCTAAACAGTCTATCCTGTATCCTCAGACTGTGACCCCTTGTTCTGGACACCCAGCTATCAGGAACATCCTTCTTGCATCTACCATGTCTAGTACTGTTAGAATTTTATAGGTTTCTATAAAATCCCCCCTCATTCTTCTGAACTCCAGCAAATACAATCTTAACTGACTCAATTTCTCCTCAAACGTCCCCCAACCCCACTTCACATACCACTCTCACCACTGACTCACCTTTGCTGGTCCCATGCCTCCATTCTGAGGCAAATCACAAGTGCAAAACTCTATATTGCTCCCGGGTTGCTAGTAGCAGTGCAAAGAAGATTTATCTTTCATTCAGGGAGACACCCAAACCAGCCAGAAGGGAATGGAAACCCTGGATGGAACAGTGGGTATTGATGAATTTAAAAAGAGATTTGATGTAAACGTGACAGTCCCATGCCTCTGCGCCAACTGCCACTTTCCTTATTCCTCCCTTGCACCCCAGAGTTCAAGGAAAGCTGTTGCACGTCATCGTGCAATGGAAAAGTGATATTATCGCTTGACAATTAATCCAGAAACTCAGCTAATGCTCTCGAAACCCGGGTTCAAATCCCGCCACGGCAGATGATGGAATTTGAATTCAATAAAAAATATCTAGAATTAAGAATCTACTGATGACCATGAAACCATTGTCGATTGTTGGGAAAACCCATCTGGTTCACTCATGTCCTTTAGGGAAGGAAATCTGCTGTCCTTATCTGGTCTGACCTACATGCGACTCCAGAGCCACAGCAATGTGGTTGACTCTCAACTGCCCTCCAAGGGCAACTAAGGATGAACAATAAATGCTGGCCAGCCAGCAACGTCCCATGTCCCACAAATAAAAAAACCCTTTAAACCCATTTTTGGGACATCAAAGGACATATTGCACTGTCAGCTTCAAGTTTGGCAGTCATTGCTGAATGAGGGACATCTTGCTTTTATAGGCAACAATATGGTGGTGAGTTAGAGGTCGGTCTTTATTGGATGGTAAATGTGTGTGACATGATTTGTATTATCAAGGTGATGATAATGCCACTGAATGTCATGGGGCAATGATTAAATTTTCTCTTGTTGGAGATGGCCATTGTCTGGCAGTTGTGTGATATGAATATTCCTGGCCACTTGTTAGTTCAAGACAGAATATTGTCCAGGTCTTGCTGCATTTGAACATGGACTGCTTCAGTATCTGAGGAGTCGCAATGGTGCTGAACATTGTTCACTGTTGACTGCACATCCTTCTGAACTTATGAGGGAAAAAAAGACAATGATGAAAAAACTGAAAACAGAGCAGCACGGTAGTAGTGGTTAGCACTGCTGACTCACAGCACCAGGGACCCTGGTTGAATTCCAGGCTTGAGTGACTGTTTGCGTGGAGTTTGCACATTCTCCCCATGTCTGCATGGGTTTCCTCCGTACGCTCCAGTTTCCTCCACAGTCCAAAGATGTGCCAGTTAGGTTGATTGGCAGTATTAAATTGCCCCTTAATGTCAGGGGGATGAGCAGGATAAATATTTGGGGTTACAGGGATAGGGCCTGGGTGGGAATATTGTTAGTGCAGGTTTCATGAGCCGAATGGCCTCCTTCCGCACCGTATTCTATGATATGAATGATGTAGGGATGCCAGCGTTGGGGGCTATCTCCACTGGTGGGGTGGGCACAGTAAGAAGTCTCACAACACCAGGTTAAAGTCCAACAGGTTTATTTGGAATCATGTGCTTTCGGGGCGCTGCTCCTTCATCAGGTGGGTGGATGAAGCGCCTGATGAAGGAGCAGCGCTCCGAAAGCTCTGTTGGACATGAACCTGGTGTTGTGAGACTTCTTACTATGATAAGAATGGACTAGGACACTACCCTGAGGAACTTCTGCAGTGATGATCTGGAATACAATGGATATTCATGGACGCACAGCCGGGACCATCACCCCATGTGCCTGCCACTGATTTAATCTCTAAATTTGAACCCACCATTGGGAAAGCAAACATTCGGCTCCTGCCCAAAGTAATACCATTGTCGACTCCATAAAATCTCCCTCTCTCCACAGGCGCTGTTAAATCTTCTGAGAATTTCCAGAATTTTCTCATTTAACTTCAGCTCACAACAGCCACTCAGTCTCAGAATAATCTCCGAGCAACCGCCACCTGCCCGGGGGCGGGGCTGGTGCGGGGTCAGAGGGGGGGGCGGGGCCAGGAAAGCGACGGAGCGGGAATGGGGCGGGGCCGGAGGGCGACGGAGCGGGGAGGGGGCGGGGCCGGAGGGGGCGGGGCAGATGAGGCATGGGGCGGGGCCAGGAGAGCGACGGAGCGGGTCCGGAGGGGGCGGGGCGGGGCGGGTCCGGAGGGGGCGGGGCGGGGCCACGGGTCTCAGTTCCGATTGGATAGTGGCAAGTGGCGTCACTGGCGCGAGGCAGCCTTCTGATTGGAGCAAGGTGGTCATGTGAGAACGGGGTCAGCGGTCAGCAGCCGCACTGTGGGGGCCGCCATGTTCAGGATGGAGGCGCTGGGGCCGAAGATGGATCCGGAGGAGATGCGGAAAAAGATGCGGGCCGATGTGCTGCGCTCCGTCCGCAACTTCTTCATTTACGTGGCCATCCTGCGGGCCAGTGAGTGTCGGGAGGAAGCGGGGAGGGGGGAAAATGGTTGGGAATTAGGAATCTGAGGTCATGGCTTCGTGCTCACGGTCACCGGGAAGCAGAGCAGCTGTCCCGGTCCCGGCAGCTGTACCGGCCCGGGCCCCTGTCCTGCAATGTCCAAACTACGAGAGTTGGGCCCGAGCAGCGATGCCTCCTCTCCCCCACCCACCCGGGGAGCGGGCATCGCACATGGGCGGCCAGTGAAGCAAATCAATCTCTGGGAGAGACTGCAGGAGCCGGCCACTCAGCCCTTCAAGCCTACTTTCCTATTCAATAAGATAATGTCTGATTGGTTTATGTTTCTAATTCTACATTCCCATCTACCCCTAATACCCCTACCACCTCTGCCTTAAAAATATTCAATGACCCCACTGTGTTCTGAGGTAGAGAGTTCCCAAGTCACACATCCCTCTGAGAAAAATTTCTGATCTGTCTTAAAAAGGTGACCCCTAATTTTAAAACAGTGCTGCTTAGTTTTGGGCTCTTTCACAAGAGGAAACATCCTTTCCATTCCACCTTATTAAGACCATACAGGATCTTAAGGTTAACGTGCAGGTTCAGTCGGCAGTTAGGAAGGTAAATGCAATGTTAGCATTCATGTTGACAGAGCTAGAATGCAAGAGCAGGGATGTACTTCTGAGGCTGTATAAGGCTCTGGTTAGACCCCATTTGGAGTATTGTGAGCAGTTTTGGGCCCCATATATAAGGAAGGATGTGCTGGCCTTGGAAAGGGTCCAGAGGAGGTTCAAAAGAATGATCCCTGGAATGAAGAGCTTGTCGTATGAGGAACGGTTGAGGACTCTGGGTCTGTACTCGTTGGAGTTTAGAAAGATATGGGGGGATATTATTGAAACTTACAGGATACTGTGGGGCCTGGATAGAGTGGACGTGGACAAGACGTTTCCACTCGTAGGAAAGACTAGAACCAGAGGGCAGAACCTCAGGCTAAAGGGACGAATCTTTCAAACAGAGATGAGGAGGAATTTCTTCAGCCAGAGAGTGGTGAATCTTTGCTGCAGAAGACTGTGGAGGCCAGGTCATTGAGTGTCTTTAAGACAGAGCTAGGTTCTTGATTAATAAGGGGGTCAAGGGTTATGGGGAAAAGGCAGGAGAATGGGGATGAGAAAAGTATCAGTCATGATTGAATGGTGGAGCAGACTTGATGGGCCAAGTGGCCTAATTCTGCTCCTATGTCTTATGGTCTTTTATACTTCACAAATCACCCCTCATTCTTCTAAGCTCCAATGGAAACAAGCCCAACCTGTTCAACATGCCCTCATAAGACAACCCACTCATTCTTGATATCAATCTAGTAAACCTATGGGTGGCACAGTGGTTAGTACTGTTGCCTCTCAGCACCAGGGACCCAGGTTCGATTCTGGCTTGGGTCATTGTCTGTGCGGAGTCTGCACATTTTCCCCATGTCTGCATGGGTTTCCTCCCACAGTTTGAAAGACATGCTAATTAGGTGCATTGACCATGCTAAATTCTCCCTCAGTGTATCTGAACAGGTGTCGGAGTGTGGCGTCTAGGGGATTTTCGCAGTAACTTCATTGCACTGTTAATGTAATGCTACTTGTGACACTAATGAATAAACTTTAAACCCCTCTGAACTGTCTCCAATGCATTTATATCCTTTCTTAAATAAAGAGACTAACACTGCACCCAATATTTGAGAATCCAGTTTTGACCTTGGGTGTGTGGAGTTTGCATATTCTCCTCGTGCCTGCGTGATTTTCCTCTGGGTGTTCTGGTTTCCACCCACAGTCCAAAGATGTGCAGGTTAGGTGGATTAGCCATGGTAAATACTTAGGGATTATGGGGATAGGGCAGAGGGGAGGGCCTGGGTGGAATGCTCTTTTGGAGAATCATAGAATCCCTACAGTGCAGAAGGAGACCATTCGGCCCATCAAGTCTGCACCGACCACAATCCCACCCACGCCCTATTCCCGTAACCCCACATATTTACCCTGCTAAGTCCCCTGACACGAGGGTCAAGTTAGCATTGCCAATCAGCCTAACCCGAACATCTTTGGAGTGTGGGAGGTAACCGGAGCACCTGGAAGAAACCCATGCAGACATGGGAGAATGTGCAAACTCCAGACAGACAGTGACCTGAGGCTGGAATTGAACCCAGGTCCCTGGTGGTGTGAAGCAGCAGTGCTAACCACTGTGCTGCCCTGGTGCAGACTTGATGACTGATTGGCATCAACATAGCCCTGTATAGCTGAAGCATAACTTTTTTTTAATGTTCAATTCCTTTTGTAATAAAGGATAGCATTCCGTTAGCTGCCTTAATTGCTTGTGCGTATACACTAACTTTTTGTGACTCATGCTAGCAACACCTACATCCCTCTGCGCCTCTGAATTCTGCAGTTGTTCTCCATTTAAGTAACACTCGGTTTCTTTTATTCTTCCTGCCAAAGTGAACAAATTCAGATTTTCCCACAACCACCAGATGTTTGCCCATTTACTCAACCTATTTATATCCAACCTCCTTATGTCCCCATCACAACATATTATCCTACCTTTGTGTCATCTGCAAATTTAGCTACTGTATGCCCCTCATCTATGTCATAAATATATAATTTGCGAAAAGAGGCCCCAGTACAGACTCCTGTGGATCTCCACTCGTGATATATTACCATCAAAAAAACACCCATTTTTCTGCCAGCCAGCCAATCATCTACTCATGCTGATATGTTAACCCTGACACAATGAGCTTTCATTTTCCACAATAACCTTGGATGTACTGTGACTGTGTGGAGTTCCCCACAACAGATGTAGAGAGAGAGAGACTGTTCCAGGCTTGAGAGACGAGGAGAGATGAGCTGTACCCGGATAGAGAGAGTGGAGGAGAGGTAGGCTGTACTAGTTTAGGGGCACAGAAAGAAGAGAGAGAGACTGTACTGTGACAGAGAGAAGGGGATGAGCGATGCTTCACTGGGAGAGACTCTATTGGGACAGAGAGAGGGGGGTGAGCAATGCTGTACAGGGAGGCTGTAGTGGGACAGAGAGAGTTGGTGAGAGAGGCTCTATTGGGAGAGAAGGATAGAGACAGTAAGAGTTTTAACAGGTTAAAGTCCAACAGATTTATTTGGTAGCAAATACCATTAGCTTTCGGAGCGCTGCTCCTTTGTCAGATGGAGTGAAAATCTGCTCTCAAACAGGGCACAGAGACACAAAATCAAGTTACAGAATACTGATTAGAATGCGAATTCTAATCAGTATTCTGTAACTTGATTTTGTGTCTTTGTGCCCTGTTTGAGAGCAGATTTCCACTCCATCGGACGAAGGAGCAGGGCCCTGAAAGCTAATGGTATTTGCTACCAAATAAACCTGTTGGACTTTAACCTGGTGTTGTTAAAACTCTTACTGTATTTACCCCAGTCCAACGCCGGCATCTCCACACCAGGATAGAGAGACAGAGGTGGGGTGGAGAGCCTGTATCGGGATAGAAAAACAAGGGGAGAGGGAGAGTGTACCAGGATAGAGATGCCTGCGGTGATGTGGGATGATGGGGGGGGAGGGCAGCCTCTACTGGGATAGGGAGAGAGTTGGTGAGAGGCGCTGTACCAGGATAGAGAGAGAGGGAGAATATACTGGGGAAAGAGGCACTGCACTTTGGTAGATTGTGGGCTGAGGAGTTGGGAGTGCAGAGAGATGGATTGGTGGAGGGCAGCTGCACTGGGGACATAATCAGAGGTCATGTATGGCTGTATTGGGAAGAATTGGGGCATCTTCTGGAATAGATCCCATGTGTAGACTTTACTGGGGTATGGGGGAAACATCTTGAGCTAAAGCTGCAATACATTTGGTGTGGGGAGGGGTGTTGTAGGTTTGCTAACATTTTGGGATTTCTGATCTTTTTCCTGTGACCCTGAAAGGGTCGATGTTTCTAGTTGAGCCTCCCAGTCAGAAGTGCTAGGAAGTGTTATCTTCCCTCCACTACTCCATACAGTTCAGAAATTGAATGTAGCATAAATCAGTCCCTCAGCCACAGCAATGTCACTCCTATTACAAACTGAGAGACCAGATGTAATGTGTACAAAAGTCTCAACAATTTCTCTTGTATTATTTTGCTTGACATCGATAATCAAATCTTCTAACAGAGATTCAGTTGATTTACCGTAGCACTGAGCAAATCCCCATTGGCTTTTTGATGTTTTTATGGCTTTTTTATTTTCATGTACAAGTATTGAGGCAAGAAGGTCCAAATGCAAGTATTTTTAATAAATAAAGGCTATTGGAGCTTGCATGTCTGTTAATGTATCTAAACTCAACCAGCCTACTTTCACATCGTAATTCTCTCCAGTACATATTTATGATGCCCTTTACAAATTGCTTTAATCTGCAAATTATATTAAATGATGAATTTGTTTTCCAGCTCCATTTATCCTAATGAAACTGGATAGTATTTGAACTTCGCTGCCCGCAGAGATCAGCATGGTGCAGGACAATCATCAAGCCGTACTTGATCCTCGTTGGTACAGAATGATAAAATGAATGTGGACAATTGGGAATCATAGTGCTGCGAAGAAATGGATCATTTAAACTCAGCTAAAGGACAAACTATCAACCCTCAACATATTAGAAACTCTTCTGCCTATGGAACTGGATTAATTGCTGGTTATGCTTATCTCACATTGACCATTCCCCGTGTTATTTCATACAAGGACTCTGTTGTTTTGTGATTGTTTTACACCACAGATTCGCTGCATGCACTAACGTGTCAGTGTGCAAAACAAAACCTGTGTTTATAACACTTTTTGTCTGCCCTGAGTGTGAACCTGATCCACAATCCACCTGATTTTGAGATCAGCTGAATTCCCTCCTTTCTGGGGAATCGTGTAGGAATTGCAGTATTTGATAACTGTGCCTCAGTGACACAAAACTAATATTTTGAACCTGTAAGGAGTACATGACTGAAAAAGATATGAGATACTTGCTATACCTCCAGGCTTGAGGGGTGCAGTGTAAGAAATGACACGAAGCAGTGATACTTTCCCCCCTGTGAGTTTAGTTGACGTTTTTTCACTAGATTTGCTTTAATAATTGGATTTGCACAAAAAAATCAATTTTCATATTGGATTATCTATTAAAACTATTGATAATTTTTCATTTGGTCTGATTAAAGATTACAAAATCTCATGTTACTTGCACTGATGTAAAGGTCACAACTCTGATTTCAAAGTTTTTTCTTAAGCCACTTGTTACATTCTCCTTTACATTTTCATTCCTACTTTTTTTCTTTAATCTATCTAAATTGTAGTGTAACTTGCTGCTACATTTTGACCTTCCTCTGCCTTCCAAATATCTGTAAAAGCTTTAAATTGTGCTGCACATCAGTGGTTTTCGTTGATTAATTTACTTTTATTGAACCGAGAGTGATAGTTGGATTATGTTCTTTTAAGCAATAAAGTGGATTGTTGGTCCTTCATGGAACCATTGGTAACAATCAGCTGGCCTATTCAAATTGAAATGGGGTAAGTGATTATTTAGTTCATTCTGCCATTAACTACCTAATGACTTGCAGTGCATACAAAGAAGGAGGACAGGAGGAGTAGGTTATTTAGCCTCTTCAGCCTATTCCACCACTGTCCTTACTGGTCTGGCCCAAGTGATTCCAGACCCACAACAATGTGATTAACTCTTAACGGCCGTCTGAAATGGCTTAGCAAGCCACTCAGTTCAAGGGTGATTAGGGGGATGGGCAACAAATCCTGTCCTTGTCAGTAATGCCCACATCCCATGAAAGATTTTTTAAAAATTATGGCAAATCTATGCTGCAGTCCTTCCTAGGCTAATATATCCCCCCCCTGAGGTGTGTCCAGAATTGCTCTCGGTACTCCAGGGCTTTATGTAACTGAACCATGACTTCTACCCCTTGTACCTATTGCTCGAGATATAAAGGCCACCTCACTAAGCAAGTAAGGCAGACTGAACGAGGAGTGAGGCCGACTGATGGACTGACCGAGGGAAGTTAACTGACCGAGTGAGTGAGGCCATAAGAGCGAGTAACCGATATCGGAACATTGGGGTATGTGACTTTCTATCCCCTCATCTAAGTTGTTAATAAATATGGTAAATAGTTCAAGCCCCAATACACATTCTTAGGCAGAATGTGACCAGTGGTGACCTAATCAGATTACCGGCTTCTAATCCTTATTCCAAGTCTCCTGCTCAGCCAGTTCCATAACCAGGTCAGTACTACCTTCAATTCCAGGAGGCTCATCTTTAGCCAGCATTCTCTTATGAGGGACTTTATGAAATGCCTTTTAAAAATTCATGTAAATAATATCTAGAATATGTCCACAACTTTAGTCACCTTTTCAAAAAAATCAGATTCATCCCACACCAGCATGGTTGGCACTTCATGCCCTCTGAAATGACCAGCAAGCCAATGCAGTTGTTCCAAGAAGACCCACCACCACCTTTCAAGAAACCAAGAAAAGGCAATAAGTTTTTTATAAAGTTTATTTATTAGTGTCACAAGAAGGCTTACATTAACGCTTCATTGAAGTTACTGTGAAAATCCCCTAGTCGCAACACTCCAGTGCCTGTTCAGGTACACTCGGAGAATTTAGCATAGCTAATGCCCCTAACCAGTATGTCTTTCGGACTGTGGGAAGAAACCGGAGCACCCGGAGGAAACCCACGGGGAGAATGTGCAGACTCAACACAGACAGTGACTCGAGCCGGGAATCGAACCTGGGTTCTGGTGCTGTGAGGCAGCAGTGCTAACCACTGTGCCACCATGCTGCTAAAGGTACTGGTGAAGCCCACAGGAAGGAGTGAATAAAAAGTACTAAATATACCAATATAGACATCCAAAAAGTGCAGTGTTCAGGCAATAAGATTTCATCAAGCTTTCCTTTAGATGGTTTTGTAACTTCCAACAATAACTTACATAGCACCTTGAATGTAATAAAACATCTCAAGGTACTTCTTAGGGGCAGTGTGAAATATGACACCGAGCCATGTAAGATCAAGTCAGATGACCAACAGCTTGCTCCGAGGTGGGGTTTAAGGACTTTTAAAGGAGAAAAGAGAGGTAGAGATCCAACCATGCAGAAGTGTTTTTATTCATTGGTGGGATGTGGGAATCATTGGTAAGGACAGCATCCAAATCCGATTCTTAATTGCGAAGGTGGTGGTGAGCTGCCTTCTTGAACAACTGTAGTCTTTGTCTAAGTCCATCCATGGTGTTCATGGTATGTTCACTTGTGAGAAGTTATGGAAGACCTATTGGATAATGGAACATTTGGCTTAACCTGTTGACATATGTGCACAATTTTTGAACTTTCTTTTGTGGCCCCAACAAACATCAGTTCGAAATTTGTGAAACAGCTACCCAGACTTTTCTGTCCCCCACCAAGTTCAGTGCCAAAGAATTGGTTTGACATTTATTTGGCCAATGTCTCATTGTAGCAAGGTCTGGTGTCAAACAGAAACCCCAGTCGGTACTTAACAGTTATGTTATGGGACTTCTGTAATTTCCCCAACTTTGTAAAGCAGAATAAACATTTACCAAATTATACTTTAAACCAATGGTTCTCAAAGTGGTTGTGAAGGTCTCGAGGTGATCTGTGAACTTTTAGCTCTAACTATGGGCATTCACCAATGCAGTTTTGAAGCACTTGCTGCCATCCCCAGCAACATGCAAAATCATATTTTCAACACTTGGGGCTGAAAATATAAAGGAACTGGTTGAATGTGGGCCCAACATGAGATGGAAGCTCTTCAGCTTGGAACCAGGTGGGCAGCATGGAATCGATATGTGGTCTGCTGGATCTCTTGTCACACCTAAATGGTTCTTGGATGAACAGGTTTGAGAACCACTGCTTTAAATTATAAACCACCAGTTGAATTTATTAACTACAAATAGGTCATTTAAAGGTAAATCAGCGTCAGCAGTGGGAGCCATTTAAGGATAAGATAGTGAGGGTTCAGAACATCAACCAACAAAGAAAAGGATAGGGCTCATAAATCTAAAGCACCCTGTAGGATATGGCAAAAAATGAGAAAATTACATTAGATATCAAAAGCCTGAAGGACTATAGAAAGTAAGTGAAATTTAAAAGGAAATTAGGAAAGTACAAAGAGGACATGAAAGAATATTGACAAATAAAATCAGAGATAGCCCAAAACATTTCTAAAGAGCAGACGATAATCAAGGAAAGTGAGGGCAACTGGAGACCAAAAAAGGTAACACATTTGGAGGTGGAAGATTGCGGCACGTTTCTTCAAGACTACTTTGCAATTGTTTTCATGAAGGTGCAGACATTGAAATTGAGAAGCAGTATGAAATATTGGATGGGATAAACAGTGCTAGAGGAAATCTTAAGGGTTTAATATTTGTGAAGGCAGATAAATTACCAAGCCTAGATGAAATGCATTCCAGGCTGCTCAGGGAGGCAAATAGTGGAGGCTCTCACCATTTTCCAATCCTCTTTGGCTATGGGCTTGGTGCTGGAAGATTGTTCATGTACCATTGTTTAAAAAGGGACAGACTAAACAAAAATAGGCCAATCAGCCTTCCCCAGTGGTGGGCAAATTATTGGAATAGATTTTGTGGGACAATAAAGCACAGCTTGAATAAGGGCAGGTGCACAGATTTATTGAGAAATAGTCTAAATTGTAGTAAGCAATGAGGGTGTGGCATTTGGTGTAGTCTACTTAGATTTTATCAAGGCTTTTGACAAGATCCCACATGACAGACTGGTCAGAAAAGTAAAAGCCCATGGATTTTGAGGGAAAATGCTAAGTTCGATCCATAAATATATTTGTGGCAGGAAGCAATGGGTAATGGTTAATGGGATGTTGGCCGTTATTTCAAGGGGTTGGAGTAAAAGAATAAGGAAGTCTTGTTGCAACTGTACAAGGTACTGGTGAGACCATATCTGAAGTACTGTGAGCAGTTTTGGTCCCTTATTTAAGGAAATATATTATTTCATTGGAGGCAGTTCAGAGAAGGTTCATTAGGATGATCCCAGTGTGGAGGGATTATCTTATAAGGAAAGGTTAAAAGGGTTGGAATTCATTGGAATTTAGAAGAATGAGAGGTGAAACAAATAGGATCCTTAAAGCATTTGACAAGGTAAATTCTGAAGGGTGTTTTCCTTCATGGGAGAGTCTAGGACCAGAGGGTTTAGTCTTGGAATAAAGGGGCACCAATTTAAGATTGAGATGAGGAATTTTTTTCGCTCAAGAGGGTTGTGAGTCTTTGGAATCCTTGCCACAGAGAGCTGTGGGAGCAGAGTCCTTGTGTGTATTTATGGCTGAGATATATAAATTTTTGATCAGTAAGGGCAACTAGGGTTATGGGGAAAGGGCAAGAAAGTGGACCTGAGGAATGTTGAATCAGCGATGAATGGTGGAGCAGGCTCGAGGGGCCAAAAAAAACATATTTCCTTTCCTATTTCTTGTGGTCTTATGGTGACTAGAAGACTGAGTTCTGGAGGGCTTAATGCAGAATCCTTTGCTTTTTGTGGTATATATCAATGATTTAGACTTAAATGTTCGGGGTGGGTTGAGGTGGCATGGTTTTTTAAAAATGCAAATGATAAAAAATTGGCCATGTAATTTGCAGGAAAGTATAAATAGATTGGTTAGGTGGGCAGACATGTGTAAAATGGAGTTCAACCTGGAGAAATGTGAGATATATGAATTTGCGGAGTACAAAGAAAGCAAGGGAATACACAATAAATGGTAGGATACTGAGAAGTATAGAGGAACAGAGCGATCTTGCTCTGCATGTCCACGGGCCCCTGAAGGTAGCAGGACTGGTTGATCAAGTGGTTAAGAAAGCATACTTTATTCGTGGATGCATGGAATATAGAGCAGGGAAGTTATGTTAGAACTATAAAATGAGTTGGGCTGCAGCGAGAGTACTGTGTACAGTTCTGGTCACTGCATTCCAGGAAGAATGTGGTTGCATTAGAGAGGGTACAGAGGAGATGTACAAGGATTTTATCAAGACTGAAAAGGCTGGGCTTGTTTTCTCTGGAACAGAGGAAGCTGAGGGGAAATATAATTAAGTATGTAAAATTCTGAGGGACCTGATAAGGTGGATAGTAAGAAGCTATCTTTCTTAGCAGAGAGGTCCACAACCAGGGGGATAGATTTAAAGTATTTGGTAGATAGATTAGAGGAAAGATGGGAAATCTTTTCATCCAGAGGATGGTGGGGGTTTGGAACTTATTGACAGAAAAATGGTAGAGACGGAATCCCTCATCATCTTTCAAAAGTACTTGGATATACACATGAAGTGTCATAACCTATAAAGTTATGGGTCAAGAACAAGAAATTAGGATTAAGCTGTATAGCTAGGTTTCCCATGGCACATATACATTGGCTCTAATGTCCCCCTTATTTGCTGTAAATTTCTATGACTTTTATTATTGAACAGTAACAAAGCAGACAGATTTATAGTAATAAGTAGACTTATCCAATTACTCTTCAGCGCCGGAAGCAGACAGTTCAGTGCCCTGTTTACTAGATTGATCCAGTAATTAGGTAACAAATAGAATACCTAAATATGATGATATTTTTTGTAGGGTGCTGATATTTTTTGTAGGGTGTTGGTTATGGTTCGGTCGGTCTGAAGAAGTAATGATCATACGTTGGTTAATTGAGTATTGACACTTCATATGCATATCCATATTAAATATGATGACTCTTAGAACTATTTACAAATATACAGTAGAGGGTACAAGCTAGGAACTGTCTCCATACTTGCTCTTGATGCAAGTCGTGTGCTCTCCTACATCACTACGTGGGCCACGCTATACTCTAGCCCACATTAACGTTATATATGCCAGACCCTTGTGCTACAATATTATGATTCTTCCCTTTAAATTGAGACAAAGATTTAACTGTTACAAGACATGGGAATGTCACCCCGTATAATGGAATGCTAATATTGTGGCTGAGTTAAAGAGCCACAGCAAAATCTGCTCCTAAATCAACTGGGTTCCCAAACCACTACTGACATCCCAACTGCATGCAACTCTGTTAGTCCAACGCCAGCATCTCCACATCATGGTAAGATCAGACTCATTGCTTCCCATTGGTGATCAAATCATGGCCTGAGATCCTGGTGTCACATTGACTCAGAGTGGGAACACAACAGTCAAAAGATTCAGCTGGTCCATGTTCCATCCTGACCAGTGGATGATCCATGCTGAGTGAGTCCACAAGCTTTCGTATATTACAGCAGGTGGTGCTTCTCATTAATCCTTTACTGGCCCCACAACACATGTTTCTCAGACATTATTGTTGTGGAAATTTGTCTGTGTAACCACAGGGGCACTATGGAGAATGCCAAGTCATTTGATGTGTAAAGACAATCGGCCTTTTAATGAGGAAATCATTATTTTCCCAAACATTGCCCAACTGTTATTCAGGGTGACCACGACACATCCTGCTAGGCCACATAGACAAACAAAGTCTCTTTTGCAGATGCTAGAAGCAGTTAAGCTGAATTACCAGTTTTTGATGACCTGACTGCTGAGGTGGAAAGTGTATCAGATTATTGTATACCAGTCCAAAGATGTGCACGTTAGATGGATTGGCCATGCTCAATTGCCCCTTAGTGTCAGAGGGACTAGCTGTAAAATACGTGGGCTTATGGGGACAGGTGACGGGTGGGATTGTTGTTGGTGCAGGCTCGATGGGCCACATAGAATCCTTACAGTGCAGAAGGAGGCTAAGACAGCCTTTGGTGAATTGCTTAATGTACAGCAGTCATGTGGGACTAGTTTTTGATGGACGAGTATCTTTTCATGTCTGTCGTTTTTCATATGATCTAATCCTTTATTTCAGTGACTTAAAATGTGAGAACATCTGGAAATGAACATGGAAGGAAAATTAACTATCATTGTGTGGTCTGATTTGTGTATGGATCATAGCAAGGAACAGATAGTGGGAAAGGTGAGTTCTATTATGGGGCATTGGGGCCTGGTCCTTAGCTACTGACAGGGTGAACACTGAGCCACAAACCAGACACAATACATTACCTGCACTTATGATAGTACAAACTGAAGAGCAAGTAAAGACTTCAAGCTTGTCCCAATCAGTTCAGAGTATTAACTTGCTGTCCCACAACCTAGGAATGCTGTATTTTGGAAGATACCCATATCCAGGTAATTCCTTCCCTACTCCTTGAGGCTCCAGAAGAGCTACATTACAATCCAATTTAACCCCAGTACTGGCAATTTTCATCCAGGAACTTGTCATTTCAGAGACTGTAGTGACCCAACACTCAACACACATTGCCTAAGTTACTTCAGATCATGATAACTCTGTGACAAGTCGTACCATCATGCATCAGCATAGCTGCCAAAACTCAGGTAAGCCAGCCAATGAATGACAGAACACTGATGTCAAGTGTTTATTCATTTATCAGTTTTTATTCACAATGATACACATTGCATACCAATAGAAACAGCACTGTTTCAGCCTGCTCCTAAATATATTTATATATACATATGAGCACAAGTGAGTCCTGAATTAATACCCTCTATTTGAATACAATTAACACAAAATTAATGTGCAATTAACAGATTCTCTTCTCTTTTTTTAAATAAGCATAGACTTTGTGCTGGATTTTACAGGGTGCCATAGTCCCAGCTGCCCCTGGATAAAAAGTCAGTGATAAGCCTGCCTCAAGATCCTGTCGGCTGTCACACAACAATTTGACACTGGAAGCAGTATTAATTGCTTTAAGGTGAGACTTATGCCCCTACCTCTGGAGGAAGTCCAGCCTTAAGAGAGCTGCCAGCACCCAACTCCAGCCAGGAGCAGTGGCCACTGCTAACACTACTGCTAACTGTGCCTTACAAAGAGGAGCCCAGACTCACAGGTAAACTGGGGATATCATTGGCACCAAGCTAGCAGGCCCCACTGATGGGGTTGAGGGACCGGGTCTGCAAGGCCATGTAGAATGGTAAAGGAGTAGCTATGAGCTTGTGGGGAGCTGCCTCCGATGGGCCCAGGGGACCCACATAGCCTCTCCCAGCTTTCCTGATAACACCCTGCGCAGCTAAAGCTGCTGGGCTTCCCACATAGTGTAGGCCTCCTCCTTCCATGAATAAAATAATGATGGGGGCTGGATGTGACTCTTGGGTGACCATTATTTGGCTCTTTTACTTAATCCATTTGTGTATAAGCTCAATTTGTTAAAACTTTCTACATAAGACAAGCCTCACATCCCAGGAATGTGTTGAGTGAACCTTCCCTGAACTGTTTCTAATGCAATTACCAGCTGAACTTCACCGATGCCAGGTGCATTAGACAGGAATAGAAGCGGATGTAAAACCCGCCTCCACCCAATGTTCCTGAAAAAATGCGATGTAATGCTGGAGGACTAATTTACACCCTCCCAGCATGAAACACACCTATTGGTTGGGTCGGCGCTGTAGAGGGTGGTGGGTGGGAGGATGTCAGGCCTCAGGTCCAATGGTCCCCGAGACTTTAGTAACTGCAATTAAATTTCCAGTGGAAAAAAAGATAGGTCCTACATATGGAAACAAATCTGGTGTTAATACTGTGGCTTTTCGGTTATGAATTGGTTCTGGCTAAAATCTTCACTAACTCAATGTATTTGGATATCGTAGCTCTTAAATATGCCTTGGAAATCTACAAGTTCTGCCCAGTATCTGCCATTGGTCCAATTAAATTTTGTGGCAGCAGTGTGGAAGTGGGTGGAAAGAGGGGGGATAATGCTGGGGAGGGGGTTCCCTTTATCTACTTACATCACTGAAGAAAGAAAAAATAATGAATAAACATTTCTCCAGCACCTTTCATGACTTTAGGACGTCCCAGAGTGCCTCACCGCTCTTTGAAATGTGGCCGGCCGCTGCTATAACGTGGAAAATGTGCCGGGAAGCCAATTTGTGCACAACAAGCTCCCATAGACAGCAATGTTGGATCTTTTACATCCATCTGAGGGTAGGCGTGGTTTCAGATTAACAGCTCACCTAAACACTGGCACCACAGATAGTTCAGCACTCTCTGCGCTGGGACTGTGAGCGTATGTGCATAACTCTCTGATGTGGAATTTGAATCTATAAACAACTGTACTCCGGAGAGCTGACTGCTCCAGCATGGTAAACACCCGTGCCATAAAGGTGAATGCATCTGGTCTATCTGCTATTGCAGCAGCTTCTGGACTGCTCGGTTGAGGTGGTGCAGCTGGGGCTAGTAGCCATGGTGGGGGCAAAGTGAGGCCGAGGGTGCTGGGGGCGGCAAACAAAGTGTTGTGGTTCCCTTTGTAGGGGAATCTTTTTTTTTTAACTGCTTTTAATTATGCTGGGAACTGGTCATATTCTACACCTACTGGGTCAATCAAAACACCCCAGATGACTAACCTACAGTATCTGTATGCAGGGTCATAATGAAGGGGCGGCACGGTAGCACAGTGGTTAGCACTGCTGCTTCACAGCTCCAGGGACCTGGGTTCGATTCCCGGCTTGGGTCACTGTCTGTGTGGAGTTTGCACATTCTCCTCGTGTCTGCATGGGTTTCCTCCAGGTGCTCCGGTTTCTTCCCACAGTCCAAAGATGTGCGGGTTAGGTTGATTGGCCATGCTAAAATTGCCCCTTAGTGTCCTGGGATGCGTAGATTAGAGGGATTAGTGGGTAAAATATGTAGGGATATGGGGGTAGGGCCTGGGTGGGATTGTGGTCGGTGCAGACTCGATGGGCCGAATGGCCTCTTTCTGTACTGTAGGGTTTCTATGATTTCTATGAAGGCCTGAGTTATGGGGAATCTGACATTCAGAGAGTTCCTACTCTCCACTCAGCTGGCCCCCCTAACTCCCCATATAACTAGAATGGCAATATGCCAGATGGTCAGGGATTTTCAAAGCCAATATCTTTTGTAAACGTCAATGTTCCCCATGGTTTGTACAGACTGATCTATTTTGTTCGCACTTTGGCGGAGATTTGTAAATGAACCAGTTTAGAAAGCTAGCACAATCAAAAGGAAATCTGGCAAAACTCAGAAACACGACAGCAGCAAAATCACAAATAAAATAAATGTGCTTGTGCTTCAAGGATCTTTTATCCCGACCTTAGATGACAAATTGATAAAAAAATAATGTCCACTGCCCTTTTTGCCCATCTGACAAGGGCAAAATCACACAGGCAATGTAAAATCTTTAATGTAAAATCTTGGTCAATAGGCTTTTTAATGGCCTTAATTGGCTCTTTAGTTGTCGGCACGTGCCTGCTGATCTCAATATTACACACATGTGTGATGACATCGGGAGATGTGCCTGACATCTTGCATAATTTGACATGTTCAGATTGGGTACACACCCATCAGAGCGCTGTAAAATTCTGGCCTATATCTTCTTTCAAAATAAGGAGACAAATGCACCATACTCCAGATGTTGTCCCACCAATGCCCTGTACAGCTACAGAAAAACTTCCTCACTTTTCTACAATAGATGCCAACATTCCATTTGCCATCTGAATCACTTGTTGTACCTGCATACTTTTTTTTGTGATTTGTCTACCAGGTGACATCAGCTCTCGCCAGAACTCGGAGGTGCGGGACCCACTAGCCTCCCCCTCCCACACCCGCCGCCAGGAGTGTTTCACTCCAGTGGGGTTTACAATAGCTCCCCATGACTTGGCTGGAGTGAAAGGGGACAATCGAGGCCCCCAGAGAGTCAGGGGTAAGGGGGGTGCCCCCTGGGCATTGCCACCTTGGCAGTGCCAGCCTGGCCCCCTGGCATTGCCCAAAGCACAAAATAGCAATGCCCAAGGGGGCATCTTGGTGCTGCCCACTGGGCATCAGGCAATGACAAGGGATGGGGCCTAATGTGGGGCGCAGCCTATTTGGGTGGTCTCTGGAGGGAGATCGGAGGGGGTAGGGCAGTCCCGCTGCCACTCTGCACTGGGAACAGTGACAAAGGGAGGGAGGCCAATGATCGGGGCTTGCAATCGGGGTGGGGGAGAGAAGCGACCTGCTGAGGGGGTTGGGACTGTGGGGAAGAGGTCAGGACTGCAGTGGGGGGGTGGAGGATCTGCCGGTGCAGGGAATCGGGAGATCAGGGCTCCCAAGGGGATAAAGATTGAGGCAGGCTGGGAAGTTGAAGCTTGTTGGACATGTTCGGGGGCCCAACAACTGGGCTGTGGGGGAATCGGAGGGGGCCAGCAATGTGGGGTTGCAAGACTGGTCAGCGATTGAGCTGGCTAGCCATCGGAAGGCTGGCAGTGCGGGGCCACTGCGCATGCGCCGATCTCGGCACTGACAGATCGGCGCATGCACAGTGGCCGCTCAGCGCTATGCTACCAGCCTCTCTAGCGGGAATAGGCCCCATCCCCGGATTTTTCACAAGATTTACAATAGTCTACTCTGTAGTGCAGAGTGTGGGAGATTCATTTTGAAACTCCCGTTGAAAGAAACAGCGGGATTTACTCCAGTTTTTACTTGAATTTGACACTTAGAAATTTTTTGGAAGATTCGCCCCCATAGTTCTTCAGTTTCTGGAGTGAAACTGTCTTTACTCCTGTCAGGCACTCCATCTAGTGGTCAGGTAAAATATCAATACATCTGACATTTTCTGTCAAGGTTTGAGAAATGAAAAAATAGGTTAATATTCCAGGTAAAAACCTATTATTGAAATTATTAACTTGTTTTTCCCCTTTTCAGAAGATGGATGATCTACTGTATATTTCTAGATATTTACCTTTTGCAGTATTTTATAAATCTTAAGGTCTTTTATTCTGTTTTGTTTTTTTAATGATTTCTATACCTTCCAGACTCTTATGAGCTCAAAGATTACACTGCGTCTAGTGTAGTGTCTTTATTGAACTGAATGCATCATGGCTGTCCCCAACCATTCCCTCATGTCAGAGGTCACATGACTACAACAAGCCAGATAGAGCATGTAGCAATGATTGCATTTCAAAACCCAAACATCCCCCTTTTCATAACAAACAACAGGCAAATATGTATGCACTATAATGTATAACTATGAGTTACCCAAGTTACCCACTACACCACAACTGTTCTCATGCACTAACAAGCTGCTGGTTATTCTCATCAGTCACTGTACATGCATTGCATACATAGTCATTAAATCATGCAGGCCTCTGAATGGTACACGTGTGCATTGTCATTGGCTGTTCATCTGAGTGATGTTTCTGCTCCAGGGGTGTCATTCCCAAGGCACTTGTTGGCCTCTTTTTAGGTCAAACCAAATAAACAAACTCAGATTAAGTCAGGACAAAGTAAAAGGGGCAGCTCCCCAAAAGGAGGGGGAACGGCCCGAACAAAAATCAAAGTACAAAGGAAACTTGAAAACATCAAATTAAAATGTGATCATCAGGGTCGATAACGCACCCCAACCCCTGCGGTGCCCAACGGGCACGGAAGGCATCAACCGTGCCCGTGGACACCGTATGCTCCCTCTCCAGGGACACCTGGCCGCGGTAGAGGGGCAGACAGTCAGGATGGACGGCCCCCTCGATCGCCCGCTGCCTGGACCGGTAAATGGCACGTTTCGCCAGGCCCAGGAGCAGGTTCACGAGGAGGTCGCCATCCCTCCCCTCCCCTCTCCGCACCAGGTGTCCGTAGATCAGGAGCGTGGGACTGAAGTGCAAACAAAACATCAATAAAAGGTTCTTTAGGAAAACAAAAAGGAAGTGCAGCCTAAGACACAAAACATAGACATGGTCCACGGACTCCACAAGGCCGCAGAAAGGGCAGTCTTCGGAGCCCGTGAACCAGTGAATCCTACGGTTGTGCGGAACTGCTGCATGCATCACCCTCCACCCCAGGTCCCCGACGTAATTGGGGGAGATCCCTCCGTAGAGGGACCTCCAGCGGGGACCTCCGCCGCCCGGCGGCAACAAGGCCCACCAAGGTGTATCCGGGCGACAGGCGAGGACGCGGTAGTAAGGCACTTGTTGGTGCCATGGTAACTGTTACTGTTACTCCATTTCCGTTGTTAGGAACCAGTGGGCCACTGGGAATGATGGTTGTTCTGTCCTCTGTGCAACCAGTGAGATCCCATCTTCCTGATTGGCCACTTGCAATGAAGGAACTGCCTAATTGTTTGTATATCCTTGTGGTTTCATTGGTATATTTGGTAATTGACCTCCAACACATTAAATCAAGGTGACAACTGCTCTACACATGTCCCAAGTTGCAATGTGGGCCAACTCCTGTTGAGAGCATTGAAGGTTTATACTCTGATTGACTTTCCAATGCTCACATCTGGCAATGATTTGGCAATTTTGTCAAAATGAAATGTGGTTTTCTGCCCCTTCACTTTGATATTTTTACTCATGCCTGTTATTACTTCTGGTTTCAGTAGCTTTTTTGCTGCTGGAAGAATAGTTTGGGTGCAACATGACATTAATCTTTGGACTGGACTACTTTCCATACCTTCACTCAATGTGTTTCTCCATTCAAGGATTGCTTTGTGTACATCAATGCCAGGCTTGCTTGAGTTCCTTGATGATTTATTTGACGATTGTTGTGAGGTCTTTTCAGAAACTTCAGGTAATACAAAGACTCACGGAGTCAGTGTCTCGGTTAAAGATGTATCTTTATTTAACCAACAATCGATGGGAGAGATTAGCATTGGGCAGTCCAATGCCTTTCTAGAAGAGAAGGCCTTGAACATTCCAACACCACTCTGAAGTTACAATGTATCAAGACAGATCAATTACACATTTCCCAAATGTTACTTTCCCGCCCATCCAGTAGTTATGAACCAGTCATCATTAGTACAAATCAATCTATGTGCATAATTAGTGTCTTAATTACCTGATTATTTGAAATTTCTCTAACCTACTATGAATTTCTCCAACAGCGATTTTCACTGCCACTTCAGCCTTTCCATTTGATTGGCAATAGTGCAAAGTTATGTTTAGTGTTTAATTTTCCAATACTTTGTGAAGCAGCTGGTTTCTTCATGTGTGGACTGAGGGCCAATGTCACTCATCACAATATCTGAAATGCCACAATGACCGAAGTGTGCTTTCAAGCATTCTACTATCTCTCCTGTCATTCTTGAGGTCAGCTGGTCTACGTCCCACTAGTCAGTGACAAGATAATCAATTCTTGCTACAGTGAAGAGGTTTGGGATGTCATACGTCACCAACAGTCGTCTAGTTGTTTAGTTTGGTGCTGGATAAGAGCACTGTACTGGTCAAGGTGGTCTTTAATTTCATTAATCATGTTTGGCCAATAGAGCACTCTTCTTGCCTCCCTCAGACTCGATTCAATTCCTTGAGGTTTGCATGGATACACTTCAGCATCTCTCTCTCAACTCCTTAGGAATTATGACTCTTTCCTTTGTACAAGATGCCATCTTGGGCTGTCAGTTCATCTCGATATGCTCAATATGCTCCTGTGACCACAGCTGTGTTCTTGATGCTTTTGGGTCATTATTTCATCACTACTTCTTGCAGCAGTTGGAGAGTTGTATCATGTTGGGTAGTTCACTTGATTTGTTCAAGGTGCTTGTCTGTCAGAATCAATGGTTGGGATTCTCCCAAAAAAACCTAAGTGCCCAACGGGCTGGAAAACGGGAGAATTTCCCACCTGTTTTTTGGGCGTACTTACCTGAATGGATCTCCAACACTCTGTGCATCACAGAGTGTCTCAGAGGGATTCACTGGAAAGGTGGGGGGAGCTCATCCCACTGGACAGGCCGGAGGAGAGTGCTGAGCGGCCACTGCGCATGCACCAATCTGTCAGTGGGGAGATTGGCACATGCACACTGGCCGCCAACTCTCTCTACCACCCCTCCCCAACACCTCCCCCCCCAAACGCCCCACCCCCCCCCCCCCCAGTCTCCAACCTCCTAATCACTGGCCTTCACTTTTAAAGATATCGCTGACATGAAAGAGGATAACAATCAAAAAACAAGCTGCAAGTTGTGACATTGGGATTCTTATACATGATAATGAGTAAAATATCATGTTAGGGGTTAGATGTTGCTCAGAAATAAACTTCTGTTTATGACGATGTGCTTCTTTGAAAAGCAGATCGAGTGAGCAAAATAAATCTTCCCAGGCCCTTCAGGGTGCCCCTTGGGCACTGCCAGGATGCCAGGCTGGCACTGCCCAAGGGGCAACCCCCTTGACACCGACTTCCATAGGGGCCTCAATGGCCTCTGTTCCCACCAGTGGTGGGAAGCAGTTGTAAACCCCGATGGTGGGACCTTTCCCAGTGAGGTGAGACGCTAGCAGGCCCAGAGAATACTGTCCTGGGCCCTAATCATATGGAAAATCATATACTAAAAATCATATGCTAAAACAATGGGCCAGAGGGACTCGCAATCGGCCGGACGCCAGTTACAAGTCCCTCTAAAAGCTGATGTTTCCCGGCCCGCTGCACTATTTGAGCAGTCATGATGTGGAGATGCTGGCGTTGGACTGGGGTAAACACAGTAAGAAGTTTAACAATATCAGGTTAAAGTCGAACAGGTTTATTTGGTAGCAAAAGCCACACAAGCTTTCGGAGCTCCAAGCCCCTTCTTCAGGTGAGTGGGAATTCTGTTCACAAACAGGACATATAAAAACACAGACTCAATTTACATGAATAATGGTTGGAATGCAAATACTTACAGCTAATCAAGTCTTTAAGATACAAACAACGTGAGTGGAGAGAGCATCAAGACAGGCTAAAAAGATGTGTATTGTCTCCAGACAAGACAGCCAATGAAACTCTGCAGGTCCAGGCAGGCTGTGGGGGTCACAAATAGTGTGACATGAACCCAATATCCCGGTTGAGGACGGCCTCAACCGGGATATTGGGTTCATGTCACACTATTTGTAACCCCCACAGCCTGCCTGGACCTGCAGAGTTTCACTGGCTGTCTTGTCTGGAGACAATACACATCTTTTTAGCCTGTCTTGATGCTCTCTCCACTCACGTTGTTTGTATCTTAAAGACTTGATTAGCTGTAAGTATTCGCATTCCAACCATTATTCATGTAAATTGAATCCGTGTCTTTATATGCCCTGTTTGTGAACAGAATTCCCACTCCTGAAGAAGGGGCTTGGAGCTCCGAAAGCTTGCGTGGCTTTTGCTACCAAATAAACCTGTTGGACTTTAACCTGGTGTTGTTAAACTTCTTACTATTTGAGCAGTGCAGCGAACTGGGAGAATCCCAGCCAATGTCTCTGCTGGGTTGATGAATTCCAGAGCATGAAGAGCTGCTATTTCATTTTGAACCTGGAAGATTTCACATTCTGTTGTAGCAGTTTCAACTTTCCCCGTGGTGGGTGCTGCTCTTGACAGCATGTCAGTGATATACATCTGTTTCCCTTGCTTGTATGTGGCATTCAGATGACACCTCTGTAAATGAAGTAGCATTCTTTCAAGCAGATATTAGCAGTTCAAGAAAAATGCTTTGAAATGGCTTCTGGTTGGGTTCCACTGTTACTTTCTCTCTCCTAAGCTGGTAGTGATGAAAATGCTGACAAGCAAAAACAACAGCCAGGCACTCTTTCTTGATCTGAGCAGAGCATCGCTCAGTTTGCCTTAATTCCCTGGATACAAATGCAGCTAGCTGTCCTTGCTGCATTAGGGATGTTCCAAGACCTGTCTCACTGGTATCACACTGCAAGGTGACTTCATTGATGTCATAGCACTTCACACAGTCACCAGTTGTTTGATTTTAGTGAAAGCTGCTTCTTATTCTATGCCCCAATACCACAGCACATCCTTGGCAGTGAGCTTCTGTAATGGTTCACACTCTGACAACAAATTCGACAAAAGGTTTGCTAAATCATTCACAAATCCAACACATCGTTGGTTGCTACGTTGCTGCTATGGCTCTCACCATGTCAGGATCTGGGCAAAGACCTTTTTCTGTCAGTGCATAATCTATGTACTTGACTTTGGGCATCTTCAATTGCAATTTTAGTCTTGCTTAGCTTCTGGCTCATCTGGTGAGCTCTCTCTAGCAGTCGTATTAAATTCAGATCATGGTCAGCAATGGTTTCTTCCATTGTGTCTCCACATCCATAGACTTGCAGATCATCCACTAAGGTTTCCACTTCAAAATGATGACTGACTATCTCATGCTGTCCACATTGATTCTTCTGGAGCCATAGAAATGCCAAACAGCATGCACAACAATGCATATCTCGCAAACAGCATCCAAAATATAATTAGAAAGCTGCTGCTTTCATCCAGCTTCACTTTCTAGCAACCATCCTCCTCACCTTGTGTAGTAAAGATCTTTGCCTTGGCAGGTTGTGGCAAAATTGCTCCGGTAGTTGGCATGGGGTAATGAGATCTCTTCAACACTATTCTGATCTTTTGGATCCAGGCATACTCTCAGCTTCGATCTCACGGCTACCATGCTGCTAACCCAACCTGTCGGAGTTGTCACTTTTTAAAATTACTCCCCTCTTTTCGAGCTCTTCAGTCTTGTTTCTTAGCCTTGAATTTAGGGCAGCTGGAACTCTTCTCGGCAGATGCTGAATTAGTCTGATACTTTCATCTACCTTGAGATGATACTCTCCCAAGTAGACACCCAAACTCTGTAAACACATCTTTTAGGATCTGTTCAGCAGACAATGGTTGTGTGTGCTGTGACACATTGTAAATCTCTGTTGGCATGTTTAGGGTTACCAGTCCAAGCTTCAGAGTTGCTCCAGCTGAGATGAGTCATTGTGTACTGTCTATGATTTGGAACTCCAGATCTTTATTCTTGCCATTGCTTTGGCCTCTCAGACTAAATTGTCCTCCCAGTATGAGTATTACATCATCATATAGCCTCAATCCTACTTTTGAGAGCTTCATTTTTGGATCACCATATTGTGCCACTTTGCACAGGTCTGTGAAGGTCATGATGTCGCAAAGGTGACCAGGCTACAAAGGCCATTTTTAATTCAAAGTTTGAAGCAGTTGGAAATTTAATTGCTGCCCCCATTTTGGGCCACCCTCTCATTCTGCCTTCCCCACTGCAGCTTTCAAGCTGGAAAGCTTCTGATTGTCCCTCCTGCTTTGTGAGCCCACCTGCGGTCCTTAGTTGGACAGCAAGCCGTTCTCTATCCATTAATTGACCGTTCCAGGGAAAATCACATTTAGGGATTATTCCCCACATAGTGTGGGCTTCTAACTGACAATTGAACCTGATAACAGAATTCAGAAAGCAACAGGACAAAATTTGCCCTGTACTCCTGCATATGCTTATGGGGTCCCACCACCCCCTCGGCCCTGCTCAGATCCACCTCCTCCGTGGACCTGCCCATCCTTCTCTGGCCTGCCCGGATCCCCCTCCTTTTTGGATCTGCTCTTTCTCCTCGGGCCCACTTGGACCTCTACCTCCCTCAGATCTGCCAGACCAACCCCACCTCAGGTTTGTCCAGTCCTCTCCATATTAGGTCTCCCCTTACCTTCCAACTGAGCCTACCACAAGGACTGCAATACAGGAAGCCAAATTCTAGGAAAATTCCCAGATGGTTGGTGTCTGAGCTGTACTCATCCAGGCAAGTAGAAAGTGTGCCATCACATTCCTGATTCATGCCTTGCAGAATGTGAATAGGCTATGGGAGTCAGGAAGTGAGTTATTCACCAGAGTTTCCAGCTTCCCCACTCTTGTAGCCACAGTACTTACTATAAATACAGTGATCAAATGTCATGTGATCAAGCAGTACAGGAATGGTACCAATGATCAACTAAACTACCTGTGTCACGTGATCAAATCTCCAACAAAATAACTAACCAGAATTGGCAACATTACTGTGTGTGTGTGTGTGTGTGTGTGTGTGTGTGTGTTCATCTCCTCTCCTCTGACTGATTCTCCTGAAAATACTAATAGACTTCCATTACACAAAGAACGTTATTTTGATAAAGTAACAGAAGTCTGCCTGGGAGACTACTATCCATTGTTTGCTGCTTTCCAGAAAGTTAATGTTGAGACAACTGGGTATAAAATCATTAAAATAACTATTCCAGCAGATGTCCAAAGAACAGAGAACTTATGGAACTTCTTCAAATATTTCAGCAAACTTTCTATCACTATATTTTTCACACCAAACTATTTGCTTTCACACATTCATAGCGATCTTTACAAAGTCATTAATTAGAATTGGCATATACATATAATCACAGATGACTCACTCATTTCAGAGACACGACTACTACTTCCAAACAAACCCACGCTTGCTTCTGACAATTGTTAAGAACTAATCCTCAAGGAACTGGAACATCTTGGGTGAAAGCAGAAGCCAAGTAGCTGGAAATACACAAGTAACTTTCATATGTCAATTAAAGAAAAGATGCTGAGCATCAAGTTATGGAGGTGTTGAGAGAGGAGGCTTATATTAGCCAGTGCTGCAGTCAACTAGAAAACCTCCAACCAGTGATCCCATGCATTCAACTCACATACAATCAAAGGTAGTTGGAATCCAGACACTGACATTTTTAAGCTGTGATATATCAAGATCACATCAGTAAAAATGACCATCAACTGTTGGATTGCTCTAGAAATCCAATCAGTTCGCTAATATCCTTTAGGGAAGAAAACTTGTCATCCATCTCCAGTCTGGCCTGTATACAACAGGTCAAAGCCAGTGTTTATTCTCTATATTCGCCTCCTCCCACTTCACTTCATACAAACCTTTCAGCATAACCTTTTATTCTTTTCTTCCTCATGTGTTTATTAAACATCCCCTTTAATGCAACTGTGCTATCTGTTTCAACTATTCCTTGTGCCAGTAAGTAGTACATTCCAACTACTCTCTGGATAAAGAGGTTCCTCTTGAATTCCCTACTGATTTATCAGTACAATCTTAAAATTATGGTCGCCAGTTTTCTGTCCCCAAATGTGGAAATATCGCTTCTCGATCTTTTGGCTAAAATCAAGTGTCAGATCAAGCCCAATTTGGGATGCAATGCCTTTTCTTGTCAGCTTGGATTTTGTTTGCCTCTCCATGAATTGGATTCAATTTGAATTGTTTCTTGGAGCAAGAAAGGAAATGGACGCGGGATTGCCCGGTCTACTCTGCACATTGGCTTTGTAACTTTAAAAATGGAGTAAAACATTGTTATAAAATCGGGTGATATTTTACAGGGCACTGGTGGAAGGATAGGCAGCAGAGGAGTGCCCAGTAAAATGCTGGGAAGTTATATCAGGAGGACACTGTGACACAGCTTGCTGCTGAGCAACTTTACAAGTGATGGGAATGGCAGCATTTGGTCAATTTAGATGATTAAAGGTACAATTAGGAACCATTTTTATGAACTGCTGGCATTTTGCCAAGAGTGGAGCAGCAATCTCCCAATGGTTTCCTTGGAGGATGGGGAGCATCGCATTCGGAGACTCCATGGACCAAGGAGGGGGCCTCAGGCAGTGAAGGCCACCCCTGTTGCAAGAAATGTTAATAATTAGATTGAGTTTAGTTTGATGCAATTATCAAGGAATCAAATTAACTTAATATGATATTCCAATGTAAGTTGCATTCCTCCTTGACAAGTGAAATGTGCCATATTGCCTTAGGCCAAAGTAGGGTTACATTTTACTACAAGTCAAATGTTGGAGGAAACCCACTGTTACATTTTATGACTTGATTACAGGACAAATGTAAGGTCACTTGTAGTTTAAAGCAAATGTTGCAAAGATTCTTAAGGTTGGATAAATTAGACTCTGGGAAGTGATTTGTTTTATTCATTAATGGGATGTGGGTGTTGCTGGGCCACCATTTGTTGCTCATCCTTGAGAGTATTTAAGTGTCAACCACATTGCTGTTGATCTGGAGTCACATGTAGGCCAGACCAGGTAAGTACAGCTGATTTCCTTCCCTAAAGGACATTAGTAAACCAGATAGGTTTTTATGACAATCGACAGTGGTTTAATGGTCATGGTTAGATTTCTATTGAATTTAAATTTCACCATCTGCCGTGGTGGGTTTCGAATCTGGTTCCTCAGAGCATTACCCTGGGTCTCTGGATTACTAGTCCAGTGACAATACCACTGTGTCACTGCCATTTAACACTTATCATGCTGTAATCCACTCAAAAACCTACTCTGTGAAGTAAAACAGTTTCAGGTCTCAAGATACAGTTCTATGTCTTAAATTGACTTAGCTTGTTTTTTTATTCATTCGTGAGACATGGGCGTCGCTGGCTGACCAGCATTATTGCCCATCCCTAGTTGTCCTTGAGAAGGTGGTGGTGAGCTGCCTTCTTGAAATGCTGCAGTCCACGTGCTGTGGGTTGACCCACAATGCTGGGAGGGAGGGAATTCCAGGATTTTGATCCAGTGACTGCAAAGGAAAGGTGATATATTTCCAAGTCAAGATAGTGAGTGGCTTGGAGGGGAACTTGCAGGTGGTGGTATTCCCATGTATCTGCTGCCCTTGTCCTTCTATATTGAAGTGGTCGTGGGTTTGGAAGGTGCTGTCTAAGGATCTTTGGTGGATTGCTGCAGTGCATCTTGTAGATAGCACACACTGCTGCTACTGAATGTCGGTGGTGGAGGAGTGGATATTTGTGGATGTGGTGCCAATCAAGCAGGCTGCTTTGTTCTGGATGGTGTCAAGCTTCTTGAGTGTTGTTGGAGCTGCACTCATCCAGGCAAGTAGGGAGTATGCCATCACATTCCTGACTTGTGCCTTTGTAGATGGTGGACAGCTTTGGGGAGCCAGGAGATGAATTATATGCCACAGTATTCCTAGGCTCTGACCTGCTCTTTTAGCCACTGAGTCCAATTGAGTTACTGGTCAATGGTAACCCCAAGAATGTTGATAGTGGGGGATTCAGTGATGGTAACACCATTGAATGTCAAGAAGTGGTGGTTAGCGTGTCTCTTATTGGTGATGGTCATTTCCTGGCATTTGTGTGGCGCGTATGTTACTTGCCACTTGTCAGCCCAAGCCTGGATATTGTCCAGATCTTGCTGCATTTTAACATGGACTGCTTCAGTATCTGAGGAGTCGCAAATGGTGCTGAACATTGCGTAATCATCAACGAACATCCCCACTTCTGACCTTATGACGGAGGAAAGGTCATTGATGAAGCAGCTGAAGATGGTTGAGTCTAGGACACTAGCCTGAGGACGTCCTGTAGAGATGTCCTGGAATTGAGATGACTGACCGTCCACAATCACAACCATTTTTCTATGTGCTAGGTATGACTCCAACCAGCACAGAGTTTGCCACCTGATACCCATTGCTCTCAGTTTTGTTAGGGCTCCTTGATGCCATACTCGGTCAAATATGGCCTTGATGTCAAGGGCTGTCATGTCTTGAATTGTTTATATGTATATATATATATAATCACATCATATTTATATATTACTTTGAAATGAGGTTCTGTGATCAATTTTGTAGTTATTGAGACGTTAATTACTTAGGAACATCTATTACTTTAATGTGTTATGCTGTACCTTATATATGTACCTTGTTACTTCAGTTTTAATGCACTGGTCTCTATGCACAGATTTTTATACATACTTCGTATTGTTTCATGTTGGAGTAACTTTGTAATTGAGGCTGTGTGCCTTTTGGACTCATTTGTTAATTCTAATGACCAGGATAAGTAGACTAGGAAGCCACATAAAGGCGTTTGGGCTCTCCAGGCCAGGTAAATGTATCAATTTAGAATGTGACACTACATAGCCTCTTGAGCAGACACACACTATCTTGTGGTGCTTTGCTCTCTTAGTGGAAAGCTATAAACTTAGTAAAATAACAAGGAAAAGCTGTAATGAGAAGGGCAATCCCAAAAGTGACAGACATCTTGAGGAACCAGTCAGGCTTTAACAGGAAGTGACATCAGTAAGGTGACCACCATCCTGAAGAGACCAGTCGGACATGGATGATGCACTAATCAGTGACTGATCATGCATTGCCTGGACCAATGAGAACTCAGGGATTCTACTGACATTGCACAGGGGTAATGGTTAGCAAGGAGTAATAAGCAGCAACTTTTAGCAGCAGGTGTGCAACATAAAGAAGCAAGACAGAAGGTAGATTTCGGCCAACAGAATACCTCAAGTGATAGTACTGTAGTTGACCAGAAAACCTCAAACCGGTGATCCAAAGTGAACTGACCACTCCCATTGCCTTTACTATGCATTGTATTTTTGTACTTATTGCAATTAATTTAATAAATTCTGTGAAGCTTGTGATAATACACTTCTCCCCAGAATGGACTTACAGCTAATTGGAATTGAAAGTCCTTTTTAAAATCGGCTCTCCCTCCCCACTCAGTCTAAAAATTGTAATTGACCTATGTCTTCTAATTAAGTAAAAATGAAACCCTCCAATCACAATGTCCTACCTGCCTGGACTCAGTACAACAAAAAAATTCTAACTCCCCGATGAATCTCATCAAAATGGGGATACCCACTCAAACTCCTTGCAACCTTAGCAAATGGTCACCTCTGTTGCTACTGAAGCTGCAGAGCTGCCAGATTAGATAGGATGGCTGGTGCAGATATAAAGGGCCTCTTTTGACTGAACCAACAGCCAGCCTGCCCACCAGGAAAATTACTGCTGCAATCCCACTGTCTGCCTGCAGAAGCTTGGAACGAGCATTTTGTCCCAACATTGTGACTTAACACCTGCCAATAAAATCCTGGCCACCGTCTTTACTTATTGTAGAAGGAGATACATCCAACTGAAGGTCAGAAGGTCAGGCGAGAAATGATCGCCTGGATTTTGAGGTAGGAAACTAGGAGCAGAGTGGCAATTGACTCTGCCACTCCATGAAATTTCAGGTATGATATATTTAAGACTGCAATAGACAGATTTTTGTTCATTCTGGGCTATGGGACCCATGACAAAAAATGGAGCCAAGGCAGCAGATCAGCCTAGATAAATAAATTGTATTTTGCCAACATTCAAGGACAGTCCAAATTTATTGTCTGCAAACTGAAGAGTGGCAAGCCAGAGTGGACAATGACATTGCAGTCATCTGCAAACTGTAGATCATGGATATTTAGGGTGGTCAGTTTAGTTTAGCATGGAAGCAACCATGATTAAAGAGGTTTCCATCGAGACGATATTTAATACTGACACAAGAGGGCAGTTAACCTTTGATGAGATGAGTAGCCACTGGTGAATAGATTGTAATTAGTGTGGATACTATCATACAGTTCTGCCTGCGTGGTCTGGATTTTGATGCCATCTGGTCCAGATCTCTCGCTCAAGACAGTTGCTGTGATATATCATCATGAAGTGATTACAGGACTGCGGTAAAAGCAAAATACTGCAGATGCAGTAACAAAAACAAAAACTGCTGGAAAAGCTCAACAGGTCTGACAGCATCTGGGCAGAGAGAATAGGGAAAAGAAAGAACACGAAACATTGGCTCTATTCTCTCTCCACAGGTGCTGTCAGACCTGCTGAGATTTTCCAGCATTGCAGGATTGTGATGGAGTTTCTTGGATATCCATATCTTTGGAGCACAATCAACTGACTAAGCCTCATGATTTACTGAATCAAATGCTTTGGACAGGTCGATTAACGCAATGAAGAGTTCCTGGTGTTATCCTCAAGTTTTCTTGTGTTTGTTGCAACCAAGACTGTATTGGAGCTTTCTCTGGAAGGTCTAAAACAACACTGTGGCTGTCTGAGGTTTTTGGGGTCTCCCTTCCCACCATCCAAAGGGTTGGCAGGGAACACATCCCCGCTAATTCAGAGTTTCCCACAGACGATTTATGCTCAAATAAGCGTCAATTGGCTGTAGGCATCACTTCCATCTCTCTCACAAGAGGAGGTCCTGCCAATCCGATTGGCCGGCAGCTTTCACTGAAGTGGACAGAGAGGAAGTTCAGCAAGTGGTCGGAGCCAAAGTCTGGGGAGCAGAGGCCAAGGTAAGTTTAAGGGGTGCTAGGTGTGAAGAGTAGAAAAGGCCTGCCCCGGGGGGGGGGGGGGGGGGGGGGTGTTGTAGGAGGGGTTGGGGGAGAGCAAAGGGGATGATCAGGGTGACAGGGCGAGGCCACTGAGGAAAGGGAGGTCCAGTGGCCACCAGACCTTAAGAGAGAGGGCACCGCCATTCAGAAGGGGGTTTCTAGTCGAGCCCTCCCACCCCCGTTCCTGCCCAAGATCTAGGCCCATGGATGTTTGGGTTTCCCCAAGTCCATCCCCCTGCCAGCCAAAAAATTGAAACGGGGTGGGAAATGGCAGTTAAGTAGCCAATAATTGGCCACTTAAGGGTCTCAATTGAGACGAGGGTGGACTTGCCATCTGAGGCCTTGCCCAGCCTAGCATAGAATCGCTACCTGGTCGGAGTTGGGGGGAAATCCAGAGGGAATCCAGTTCCTTCAATTTCACACTGCCCTACCCCACCTAAAAACCCACTGGTGGGAGAGAGTGAAATTCTGGCCAGTGTCTGGGAGTATTTCCTCAGCCACAGGAAATAAGCAATTCAGGAGAATTGCTTTCTTGAAGACAGTTAAAATTGTTGTGTTCTGAAATCAGGTGGGAGTTCTTTTCGCTCAAATATCCATAACATGAGTGCATGGAATATTGAAGACCTCAGCTGGAATACCTTCAGGAATGCAGGCTTTGTTGTTCTTCATCTATTTGATTGCTTTGAGAGTGGATGACCCATGGATTTTACCACAAGGTACAGGGGGATAGCCTGGAGAATATCGGCTGTCATGCTTGGGGACCTGTTCAAAATGTTTTTTCCCGCATTGACGGATGATATTGTCATCCTTAAGAAGAGAAACACAACCCTGAGAGCAAAGAGAATTTTGTCCATTTGACTTTGATCTAGAGATAATGGCCTTGGTAGTTTCAAAATGGCTTTGTATGTCATGACAGTCAACATATTGTTGGATCTCTCAGGCTTTCTCTTCCCACCATTTGTCCTTTATCTTCCAGAATTGTCTTTAGGTGTCAACCGTGAGCTGTTGGAATGCTGTCTTCTTGATTTGCGACCTTGGATTGACCTGCCAGGCATTGAAGGCTATTTGCTTTTGCTTCAGATTGCGGGGGGAGGGTCTTATATTTCAGCATCATTTTTATCGAATCAGTCCTGGTGACAATGATACTCAGACCCAATGGTCTCGATACAGGCATCTGTACAGCTGACTTATTTGATTGCACTCTTCTGGAATTCAATTGGGTGTGTGGAAGTTTTCTCGGTCGATCGTGAACTTCCTTGGGAATTCCTCTCTTCAGTCGGATTGCTTTAGGGTTGAGAGATTGTTCTTTTTTTTGGACTTGCGATGTCTTGGTGCAAGGCAGATATTCATCACTGATCGAACAAGTTGATGATCTGTCCAGCAGGCATCAGTTCCCCACTTGGATTGAGGCATACGGACATCACTTAGCTCTTGCACCCGATCAATAAAATAATCCAGAAAGTGTCAATACTGCGATCTAGGATGTCTCTATATGGTTTGGTATTTATCCTTCTGGCAGAAGAGGGTGTTTGATATCATGAGGCCATAAGCTCACTTTGTCAACAGGGGGACTTCATTTGCATTGTTTCTTCCCACACAACTTTTTCCAAATGGTTCTGTTCCAGACATTAGGTCAAGGCCAACCCTGGGATTAAAGTCACTCAGAAGAATGATAATTTCTTCTGGGTTGGCAGTGAGGATTTCATCCTTCATTTATACAGTTGGGAAGTTCTGGCAGTACCTCCTAGATTCTATTCCAGGCAGCATAATCAACCTGGTGATCTTGAGAATCGCTGTCAGCCTTTCCTTTTCAGTAGAAGTTGAATCCCCTTGCTTGTTCCTTCAGCTACCCCTACTTAGGAAGACATCTCACTGAGGGTGGTGATGTCAATTTGGAGTTTTGATAGTTTATGTGATACGACTGCACTTCTTCTTTCCAGACAGTCATTCTTGAGATTATTCATAAGTGTTCTAACATTCCAAGCTGGAAAGTTTAAAGTTTTCTTCCTTTGACCACAAAAAGCCCTGCAGAATGTGATTCCCCAGTCAGGCGAAAGCGGACAGCCTATCTTTAGGGCATCTTGCCCCATCCCCACTGGGGTGAGTAGGAGGTATCCTGAAGAGAACTGCTCAGTCACAGATGTTGCTGCCCAAAGACACCTCTGTCCCAACACAGGCATCCAACCACCTTTATGTGTCTGTCTCCTGTATGCAGATTCTTTACTAGGGACTCCAAGGTTTACAGTCCTGTCCCCCATTGCCAATCCTCCAAAGACACAGGACTTGGCATTTATAATAGACCCTGGTAGAAGCCTAGGCATGACTTTGTGTAATATGGGGACCTTGGGATGCCGATATTGTCCTCGAGACTTTGACAGGTTGGTGACTGGATTTTGGTGACATGCTAAATCACGATGACTGGGATCACGATGACTGGGACCACCAAACCTCCTTCCCCTGTTCTGCCATTGAGCACTTTTGGAATGCATTTTGTCCAACACCTCCTCCTGACCTTGCTACCACGGGTGTCCCTGCAAGGAGCAAGGGGCTCCTGACAGCATCACTCAAAGGATCATTAGAGTGCACAAATGTCCATCATGTCAAGCCAACAACCCACGGTAAAGTTCCAGAGCCTGGGGCTTAGATGACTGAAATCAAAACTACCAATGGTGGGACAAAGTGAGGAGGGATTCACAGGAGGCCAGAGTCTGAATCATGGAGGGTTCAGGAGAAGTTGTAGAGCTGGAACAGGTTTGGAAGAGATGAAGCCATAAAGTGAATTAAGCACAAGGATGTAAGTGTTATTTTGGAGACATTGGTGGAGTGGATATTGCACACACAAATGAAACATAAGCAAGATCTGGTGCTTGATAGGATAACGGCAGCAGTGTTTAGGTTGAACTGAAGTTTACAGAGGGTGAAGGAGAGCTAGGGGAGCCTTGGAATGCCACTTTTCTTTATACATTAGTTATAGTTGTGTTGGATAAGCAGAATTTCCATGGTGAATTACACTTCATAAAATGTCGCCCCATGAAAAAATAATTCATACTTCACATAATTCTTCCCAGAGGACTATCCTCTATTTGTAGCATGGAAATAAATCATTTCAGTCCACTGTGTGAAGTAGTAAACAATGATTCACATGTGAAATATAGCATCTTTCCACAAACTACATAACAGTTAGCAGGCCACAATAGAATACCATAAATCCACTGGGAAAAATTGCAGGCTGAACATTCCCTGGGCTGTTTCAATGGGAGGTTCTCTAACCTGTTTAAAGGGTCACAGCCGGGCTGTTTACACATTTGAAAGTTGCTTGCTCTCGAGTTTAACCCAGTTAAGTTTAATATTGTGCCTATGGATATGAATATTTTCTGTGTTGGGTGCTACATCCTCATTTAATTCAATCAATAGTGAAGTGGGCTCCTGGCCTGTCTTGGTGAAGGGACTCACCTGAAATCTGAATCAACTTTCTCTATTAAATGCTAAGTCAACTGCTGTGCATTTAAATTTTTCTGTTTTTATTCCAGATTCTGTCGGTTAGCACTGCAAACCAGGATTGAAATTGCACCACAAGAATTGTCAGCTTTTAAAAACGCCCATGTTTATGTCTTAAAGTAAGAAGTCTCACAACACCAGGTTAAAGTCCAACAGGTTTAGTTGGTAGCGCTGCCCCTTCATCAGGTGAGTGAAGAATTAGGTTCACAAACAGGGCATATATAGACACAAACTCAATTACAAATAATGATTGGAATGCAAATCTTAACAGGTAATCAAGTCTTTACAGGTGCAGACAATGCAAGTGGAGAGAGGGTTAAGCACAGGTTAAAGAGGTGTGAATTGTCTCAAGCCAGGACAGTTAGTGAGATTTTGCAAGTCCAAGCAAGTCGTGAGGGTTACAGATAGTGTGACATGAACCCAAGATCCCGGTTGAGGCCATCCTCATGTGTGCGGAACTTGGCTATCAGTTTCTGCTTGGCAATTCTGCATTGTCGTGTGTCTTGAAGGCCACCTTGGAGAACACTTACCCGAAGATCAGAGGCTGAATGCCCTTGACTGCTGAAGTATTCCCTGACAGGAAGGGAACACTCCTGCCTGGTGATTGTCGAGCGGTGTTCATTCATTCATTGTCGCAGCGTCTGCATGGTCTCGCCAATGTACCATGCCTCAGGACATCCTTTCCTGCAGCGTATCAGGTAGACAATGTTGGCCGAGTTGCAAGAGTAGGTACCGTGTACCTGTTGGATGGTGTTCTCACGTGAGATGATGGCATCCACGTCGATGATCCAGTACATCTTGCAGAGGCTGCTGTGGCAGGGTTATGTGTTGTTGTGGTCACTGTTCTCCTGAAGGCTGGGTAGTTTGCTGCAGACAATGGTAGGTTTGAGGTTGCGTGGCTGTTTGAAGGAAAGTAGTGGGGCTGTGGGGATGGCCTTGGCGAGATGTTCGTCTTCACCGATGACATGTTGAAGGCTCTGGAGAAGATGTCATAGCTTCTCCGCTCCAGGGAAGTACTGGATGACGAAGGGTATTCTGTCCGCCGTGTCCCGTGTTTGCCTTCTGAGGAGGTCAGTGCGGTTTTTCGCTGTGGCACGTCGGAACTGTCAATCGATGAGTCGAGCATCATATCCTGTTCTTACGGGGGCATCTTTCAGTGTCTGGAGGTGTCTGTTGTGATCCTCCTCATTTGAGCAGATCCTGTGTATACAGAGGGCTTGTCCATAGGGGATGGCTTCTTTAACGTGTTTAGGGTGGAAGCAGGAGAAGTGGAGCATCGTGAGGTTATCTGTGGGCTTGCGGTACAGTGAAGTGCGGAGGTGACTGTCCTTGATGGAGATGTGTGTGTCCAAGAATGCAACCAATTCTGGAGAGTAGTCCATGGTGAGTCTGATGGTGGGATGGAACTTGTTGATGTCATCATATACTTGTTTCAGTGTTCACCGTGAGTCCAAAAGGAAGAAAATGTCATTGATGTATCTAGTGTATTGCGTCGGTTGAAGGTCCTGTGCAGTGAAGAGGTCTTATTTGAACTTGTGCATGAAGATATTGGCATATTGAGGTGCGAATTTGGTCCCCATGGCTGTTCCATGTGTCTGGATGAAGACCTCCTCAGAAGACAAACATGGAACACGGTGGACAGAGTATCCTTTGTCGTCCAGTACTTCCCCAGAGCGGAGAAGCTACGACATCTTCTCCGGAGCCTTCAACATGTCATCGATGAAGACATGTTGAACATCTCGCCAAGGCCATCCCCACAACCCCACTACTTGCCTTCAAACAACCGCGCAACCTCAAACAGACCATTCTACGCAGTAAACTACTCAGCCTTCAGGAGAACAGTGACCACGACACCACACAACCCTGCCACAGCAACCTCTGCAAGACGTGCTGGATCATCGACACGGATGCCATCATCTCACGTGAGAACACCATCCAACAGATACATGGCACATACTCTTGCAACTCGGCCAATGCTGTCTGCCTGATACGCTGCAGGAAAGGATGTCCTGAGGCATGGTACATTGGTGAGACCATGCAGACACTACAACAACAAATGAATGGACACCACTCGACGATCACCAGGCAGGAATGTTCCCTTCCTGTTGAGGAACACCTCAGCAGTCAAGGGCATTGAGCCTCTGATCTTCGGCTAAGTGTTCTTCAAGACACATGACAACGCAGAATCGCTGAGCAGAAATTGATAGCCAAGTTCCGCACACATGAGGACGGCCTCAACTGGGATCTTGGGTTCATGTCACACAATCTGTAACCCTCACGACTTGCCTGGGCTTACAAAATCTCACTAACCGTCCTGGCCTGAGACAATTCACATCTCTTTAACCGGTGCTTAACCCTCTCTCCATTCATTGTCTGCAACTGCAAAGACTTGATTACCTGTTAAGACTCGCATTCCAACCATTATCTTGTAATTGAGTTTGTGTCTATATATGCCCTGTTTGTGAACCCAATTCTTCACTCACCTGATGAAGGGGCAGTGCTCCGGAAGCTTGTGTTACCAAATAAACATGTTGGACTTTAACCTGGTGCTGTGAGACTTCTTACTGTGTCTACCCCAGTCCAATGCCAGCATCTCCACATTATGTTTTAAAAAGAAGGGCTGTTTAAACTTCATCTTTGCATTTTGCATCATCCAAGAACAGCAAACTGCCTCTCCACCAGTTATCAATGGAGACTGGGAAATGAATTTTAGCTATAGCCCTGAGTGGCACATCATGGAACAACCAGGAAGTTTGGATGGGCTGAATTGTATGTCATTTCTTACACCCTTCAAAGAGAGTGCTTGAACAATAAAGCTATTGAAACTTTAAAGGGCCCAGATGATTCACATTTTTACTGCTCTGTATTAAAGAGTTATTTTTAAGAAGATAGAAAATTAACACTAAATGACTTTTTTTAAAAAGCTGTTCTTGCAGATTCTGCTACCTCTTTACTTACTCATTACTTCTGCACAGTGTGTCATGGGTGAATGGACATGGAAGTGAGATAACTTGGCATGAAGGTTATGAAGGGGCATAGGGTTTGGTATGATCCCTCATGCCCCTCCTTGGCAGGAGGGGCATGAGGGATCATAGAGGCTGGATGGGGACCTCGCCTTGGCACAGGGACCATAGGGGCTGGTGGGGTGTGGGTCTTTACTTTGACATGGGGGGGCATAAGAAGCCATGAGGGGAAGAGGGGGGGCGGTCTTACATTGGTATGTGGAGGCATAAGTAGGACCTTTTGAACTTAACTTTAAAAGCTCCCCTCACACAGACTATGATTCATGATTTATGTGAGGGCGCCAATGAGTCCTTTAATAGCCGACCCAACTGCATGAAAACTGCAGAGGACTAGTCATGTCTGTCCCCACAATGGAGCTAACCAGGTCAAGAGTGCAGGGTGTGGGATATAGATAGTTTAAGTGAATGGACAAAAATTTGACAGATGGAGTATTACATGGAAAGATGTGTGGTTATCCACTTTGGTAGGAAGAACAGGAAAGCAGATTATTATTTAAATAGAGAGAGATTACAATATGCTGCAGTACAGAGGCACCTGGATGTCCTTCTACATGAATCACAAAAGGTCAGCATGCAGGTCAGCAAGTAATTAAGAAGACAAGTGGAATGTTAAACTTTATTGCAAGGGGGATAGAATCCTACAGTGCAGAAGGAAGCCACTTGGCCCATCGAGTCTGCACCGACCACAATCCCACCAAGGCCCTATCCCCATAATCCCATGCATTTACCCTAAGTAGTCCCCCTGACACTAAGGGGCAATTTAGCATAGCCGATCTATCTAACCCACACATCTTCGGACTGTGGGAGGAAACCAGAGCATCCGGAAGAAACACACGCAGACACGGACGGGATCCGAGGTGAGGTAGCCAAATGGATACAAAATTGGCTTGATGACAGAAGACAGGGTGGTTGTAGAGGATTGTGTTGCAAACTGGAGGCCTGTGACCAGCGGTGTGCCTCAGGGATCAGTACTGGGTCCACTGTTAATTGTCATTTATATTAATGATTTGGATGAGAATTTAGTAGGCATGGTTAGTAAATTTGCAGATGGCATTAAGATTGATAGCATAGTGCACAGTGAAGAAGGTTATCTAGGATTGCAACGGGATTTTAGTCAATTGGGCCAGTGGGCTGACGAATGGCAGATGGAGTTTAATTTAGATAAATGTGAGGTGATGCATTTTGGTAGATTGAACCAGGGCAGGACTTATTCAGTTAATGGTAGGGCGTTGGGGAAAGTTATAGAATAAAGAGATCTAGGGGTACAGGTTCTTAGCTCCTTGAAAGTGGAGTCACAGGTGGCCAGAATGGTGAAGAAGACATTCGGCATGCTTGGTTTCATTGGTCAGAACATTGAATACAGGAGTTGGGACATCTTGTTGAAGTTGTACAAGACATTGGTAAGGCCACACTTGGAATACTGTGTACAGTTCTGGTCACCCTATTATAGCAAGGATATTATTAAACTAGAAAGAGTGGAGAAAAGATATACTAGGATGCTACCGGGACTTGATGGTTTGAGTTATAAGGAGAGGCTGGATAGACTGGGATTTTTTTCCGTGGAGCATAGGAGACTTAGGGGTGACCTTATAGAAGTCTGTAAAATAATGAGGGGCATAGATCAGCTAGATAGTCAACATCTTTTCCCAAAGATAGGGGAGTCTAAAACCAGAGGACATAGGTTTAAGGTGAGAGGGGAGAGATACAAAAGGGTCCAGAGGGGCTATTTTTTCACACAGAGGGTGGTGAGTATCTGGAACAAACTGCCAGAGGCAGTAGTAGAAGCGGGTACAATTTTAAATAACATTTAGACAGTTACATGGGTAAGATGGGTATAGAGGGATATAGGCCAAATGCGGGCAACTGGGACTAACTTAGTGGTTAAAAAAAACAGCGGCCTGGACAAGTTGGGCCGAAGGGCCTGTTCCTATGCTGTAAACCTCTATGACTCTAATGTGCAAACTCCACACAGACCGTGACCTGAGCCAGGAATTGAACCCAAGTCCCTGATGCTGTGAGGCAGCAGTGCTAACCACTGTGCCACCATGCCACCTCGATGGAGAATAAAAGTAGAGAAGTCTTGTTACAACTATACAGGGCATTGGTGAACTACACCTAGAGTACTATGTACAGTTTTGATCCCCTAATTAAAGGAGGAATATACTTGCACTAGTTCAGAGTAGGTTGTTTCCTGGGATGAAGTGGTAGTCTTATGAAGAATTGTTGGGCCCTGATTCACTGGAGTTCAGATGAATGAAAAGTGATCTTATTGAAGTGCTTAAGATTCTATGTGTGCTTAAAAATGGTGGTGTAGTAAATGGCGAGGAGGAAAGCCTTATATTACAGGAGGATATGGACAAACTGGTCAGATGGGCAGAACAGTGACAAATGGAATTTAACCCTGAAAAGTGTGAGGTGATGCATTTTGGTAGGATTAACAAGACAAGAGAATACACAATGAATAGTTGGACATTAGGAAGTACAGAATAGCAGAGGGACCTTGGGATACATTTCCATAGATCCCTGAAGTAAGCAGGACAGGCAGATAAGGTAGTTAAGAAGGCATCTGGGATACTTGCCTTTATTAGCTGAGGCATAGAACAGGGAAGTTTTGATAGAGTTGCATAAAATGTTTGCTATGCCACAGCTGGAAGGGTCCAGTGGTTAGCACTGCTGCCTCAAAGCGCCAGGGACCCACGTTCAATTCTGGCGTTGGATGACTGTGTGGAGTTTGCACATTCTCCCCGTGTCTGCATGAGTTTCCTCCAGGTGCTCCAATTTCCTCCCACACTCCAAAGATGTGCGGGTTAGGTTGAATGGCCATGCTAAATTGCCCATTAGTGTCAGGGAGATTAGCAGGGTAAATATGTGGGGTTACGGGGATAGAGCCTGGGTGGAATTCTGCTCGTTTAGACTTGATGAGCCACATGGCTCCCTTCTGCATTGTAGGGATTCTATGAATCTATGAGAATGGTGTGTGCAGTTCTGCTTGCTACAAGATAAGAACAGTAAGAAGTCTCACAACACCAAGTTAAAGTCCAACAGGTTTATTTGGTAGCACGAGCTTTCAGAGTGCTGTTTCTTCATCACGTGAGTCTCAAGATAGATGCCAAGAGGCTATTTCCCCTCACAGCAGTCTAGGACTAGGGCACAGTTTCAGAATAAATGATCCTCTATTTAAGATGGAGATGAGAAGGAATTTCTTCTCTCAGAATGTTAATCATTGGAATTCTCTGCCCCAGAGAGCTGTGGAGGCTGGACATTAAATATATTAAGGCTGGGTTAGATAGATTTTTGATCTTCAAGGGAGTCAAGGCTTATGATATATAGGCAGGAAAGTGGAGTGGAGTCCATAAACACATTAGCCATGATCTAATTGAATAGCAGATCAGGCTCAAGGGGCCAAATTGCCTATTTCTGCCCTGATTTCTTATCCTGATCTTTCTCTATGTCACTTTGTACCTAAAGTAAAAAGTTAAAGTTCATTTATTAGTCACAAGTAGGCTTACATAAACACTGCAATGAAGTTACTGTGAAAATCCCCTAGTCGCCACACTCGGGCACCTGTTTGGGTATACTGGGGGAGAATTTAGCATAGCCAATTCACCTAACCAGCATGGGAGGAAACCGGAGCACCTGGAGGAAACCCACGCAGACATGGGAAGAACGTACAAACTCCACACAGTGACCCAAGCTGGGAATTGAACCCAGGTCCCTGGTGTTGTGAGGCAGCAGTGCTAACCACTGTGCCACCGTGCCAAGATGATGGAGATTGAGTTGTAATAAATGTATACTAAAACAGTTCCGATGCAACCCAGGATCTGTAAGGGTACTTCCGGAGTTAAGAGCTGCTCGAAAATAATGCCATTCTAAATGCGGAAGGTTAAGTCAACTATATAATGTTTACTATTTGGAATAAACCTAGAGGTAGGGGCTTTCTCTTACAAGATTAGGCTTACTTAGACGTAATACCGCCTATGATGGTATCACTACAGTCCTGGAAATTCTATATTTTACATGCAAGGATCACAATATATCCAAAAATAACATCTGGGGGCGTCGTTGTTCTGCTTTGTAATTGACAAGTTTAAGTTTCAATTCTGCTGTTCAAAAACTGTTGATAGGCTTTGAAGATGTTCTGTTTAGCATAGAAGTCTATCGTATAACACTGCTTTTTATAGACTATCCCATAAGTACCGTCAGATACTGTCAGAAAACGTTAATGATTCATGGTCTACTTAACAATAAATGTCCCAGTGCTTGCTTAGAGGAATTTCGGTTTATAATTCTTGAAGAGGTAACTTGGGGAACAGAAAAGGGAAAAGTCGTCCCAAGATTTTGATTCCAGTGTGCTACTACAAAGATTTTCCTGGTAAGTAATGCCGCAATTATAAAGAAAATCAGTGATTCAAAATACAGAAGAGCTTAGTATTTGCTGTACTCAAGGTAACTATTTAGAATGTTACAAATTGGCTTTACTAACAATATTTTAAGTGTTCGGTCAAGCCCCTGAGTATCGTCGAGGAATGGAGTGTACGAAGACCAGAAAGATGATTCGTCTAGAAGACCAGTTGACAAGTCTATAACCTGCCAGTATTTGTAACTTGGGTTAAAGCTGGGCAAGATCACTTCTACTTACAATCTCGTACTTCATATTTAGGATCTGGATGACAGCAAAGCCATTTGGAATCAATGGCAAGGGAATGACTTTTGAAATTTTCCATGATTTAGGTGCATTTTATCAACTACCCGTGAAAGTGTCTGAATTGGAGAATTAAGAGCACCTATGACATATTTGTCAGATGGATTAATTGAAAGTGTCAGGTTTTTAGTGTTCACAGCGCACAGGCAGTGCTTTGAATGGATTTTTAATAACCAATTGATACAATCTGTCAGTGAGTTACATTATGTAACAATGTCCTCTTCCTTTCTGTGTTAAGTGTTCATTGGAGACATCTCTTACCCTGAGTGTCCTTCTTTGCCTTTTGGAAGCCTCCAGCTCATCTCCCTAACGACCGTGCTGTTGCTAGGTGATGTCACCCCCTCCCCCCGGGCTCGGGATGCCGGGCGGTGGTGGCGGCGGCGGCTGCTTGCGACATTCGGGTGGAGGCAGCCGGCCGGCCAGGCGGCGGCGGAGGACGGAGGCTCAGCTGGCTGCTCTCGGCTGCCCTCGGAGGCCGATGGAGCGGCAGAAGGCGGCTGGTGGTTGCTGCGGCCAGGCCGGGCCGAGCGGAGAGTGAGAGTCCGCGGACTCGGAGCTCTGCGGGCGCCATGTGTCGGCCTCACTGAAGAAACAAAAAAAAAGGTGAGTTCGGAGCCCGGTACCGGCACTGGGAGAGTTGGTGGATGAACCCCCTCCCGAGCTGGGTCCTGCTCTGGAATCGGAACAAATGAGTTTACATCATCACATGAGAGAGAGCAAAACAATGTACATTCAAAACAAATCCACAGAAAGATCTTCAATTAAATCTACATTTTAAGTGGGAAAGTGTCAGTTATCCCATGCATTTCCTTACAGTGCATCTTTCCTAGCTGAGGTCATGGCAAGTAACCCTATTATCATAGCATAATACTGCACAGAAGAGGCCACATGCCCAATACTGGATCTTGGGTAGAGTTATCCAATTAGTCCCACTCTCCTCATCCTTCACAATTTGCAGTGTTTTCCTTTTTAAGTATTTATTCAATTCCATATTGAAAGTTACTAATGAATCTGTTTCTGCCTCTCTCCCAGGCAGTCCATTCCTAATCACAACTCTGAGTGACCAACTCTGATCAAAAATATGGGACACTTCACTGTGTGGGTACTAGTGAAGCCTTGACAGCAGGGCTGACAAACCTATGTGTGGGGTAGTAAAACTTCTAAGAGCAGGAGGATGCAGGCACTTGACACACCCCAACTCTGACATACATGCTAGGTCTGCACTCCTGCACAGGCCCGAACACAAACTATGAACTTGCCGCCTGATGCTTTAAAGAGCCCAAAGTTTTGGGATGAAATGTGTTCTGGGAAAGCCTGATCCAGGATCTGGGATGAAAGGCTGAACTAACCCTCTACCACAGGAAACAGTTCCTCCTTCTATTAAAGCCCTTCATGATTTTGAACATTTCTGTCAAATCTCTTCTTAACCTCTATGTTCGAAGGAGAACAATCAGAACTTTGTTCTCAGAACTTTTCCCGTCTCCAGTCCCTGGTACCATTCCAATAAACCTCTTGTGCATCCTCTCTAAGGCCTTCCCAATCTTTCTAAAGTTTTGTGCCCACACTACTTCAGCGGAGGCCAAACCAGTGTTTTATTAAGTGTGACCAAATAATCTTTTCTTCACTTAAAGGACCATGGAAGAAATGAGGTGTTGGATTCAGCCCTCCAAATTGTGCTGTTTTCACTTTCCCTATTCTAGTAGACAATACGCTGCACAAACACTTCCTCTGGATGTGATGCTAGGCAATTTGATAAGGGGACCCAGTGAACCTTGGTAACATGAGAAAACCCTTTTAAGTCATTTCAATAATAACAGCTCATCTTTAACAGATGAGCTCATGAACTTTTAACTAAAAGATTGACAGTAATATTAATGGTGACTGCGTTTCAGAGTAATTCATTGTACATGAAATGTCTTGGGATGTTTTGAGAGATAAGATCATGTGTCGTAAGACATTAAGGCCATTAAAGGGATATCTCACACTTTAGTATGGAGTTGTACCAACTGATAGAAGATAACTCAGCTCTAACTCTCCTGATTTGGATGGTTCAGTGTGACACCTTACTGTGTGTTTATGGAAAATGCAGCCAATAATTCTGATTGCATTATGGTCCTGTTGCCCTTCTATCTATTTGTGTTTTATTTGCAAACTTTTTGGTTGTTGTTTGGCAAGGAAAGTTAGTCACTACTCATGTACTTGTGTTAACTTTGCATAGAACCTTGGTTGGAGACGGTTCTGATTTCTATATTACAGAAAGAATATTGAATGGCACTGGAGGGGGGAGTAAAAATAAGTGCAAGGATGAGACCACAACTGAGACTAAACAGGATGAGGGCTGAGGGGTGACCAAACACAGGTCTTTAAAAAATATGAAGGGATTCAGTCGAGTAGATGTAGAGAAAGTGGTTCTGTTTCTGGAGAATCCAAAACAGGGATCATAAATATAAAATAGTCATGAATCCAATAAAATTTTGGGTGAGAATTCTTCACCTAGAGAGTGATCAGAATGTGAAACTTGCTACAGTGCGGAGTAATTGACATGTAGATATGTTTAAGAGGAAGCTAGATAAGTACATAAGGAAGAAAATAATCAAAGGTTACGGGCTCGGATTACGCGAAATAGAGTGGGAGGATCCTTGTTTGCAGCATGTTGCGGAATAGACCCATTGGTCCAAATGACCGTTAAATAACGTGTTGTAGTAAAGGAGTTACTACATTGGTGCACATTAACCCCTTTAAGACAATGGTAAGAATATCCCATTGGTTTCAAAGATTTGGGAAATTGGAATCAACAAATGCTGATGTTGAAATGTTGCTGAATTTGTGACTGTACCTCAGTAATACCTGATTCACTATTTTACTCTTGTTATCTCAATACATTGTTGTTCACACTTGCTTCATCAGTAGATTCTTAATTCCAGATTCTTTATATTGAAATCAAATTCCACCATCTGTCTTGGTGGGATTTGAACCTGGATCCCCAGAACATTAGCTGAGTTTCTGGATTAATAGTCTAGCGATAATGCCGTCACCTCCCCTATTTGTGAGAAGTGATTGGGTGTGGTATAAATTCAAGTTAATTATTCTTCATGAAGGAATAAATTGAGCACCTTATCCATTTTAAACTCTCTCCTGCACATCTCCTGGATTACAGGGTCAAAGGTAGGGTTCTGAAGACTATGGAGGAACAGAGAGATCTTGGGGTTCATATCCACAGATCTCTAAAGGTTGCCACTCAAGTGGATAGAGCTGTGAAGAAGGCCTATAGTGTGTTAGCTTTTATTAACGGGGTTGGAGTTTAAGAGCCGTGGGGTTATGCTGCAACTGTACAGGACCTTGGTGAGACCACATTTGGAATATTGTGTGCAGTTCTGGTCACCTCACTATAAGAAGGATGTGGAAGCGCTGGAAAGAGTGCAGAGGAGATTTACCAGGATGCTGCCTGGTTTGGAGGGTAGGTCTTATGAGGAAAGGTTGAGGGAGCTAGGGCTGTTCTCTCTGGAGCGGAGGAGGCTGAGGGGAGACTTAATAGAGGTTTATAAAATGATGAAGGGGATAGATAGAGTGAACGTTCAAAGACTATTTCCTCGGGTGGATGGAGCTATTACAAGGGGGCATAACTATAGGGTTCGTGGTGGGAGATACAGGAAGGATATCAGAGGTAGGTTCTTTACGCAGAGAGTGGTTGGGGTGTGGAATGGACTGCCTGCAGTGATAGTGGAGTCAGACACTTTAGGAACATTTAAGCGGTTATGGGATAGGCACATGGAGCACACCAGGATGATAGGGAGTGGGATAGCTTGATCTTGGTTTCAGATAAAGCTCGGCACAACATCGTGGGCCGAAGGGCCTGTTCTGTGCTGTACTGTTCTATGTTCTATCTTTTGATCTGTCCAATTATAAACCAAAGACTTGGTTTCTGTCTGTCTGCTAGAGGTGGACGTTAAAGGCCCCTGGCATCTGAAATAAAAACAGAAAATGCAGGAAAACAACTCCAGCATCTGAAGAAGAGTGGACCATGTTCCTGGTGTTCTGATTACATTCCTTTCTCAACCAATAGCACCAGAAAAATATGCCGAATGTTGATAGTTTGGCTACATAACAGCTACTAGTAATTGTGTCTGAAGTCCTTTAAAATCTTTTGATACATTACTTGCCTTTATTTAGTTCCTTATGTACCAATATTGCAATTAGATGGGTTAGTGTCAGTCTCTTTGCAGCCTTTTGAATTTTTTGGTATTCCTGTACATTCCAGTTCTTGTTTAGGTTTTTAATTTGATTTAGTTTATCAGAAAGTCAGTGATGGGAATGAGTGCAGTTCCAGATGAACAATTTAAGCCTTCTTGAAACAGTTTGATTCAGTTACAGCTGAACAGTTTGGCTTTTTATATAAATGTATTTTGTGCCGCCTTAAGGAGCATCGTTGCCCTGTGAAGGATCTTGCGAGGCTACTAATGAAGGTTACCAATGTAGGAAAACTAAGGTTGTTTTTGCATTTTCGTGCACTTCCACTGCTTAGCTAGGAGAGCAGGAAGTTCTCATTTCCTTCCTCAACCAATATAACAACAAAAGCTTGCATTTGTATAGTGCCTTTAATGTGAGAAAGGTACCAGGTATTTTGCAGGAAAGTTAACATAAAATTTGACACTGAGCCACAAGATGACCAAATGCTTGATCAAAAAGCTAGGTTTTAAGGAGTATCTGAAAAGAGGAGAGAAAGCTAGAGGTTTAAGAATGCCAGAGTTTGGAGTCTAGACAAGGCTACCAACAGTGGGGTGAAAGAAGTCGGCGACACTTAATAGGCCAGACTTGGAGGTTCCTGAAGTGTTGTAGGGCTGGGGGAAGTTATAGAAATATGGAGGGGGAGACTAGTGAGAGAATAGAGGAGACAATTTTAGATGTGAGGTGTTGCTGGACTGGGAACCACTATAGGTCACCAAGTGTAGGTGATGGTGAACAGTTTTAGATAAGTTTAAGTTTACTAAGGGTGAAAGATGGGAGGCTTGTTAGGAGAACATTGAAATAGCTGCGTCTGGAGATAACAAAGTATTGATGAGTATTTAAATTGCAGATGGACTGAGGCAGGAGCAGAGATGGGTAATATTATGGAGATTGCAGTCTTAGTGATAGAGGACATGGAACACAACTTTGGATCAAATAGAATGCTAAGGTTCAGCTTCAGATAGTGGCCAGGGAGGGGAATAAAATTGATGGCTAGGGAATGGAGTTTGTGGCGGGAACTGAAGACAATTGCTTTGATCTTCCTATTATCTAAATTGGAGGAAATTTCTGTCAATTCAATACTGGATGTCTAACCAACTTACTTACCAGAGATTTTGTAGGGTTCAAGAGAAGTGGTGCTGAGGTTGAGTTGTTTGTCAGGATATATCTGTGGAATCTGATTTGTTTTCAGGTGATGCTGCTAAGAGGCAATATGCAGGTGAGGAATAGAATGGGGCCCAGGAAAAATCCTTTGGGTACCTTGGAGGTAATTATGCAGAAGTGGAAAGAGAAGTCATTGCAAGAGATTCTCTGGCTGTTACTGGATCGACAAGAATTAAACCAAGTGAGGATAGTGCCACCCAACTGAGCAAAGATGGAGAAATGTTGGAGGAGGGTGGTGGGGTCAACTGTGTCAAAGTCTGCAGACAGGACAGGAAGATTGAGTGTGTAAAGTTTATAGTGCTAGATTAACTGGCTGTCTCTCTAATTTGTGCTGGGGCCGTGAAAAATGTTATATAAATTCATGTTCTTTTTGGTGCAAAATGATTCGGTGATACAGTTGTATGATTCAAGTGCACTCTGAAACATTTATATGAAAATAGTCACTGTTGCTGCTTGTTATTCCTCCTACTTAATTGTTTATGACACAGCTTTGATCAATGAGTTGGAAATGAACAGGCAGAATTGGATGAGTTATTTTTCACAGTAGCTGCTGATCAAGCAATCAGAGGAGATCCTCTGACTCCTTGTTGGATTGGCCTCACTGCTTAAATGACTACATCCACGTAGATCATAGGGATTTCCTATGAGCGAAACAATACCCAGAAACAGCATTGAGTGAAAATGTGAGTTGTACCATGTCGTGCTTGCATATGCTGTTCATCCAAAACCCAAGTTCAATGAATGAGTGGTTAAAAACAGTATTCCGATCAAGAACTGTAATTCCTCAGGCATTCTGGTAACTAACCCAGATAAACCTCACATTTGATATCCTAAAGGACCATGCACAGTCAGTGACACATCCCAAAAGTAGTATGGAGGATAAAAACAGACAACATTTGTCATTCCAAGATTTACCAACTATGACCGTGGCCCCATGATAGCACTCTTGCCTCTGAAATGGAAGGTTTTATTTAATTCTTAACCTAGGATTTAAGCATGTAATCCAGGCTGACAATTCACTGTATTACGCAGGGAGTGCTGCAGTGTCACAGATGCTGACTTTGGATGATATGAGGTTCTGTCTTCCTGTTCAGATGGTTGCAGAAGTTTCTGTGCTGTTGTTTGAAAAAGATCATGGGTATCCTGAAAATAGACATCCCTTGACAAACATCAGTCAAACACATCATTGGTCATTGTACTGCTGTTTGTGCACAAAACTGGCTAAATAATAAACACAATGACTGCACTTAAAAGTAATTCATTGGCATTAGCAATATTTTGATGACTCAATAGCACTACACCAATGTAACCCCTTTCTTTATGTTTTAATAAGTTTGTCTAATGGTCTCTATTTAATTCATAGGTAACCATGGAGATCAGTGGTCTCCCACTGGAGTTGTGGCGCCTGATTCTGGCTTATTTACCTCTTCCAGACCTGGGTCGCTGCTGCGTGGTGTGCAGAGCTTGGCAAGAACTGATTATCAGCCTGGATAATACCCGTTGGAGGCAACTGTGTCTTGGATGTAGTGAGTGCAAACACCCAAACTGGCCTATTCATCCTAATGTTGAGCCTCATTCCTGGCGGGATGCTTTTAAACAACATCATTTAACTTCAAAGATCTGGACCAGAAATGCCCAGGACCTGGAATCCTCAAACTGCTTGTATTTATTTAGGCGGAAGAAGGATAGAAAAACTATATTTGTTGGCCCAACAAGTGAACATGTAAACCTCAGGAGTGCCTTAGCAGTTGCCAATGTGTATGATAAGATTATTATTTCCCCTGGAGTATATGAAGAACAGAATGAGGTGACGTTAAAAGTCCCTGTGGAAATAATTGGACATGGAAAGCTAGGGGATGTGGCACTCCTCATTAGTTTCGACCAACATTGTCCAACAGTACGACTATGCAATCTGGCCCTCATGCCCGCATGGTTCACACCTGTTGTGTACAAGGTGAGCATCTATTCTAGAATATCTAGTAGGAACTTAGCAATCTAATGTTTCACCCCAATATGAGTGGGCACTGCCAGTCACTGGCTAGCACCATCAGCTGTTCGCCATTTCCTGCACCGGATACCCTGTGCCCCTGAGTTGGTTTGCAGTTTAACATTAGACTTGTGCTACAGGCTTGTTCACAATAGGCATTAGACTGAATATCCTATGTAGGATCCTTGCAAACAGCAAAGGAGATGATTGCCTTGGTAGTCTGAATTGATTTGAAACCAGGTTTGAGAGGCTAAAGACTAGAGTTTGATCTAACATGCACACCAGTCACATGAACATGTCTTGAAGTGAGAGGCCTTTTACTTAGAGTGCCATTTGATAATGGCCAGTGATCATTCAGGCTGTATATAAGAGTGTGTACTGAAAAGGAAGGTTGAGTAATTGCTACAAAGGCTCTGGTTGTCTGACCGTTCTTGAAGCTGCTGGTTTATGGATTTAATAAATTACATGCTCAATCCATATTAGTTTGCACTTTTCTTTGCCAAACACATCCAATTTCCTACAGCTAAAAGCTAAGATTTAACCTGCCAGACATTAGATGCTCTTGCTGCCTTTCCAGGTAATGGTGTGGATTAAATCTGTAGGGGGGATGGAGGAAGTGGGTCGCTTTGGCCAATACTGGTTATCTGCATTTGCCACCTGTCAACAAGTGGCCTGCAAATTTAAGGGACCTTACAATGTTTTTGGTATGGGGGGGGGGGATTTGCATATTTTTGACGATATTTTTTGCACTGTTCAAAACTGTGTAATATTCAAGACTGATAGATTTATGTTGGGTAAGGGTATCTAGAGACATAAATTAAAGGGAAGTAAATGGAGTCGAGCTGCAGATCAGCCATGAACTAATTGAATGCTAGAACAGGCGCAAGGGTCTGAAAGGCTTACTCCTATTCCTCAGTTCCCTAGTGCAGAACATTTTGGATGGCCCAGCATATAGATGTTGTACTTCAGTCCTATGGCCTACACACAATAACTTGGTGCATTGTGAAAAAATAGTCCTTAACATTATTAATTTGAGTAGCTGGCCATTTTGTATTTAATTGAAAATGCCTAGTTGCTGATATGCGGCAAATAGTCATGTTCAATAATTTAGATTAATAATTTAAATCAGTTTATTAGATTATTGATTATAAACCTCTCTAAATGTCAATATTCATTTTGCTTGTAGTTAGGCTAAATCAGTAGCTTGTCAAATTTTATTCCGATAATTTATATAATTGCACTGTCAATAAATAGTCAAACATAAGATTAAAAGGTGAAGTGAAGGTGTGGTCTTACTGGTACTTGGTCACTGTAGAAAAGTTTAGCATGAATAATAGCTTGAGGAAAATCTTATTTTGTGCATTTTTGAGCACAGAGAAAGGAGTACACTCTCAAACAATTTGAACTTTGCGGAAACATCATGGAAATATACATATGGAATTAAATAAGTGTTTAACCTATCTAGGGGCAATTACCTAAAATGGTCCACGTCCAACTGACACCATTATAAATCTCCAAACCTTGTTTAATCTCCTGAATAATGATGTCTAAAATAATCATTTTGAAATTTCTTTATGAGCCAGTCAGTCAGAAATTCATTGCATTACCTATTTATGGCTGATTGCATCCCACTGATCATCCATTGGTCTATGGCCATGCTCCATTTGAGGGTATGGTGGAAGATGGAGGCATTTGGGAAGAAGCATAAATGACTGAAAGAGTGGATAGGGGAGTGACTTGTAGGCCAATATGAAACAAACAGGGCTGTGTGCAGCTGTATGAGTGAAAGAAGCTGCTGAAATTGGGTGCAGCAAGGCCACAAAGTAAACAAGGATGGGAAACTTAAAACCAATTCACTGGGGATGCAGTGCAGCGAGATGAGAGTGTGGGATTTTACATGGGTGAGCATACATGTTGAGGTATTCAGTCGGAATTGTAACCTGTGGAGCTTGCAAGAGTAGCGCTTGAAAAATTGAATGTAGAGACGATAAAGGTGTGGATTGTGCTTTTCGTAATGCCAAAGGCAGATTGGAGCAAATATGGAAGGAGCTAGCATAGGTGTTAATGTAGATGTGGGAAAGGAAAAGTAATATAGAAAAGGAGAGAACAGTTTTTTGCTACTTCCTTGAAAACTGTTTATAAAAATTAATGGAGAGTTTTAATTAAGGGTACATTTTGTCTAGTGACTCACTGATTTATGCTTTTAAAAATTCCTTGTCATGCATAAATTAAGGTGCAAGAATTACCGACAGGGAGATTTTTTGAAGATTTTAACAAAATAGAAATGGAAAAACACTAATAGGTATGTTGCAAAGGCCAGCAATGAGTGGGGAAGATACAATGGAGAAAAATTGCCAGGAGTTGCAAAAACTGGGGAGTAGTGAAAAATGGAGGATTTCAGTTTTCTTAATACAGATTAGGATAGCCAGCATGGATTTGTTGAAGGCAAATTGTGTTTAACTAACTTGATTGAATTTTTTGATGAGTTAACAGGAATGGTTGATGAGGGTAATGTTCTTGATGTGTTGTGTATGGACTTCCAAAAGATATTTAATGAAGTGTTACCTAATAGACTTGCAGAGCTGAAGTCCATGAAATAAAAGGTACGATGGCAGCATGGATACAAAGTTGGTTAGTGATAGAAAACAGAGTAGTGGTGAATGGTTGCTTTTTTGGACTGGAGGAAACTATACAGCAAGGTTCCACAGGGCCTGGTGTTAGGACCCTTGCTTTTCTTGGTGACTTAGACCTGGGTGTGCGTGGCACAATTTCAAAATTTTCAGGTGACACAAAACTTGGAAGCATTGTAAACTGTGAGGAGGATAATGATAGACGAGGACTAGGACAGGCTGGTGGAATGGGCAGATTGTAGCAGATGTGGAGAAATATGAAGTGGTATATTTTGGTAAGAAGAACAAGGAGCGCCAATATGAAATAAAGTGCATAATTCTAATGGGGATGGTGAAACCAAGAGTCCTGAGGTATGTGTGCGCACATGGTTGAAGGGCACGTGAGTGGTTAAAAAGACATGCACGATTTTGGGCCATATAAATCAGGGCATAGTGCTCAACAGAAAGGAAGAGGAAGTTAAGATAAACTTATAAACTCTGATTTGGCTTTAACAGGAATATTGACCGGAATTCTCCCAAAACAATTCTAAGTGTAGAATTTGCGTGAAAACTGGAGTAATTCTCGGTGGGAATTCAGAGAAGAATCTCCCACACTCTGTGCACTGCAGAAGTCACTAGCGTGTATATCATTATAAATCAGTAAGCAGAGCCTATCCCCACTGGAGAGACTGAAATCGGCATGCTGAGCGGCCGACTGTGCATGCGCTGATCTGTCGGTGCCAAGATTGGCGCGTGCGCTGTAGCCTCACACTGCTGGCCTCCCGACTGCTGGCCAGCCTGATCGCCGACACCCCCCCACCCCGACGCTATTGGGGCAGGAATGCCTGCGTGAATGCCGCACATCGGCCGCCATGAGATTCTCCCAGCCTGCTGTGCTAAGAAATTAGCGCAGCAGGATGGGAGAATCACCCCCATTGTGTCCAATTCAGGGCACCACACTTGAGGAAGGATGTGAAGTCATTAGAGAGGATGCAGAAGCTATTTGGGAGAATGGTTGCAGGGATGAGAGACTTCAGTTACAGATTGGAGCAGCTGGGGTTGTTTGCCTTAGAGAAGGGAAATTGTGAGGAGATTAGATAGATGCTGAACAGGGCTGCCAGGGCAGTTGACCTTGGGAAGGAGGTAAAAACAGGCAGTTCAGAGTTTGGGGACAATGAGATTGGAGGCCTTGAAAAGAAGAGCTCCAGAGGAGATGAGGTCAGTGACAGACCTAGAGATGAAGGCTTGATCTTTGGTGGTGGGATCATGGTCCAAGGGGAGGTAGAAGGTGGTGTCAGAGAGCTGTTTTTTGGCCTAAGAGAATGGAGTGCAGAGATTTCAGAGGAAGACCGGTTAAAGTGAGTGAGAGGAGCAGAGAAATTGAGATGGCCAGTGCCATACTGGCAGTTCTTAAGATCTGGAGAAGGTGAGGAGCCAGAGGGAGGGGTCCGGATAGAGGGAAGATTCTAAAAACACTGGGAAGGGAAGACACCTGGCCAAGGAAGTGGGTGGGAAGTTGAAAGTGACGGAAGAAGAGCTCCGTGTTATGCCATGTTCAAAAGTCATTGAGATTGGGTTGTAAGGGGAGGGGATTGAGGCCTTTGCTCAGGACAGATCATTTTAAGTCAGAGAGCGGAAGGTGAGAGGGTGTTGTAAATACGTGGCAAGAGGTAAGATTAGAAGAAGGGATGGGGTCAGAGGGAATTGAAGTGGAAGAAAAATCTGCAGGGCCATTGCTATCCATGAATTGCTGAAGCTTGTGATCTTTCGAATGAGACAGAATGAAATGAAAGTGTGGACCAGGAGAGCTTTGAGAGAGTTCTTGCTGCTGAAGAGAGAAGCTGAGTGTGTGCATTTGGGTGTGGATTGCAGAATGTGATGAGAACAATGGTTCGAGGAACACTGAATGTCTAGGAGATATCTGTAATTGTGAGATGAAGTAAAACATGAAGGGTGGAATTTCAGATGGAATCCAGATGAAGTAAGTCAGAGCTGGAGACAGTTGCAAAATCCTTCACCCTTTACAACCATTCAGAAGTGATAATTATGGGAAGAGTTTTAAGATACTGGGATTGATTCACTGGAACAGAATTAATGGAGTAGTGAGGGATTTGGGGCATCTTTAAGAGAATATAAGTAGTTGAAGCAGAGAACACACTGGATCATGGGGAGAGCAGAGCAGTGGACTAGATTTTTGATTGCTCTAGCAAAGACATGGCACACACCATATCATCTGAATGGCCTCCAGCTGTGCTATAAATTTCTTTAATACTGTGGAAAGCACCAAGCTGCACACTACCTGAGAAAACTAAGTCCCTTAGAGCTTGATTAATGTACAATGGACAACTTATTCATCTTTAATGGAAGATTGTACTGGACTTTTCAATATGGGCCTTTTGAGTAAGAGGAATTCTATTGCAAGGCTGTAGTTACAGATACTTAGAACAACTATTGAAAAAATAGATTTTGGGATTTGAAGCTGCAATTGTAAGTGCGTAATTCTACAATTTTAGAGAGCTAAAATTATCAAGTGCCCCTCTAGCTTTTGAGGTTCCATTGCTATGTGATGAGTCAGAACACTTTCTTTATGTGAATTTATGCTAATTTATTTCCCTTGTTCATCACTTCCACACTGTTGTTTAGACTCAGTCTTGACTTGCAATTTTTAAAAAGAATTGAGTGGATGATGAGCTCCCACACCCCTCCACAAGTGCCCCTGCAGGTGGATTAAAGGTGCAAGATGCCATCTTGGCTTGATTTCCCCATCTAATTCTAAGATTCTAAGATCTGATCTTCCTTCATTCGTCAGCCTCATCTCAGCATTGGCCCATGTCAACGTGGCTCCATCAAGAAGTAGAATTGGACCCGAATTTCTTAATACTGTGTTAATGATCCAACACTCAAAACTCTAACTGGATTTTGGTCATTTTGAATACAGGATCGGCATGGTAGCACAGTGGTTAGCACTGCTGCTTCACAGCTCCAGGGACCTGGGTTCGATTCCCGGCTTGGGTCAGTGTCTGTGTGGAGTTTGCACATTCGCCTCGTGTCTGCGTGGGTTTCCTCCGGGTGCTCCGGTTTCCTCCCACAGTCCAAAGATGTGCGGGTTAGGTTGATTGGCCATGCTAAAATTGCCCCTTAGTGTCCTGAGATGTGTAGGTTAGAGGGATTAGTGGGTAAATATGTGGGGATATGGGGATAGGGCCTGGGTGGGAATGTGGTCGGTGCAGACTCGATGGGCCAAATGGCCTCCTTCTGCACTGTAGGGTTTCTATGATTTCTATGATCCCTTCAAAAAGTTTTGTTTCTCAGTTCCTGGATTAAACAGTCAGAACTGATTATTAGAACCCTAGTTTGAAATTAATTTTCATTTGGTCCAAATGGGGAGTGGGATCTGTCTGATGCAGAGGGGCTGAGCAACTAAGGAACTGTACTCTCAGTAATTCACATACAAATGTTGGCAATTCCGTTCATTTTCCTTTTTGCTATAAGATAGTCCTCGGCTGCTTCATGTAGTCTTTTGCTCATCTGTGTCAAAGGAGGAGGTAAGATTAAAAGCAAAATACCGCGGATGCTGGAATCTGAACCAAAAACAGAGTGTGCTGGAAAAACTCAGCAGGTCTGACGGCATTTGTCAGGAGAAAAGATGGAGGCAAGGTACCATGGAGATAGAGGAGGCAAGATTGTTGCTGTAAGGGGAATATCCTTGTACTGCATCTTTACCAGCTAACTCAGGTGTCTGCGGTGTCTATTAGTGTATTTGATTTGGCTTTGTATTTCATTCTTTGCTGAGCCACTGGTGAATCCAGGGCAGCTTGGAGTAATTGGAATTATTCACACAATGGAGTCAAAGCTGATTTTACCGGCACTTGGTTCAGGATAAGTATTTACAGTGTGTTTTTATACCAATCCTCAGTCATTGTTGCTTCCAGCAGTTGGCAGCAACGTCAGGTTAGACTTGTCAACACATATACTGCCAGTGAGGAACATTCGTTTCTCGTTGGGGAGTCTTAGTTGTCACAGCTGTTGAAGCTGGGTAAACAGTGACTGCAGTACCTTTCATTGGTCACGATGCTGTGTTATATCTGTAACGTGTGTGATAAATTACCAGTGTTACCACTGAGAAGACACTACTACTACTGGGTGCAGCACAACATCAATACATAGAAAACTTAGTGCCACAGACTAGGTCACCGCTCAATATTGGATATCATTATAGTCTCTCAGATTTTTAGGACACTGGGTTTGTGTGCACAGTGACACAGATTGATGGGGTACAGTTTAATTTTTGGTTTCGTTGTGCAGATCCACAGGCTGAATAGTGCAAGCTTAATTCCCCCCAGCTCTGCTTTGTGCATGAGTAAACTGATTCCGCATTGAGGAGATGATCCAATCAGCTTTCCTTGCACCACCTCCCCATCATGGAGACAAATCAGGTGATGAGTTGCAATGGGGCAGCATTTCATAGAATCCCTACAGTGCAGAAGGAGGCCATTCGGCCCATTTGAGTCTGCACTGACCACAATCCCACCCAGGCCCTATTCCCGTAACCCGTCATTCACCCTGCTAATCCCCCTGACACTAGGGTTAATTTTAGCATGGCCAATCAACCTAACCCACACATCTTTGGATTGTGGGAGGAAACTGGAGCACCCAGAGGAAACCCACGCAGACATGGGGAGAATGTGCAAGCTCCACACAGACAGTGACCCGAAGCTGGAATTGAACCTGGGTCCCTGGTGCTGTGAGACAGCAGTGCCAATCATTGTGCCACCGTGCCGCCCCATTTGCACAACTTAGTGGCAATATGAAATAATGTTGGTGAATGTATCCATGGACATTGCTTCTAAGGAGTGTCTGTTGTTGAGAAGACCAGTGTTAGAAAAAATACAAAGTAAACTATTGAATAAATGCTATTTTTCTGGTATTAGAAAAATCCCTAATCATTAATTTATTTCTATTAGTAACTAAATATAGCAGTTTAGCTTTAGCTCTGGCACAGACCTCCGTAAAACCAACAGGGGCATGAAAATCAGTTGGATGATTTGAACACCATTGAAATTAATCACTGAAAAAATCATGACTGCCATAAATCATGCTGAGTTTCACTCCTGAATTCCTGATGTATGTTTCTGTTGCAAAAAAGCCCTATACTGCAAATGAGGGAATCATAAGTCAACCGGTAACAATTTTGGAATTGTTTGTATTTATACAGGATGTGTTACCTTGGTATTGGGCAAGTAATCCAGAGATTGCAAGTTAAAATGCCACCAATAAATCTGATAATTTGTGGATGAGGCAAGTGAGGCAGTGAAAGCTGTTGGTTTATTAAAAACCTAACAGGTTCACCTTATGTCCTTCAGAAAGGGGAAGCTGCCACCCTTAGCCCATCTGGGTCTATATATGGCTCTGGTCCCATGTTACATGATGGACCCAATGCCCTCAGAGCAAGCAATGTTGAGCAATAAGTACTACCTTGTCAGTGTCACCTCCCCCATCTCAAATAAAACGGAAAAGAACTAGTCTAACATGATGTGAAGAGATTGACAAGCATGCATGTTGACTTTGTCACTTTTAATCAACAGACGTTGTCCGGCCATGTCCAGTTTGATAACTGCAATATAGAAAATGGGCAGCTGCAGATCCACGCACCTGGAACCTGTCAAGTGAAGTTCTGTACTTTCAGCCAGTCTAGCATCAATTTCCACAATGTAGCTCTCAGCATAATTGAAAACTGCGAGTTTATTGGGAGTGAGAGCACATCGGTGACTGTAGAGGGCCCTGGTCTGACTGACAGAAACTGGGCCTGCAAACACCTGGCGGTGGCTGCCAAATCCAACTCTGTTTTGAATGTGCCAGGCCAAACACTTACAAATGCTTGTAGCTCTGAAAATCACTGTCAGCGTTCATCAAGCAACTTTAGAACATTTGAATTGAATGAGAATGTGACTGATTCACGCCAGGCTTCGGCCTCCAAACAAAATTTCCAGATGCCCTGCGAGAAGGATGGTCAGTGTAATGGAGAAGGATTTGTTACAAAACGGAGCCCTTGTGAGGGGGAGGTCATCACCTTGGAGACAGATTACAGTGACAGTGAAATGAGCACGTGTAGTGAGAATGAAGATGATGAGCAGTCTGTGTATAAACTCTCCTATCAGTCTCATGGCCTGAGTCGTTTGTTGGCAAGGACCAATCCATTTAGATCTCAGAAGAAGGGAACTGACCTCCTGCAAATGGACTTGGAGTTAAAAACTCTCCAAAAGGAGCTGCAGAAGGATAAAGATGCTCAGATTCTTGCCACCACCCTGCAGGGCTGCTTAATCCGGAAGTGCCTGTTTCGGGATGGAAAGGGCGGTGTGTTTGTCTGCAGTCAAGGACAAGCTAGGCTGGAATGCAATATCTTCAGAAATCTGAGCTACGCTGTACGATGCATCCAAAATGCCAAGGTATAACTAAGAGTAATGATTTAAATCACAGAAGGGCAAGGTTACAGAGTTTTAAATAACGGGGGAACCCCTGAACACTTCAGGATGATGTCGATGGGTGAAATGGGTGGGCACATGGCAGCTGCAATTTAATGCTGTGAAATGATGACGTTTGGAAGGATGAGGCAAAACATTATGAATGAAATGGTCCAGTTTTAAATGGGGTGCAGAAACAGAGACACCTGGGGTTTGCATACATAAATGTTTGAAGATGGCAGGACAAGTTGTTAAGGCTGTTTTTTTTTAAATAGGCATGTAGGATCCTTGGCTTTGTTTAGTACAAAAGCAAGGAAGTTATGCTAAAAGTTTATAAATCACTTGTTATATTCAATTCTAGTCACCACACTTTAGGAAGGATGTCAAAGCCTCTGAGAGGATGCAAATGAGAATTACCTGAATTTTTTGAGGGATGAGCTACTTTGGTTATGGTGAGGAATTAGAGCATCTGGGATTGTTTTTCTTAGAGCTGAGATGGTATTGGGGGAATTTTAATAATGGGGCTCATATTTATGAAGGATTTTGATAAAGAGGGGAAACTTGAATGCTTTTGGAACATTCTGAAATTATAAAAGACCATAAATAGATGCAAGTTTTGTCTTGCTCTACACTTTCAAAACAGACATCTGCACTGGGTTTTCCTCCACTATCTTCTCTGAATGTTGAATTTACCAAAACCCTCTGAGGGATTCATTACTAGTCAGAGGGAACAATATTCACACAACATACAGTCCACTGTGGCTATTTCCATCAATAGTGACCTGGTGGAAGTCAGTTTTCCACTAATATCAGGGTTCAATACTGTAATGTACTTATTACAGTAAGTGGATGTTGCCTTCAAACATCCCCCAAGGATAGTGTGACAACCATCAGAGGAACAGGGATAGTGAATTCTAATAATTCCAGAGTTAATTACCACTCTGTACTTTGGCTGTAGGACAAAGGTTCCGAAAGGCCATGACTTTGTCTATTTGATCTTATAAACACTGTGCATATGATCTGATGGAAAAAAGTGGCTATTGATGTTCCCAGAAGAGCTGATGTCAGGAGGTGGAAATGCATCCACTCTGAGACCTGATTTTATTGTGTGGAGGACACAATCGAAAATAAATTTCAGATATAACTTAGGTATTGTAGAAATTCTATCTATTTATAGAGAGAATTAATATAGCATGTTTCACAACATCCGATGTCTCAAAGTGTTTTACAGTCGATTAAATACTTTTGAAGTGTAGTTACTTCACGAGTTAAATGACCAGATAATCTGTTTTTAATGATGTTGGTTAAAGGAAAAATATTCTCCCGGACACTGGAGGGAACGCTCCAGTTCTTCCTGGATAGTGTTCTGTGATCTTTTAGAGGGTAGATGGGGATTATCGTCTCATCTGAAAGATGACACCTTCAACATTGCAGCACTCCCTCAGTCCTGCTGTAAAGTGTATGCATACACTGTCTATCCTGTTCATTTGCTTATAGAACCATAGAATCCTTACAGTGCAGAAGGAGGCCATTTGGCCCATTGAGTCTGCACCAAGAACAATCCCACCAAGGCCCTATCCCCGTAAGCCCATGTATTTATCCTGCTGGTCCCCCTAACACTAAGGGGCAATTTATCATGGCCAATCAACCTAACCCACACATCTTTGGATTGTGGGAGGAAACCCGCACAGACACAGGAGAACTTGCAAATTCCACACACAGTGACCCAAGACCAGAATTGAACTGGGGTCCCTGGCGCTGTGAGGCAGCAGTGCGAAACATTGTGCCACCGTGCCGTATAAAGGAAAACTGCAGGCTCTAAACAAACCTATCTGTGATCATTTTTGATGCTAGTTCAATATTTTCTTCTAACTATTGGATAAGAAGCATAACAATAGCACAGCAGGACTCCACGTTGATCCTTGATAATCTAGCTGTCTGTTGAATCAGCATTCTTCAGCAGTGATCAATTCAAGACGAAGGCTATAGTACCGGCTACATTTTGATGCATCATATGTCATCTTTGGGAGTGGAGGAAGAGGAAAAAAAACTGAAGGCAAATACTTAATACAAGACAGGAGGAAATGGCCAAAAAATGTTTTTAAAATTGAATTGGATTAATAATCATTTACTGGCATTAAGCTTAGTTTAGATATTCTACCTGTGCTATTGAGGCAAATACAACCTAATTGGTGTGATTAGTTTGCAGAAGAACAGATTTTTCTGGTACATAAAGATCTTGATGAGCTAAAACAGAGAGCCAGTTGGATTCACAACAGCAATGGTGTGTTTTCCAAGGTCTACATTTATAAAATTAATGTTTAAAGATGAAATGTCTCAATTAATGCTATTCACAATTTCTTTCTCTACAAGATTTTATAATTAATAATGCCAGAAAGTTGACTATTTCTAAATATTTTCATCTAACTTGGTGCTGCTGAGAATGGGGTGAGATCAAGCAAGTATTTGTAGGAATCATTAAACCTAATAGTTAAACTTCTCTAAATAAACAAGTATCAAGGTGTCAGGAGAGCAACACAAGTTTAAAAATAGAGCTTCATTTAATTTTGAGCCACTGGTAGTGAGATTAAGCAAAGCTTCTTGCTGAAAGAAAAAGTGTTTAATACAGTTACAGTGAATAGATATTCATAAACACAATAATTTGATGTTGGTCTGACTCAGTCGCTAGGACTCGTACCTTGGGGTCAGAAGACTTTAGGTTCAAGACTCCAGAATTTGAGTATACCATCTAGCTTCAGTGCACTATAGGTAATGTGTGCAGTATTAACAGGGGTACGACAGCAAACAAAGACACCAAAAGGAGAATGGAAAAGATCTACAACACTGTTTCAACAGCAGGGGAATTCCCTTGCTATCTGTCAAAATTCCTCCCTTAATTGGTATAATTCATTTGTGAAGCATTTCAGGATCTGCTGAACATGCGTAAAGCAAATTCTGTATGTTTTATTTACAAATTATTTCTGGAACTGTGAATGTATTTGGGATTTTATGCCCTATTGTCTGTTTCTGGGTGGCCCTTTCCTTTTCAAAAATAAATTAGAGGCCATTCCTCTTTCTCCTTTCCCATCTTGAATCTCAGTTCATCTTTTTCTCGACGTTTCTCCTTCTCTTTAGCTTTTCCTCATTCTTGCATGGCCATTTTAATTTGAACAGTACATTGAGCAACTATTAACATGCAGAGATTTAGGATTCAAATTTGGCCCTTTGACACTGATTTGATGCTGTCTACAGCCTGTGTCATAACTCAATCAATCTGGATTCAAATATGACACCAACTGAAATGAGGTAAAGTATTTTCTAAGTATTAAAGTAATCCTGCACATAATGCAAAGGGGGTGTGTTTGCTGTGGAAAGCCCCCACCGTTACAATGACAATTTTTAAAATGTCACTGAGATGCAATCTAAGTCAGCGTAATTTTATTTCATCCAATCTTAAATCTGCTCATGTCAGCTGCTAAATGTTTATTGAATGAAGATAAATTGTATATGAAACAATCATATATTTGTAATTAGATTTAGCAGCCAAAAATAGTTCAAAATGTAATGACTTAATTATTTAGCCCGTGACAATTTGTATTGAAAAATATATTTTTAAAAATATCTCCATCAAATTTTAAATTTCAGGTTATAAGAGCACAATAGGAGCAGACCATACAGCCCATGGAGCCTGCTTCATCATTCAATACAATCATAGCTGATCTTCAACATCAACTCCCTTTTCCAAAAGATCTGTCTATCTCAGCAATAAATATATTCAATTATGAAATATCCACAACCCCCTGGTGCAGAGAATTCCAAAGATTTACAACCCATTGAATGAAGAAATCCGTAACTCTGCATTCCTCCAACTCCAGCCTCTTGTACATTCCACACTTCCTTTTGTCCCACTATTGTATTGTGTATAGTAGCCTTAACCTCTGGCATTCCCTGCCAAACCAATTCACTTCTCCTTTCTCCTTTAAGACTCTGCTTAAAACCTACCTCTTTGATCACCTAGCTTAAGTATTAAATTATTGATCATGCTCCTGTGAGGTGTCTTGGGACATTTACTATATAAATAGTTAAATTGTCATCATAACATTTTAAATACTGATCTTTATATTGCACTGAAAAAAGACTTAAACGGCAATTTTCATAATTGAATATAAGATGTGGAGAAAAAAACACCAAGTTGGGAGGTGAAGCAGCAAATACTTGAGACACAGTACATCAGTCAGCATCTATCATGAAAACGGACTTTTTGTTTTTTTTCCTGGTGCTTCAAAATTGAAAGAGGGAGAAGCATTTTAATCATTTCAAACAGAGGAGGGAGAGACAGGGACTTCACGGACAGAAGAGCAGTTAATTGGTTGAATGAGCTGTAATTTGCTTAAAAAACAGAGGTTCTTAAATGATATAATCTAAGACTAACACTAATTTTATGCCATTTAACAAAGGTTGCTGCTGTTCTTTTAAGTAGACTATAGAGGCTGTAGGTCATTCAGCTCATTAACTTCCTCCCTATATTTGTAATTTGTTTTACCACTAAAGTGCAATTGACTTTAAATTGTCCTGTGACTAAATGATCTCTGGAGTAGCAGCTCAGACGAGATCTTAAATCAGGAGAGCAAAGTCTCTACTAAGTTAGTCGGTCAAAGCAAGATGATGATGATCAATTGGCTCAGGACCCCTGGCTAGAGAAGGGAAGAAAATATCATTGGACCTCCTACTATTGTGAGCCCCATTGTCAGACAGATTTGTGCAATAGGGGAGGTGGTGGCATCGTAGTATTGTCACTGGACTAGTAATCCAGAGACCCAGATTAAAGGTCTGGGGACCTAGGTTTGAATCCCATCATGGTAGATAGTGAAATTTGAATTTGTTAAAAATCCAATGATGACAATGAAGCCATTGTTGATTGTCATAAAAACCCATCTGATTCATTAATGTCCCTTTAGGGAAAGAAATCTGCCATCCTTACCTGGTCTGGCCTACATGTGACTCCAGACCCACAGCAATGTGACTCTTAACTGCCCCTCTGAAATGATCAAGCAAGCCACTCAGTTCAAGGGCAATTAGCGATGGGCAGTAAGTGCTAGCCCAGCTAGCGACACCCATATCCCATGAGTAAATAAGAGGTCACAATTGGTTAATGGTATCCATGCTCAGGACAGCCAGCCACTGCTCACTAGTGATGAGGTCCTTCTATCTCAGTATTAAAAAATTAACTGGCCCAACATTCATGGCTGTTTGGAGGAGGGGGTTCCAGGTTGCCACTATCCTTTGTGTGAAAAACATGCTTCCCATTTCACTCCTGAATGAACTGTCTTTAATTTTAAAATTTGTCTCATTGTTCTGGATTCTTCCACCAGAGGAAATAATTTATCTTTACCTAAATTTATAGACTTTTATTTTAAAGACCTTGATTAGATTACCACTCAGTTATCTAAGCTTGAGGAAGCACAAGCCATTTATGCTCCATCTGCCATAGTTCCCCATTCCTGCTCCCATCTACATAACTCAATGTGTCGTTTAATTTGCTGTCATCTGCAAATTTGGATATAAAACTCTTCCTTCTTTCAAGATATTGATTATATATGGTATATAGCTGATGCCCCAATACAGGCCCCAGGGAGCACCATTTGTCATATCCACTATCCCTACTCTCTTTACTCCTCCCAACTGATAATCAGCCCAGGTCACAGAGATGGTTTCCCATTCCATGTGCTGTCATTTTTATCAAGGGCCACTTTCAAACCACTCTACCTGTTTTAGAGATATTGAGTTAGTATTTTGGCATTTCCTCCTCCAGTCTCTCTTCTTCTCTGCTATTTTTTCCCTAACCAAATGCAGTTTGTGATTCACATAAAGTGTTCATTTGATACATTCTTTGGCTGTAATTTTGCAATTTATTTTAGAAGCAACTTTGAAGTGGAATGAAAATTGAAAGAGTTTTTGAATATAAAAGTAAAAATGGTCCAAGTTCAAAAATTGAAAAAGTTGCACACACTTATTAGGGAGTAGAGTTTGAAACCCTAACCCATAGTTTTATCTCAAGCTATAAGGGGGCCTCAAAAAAGCAAATATAACCTGTGGAACAAGTGAACAATGCAGAAGAAATAGTCCAGGATCTTGGGCAGAATTATTGGGTCTTTAGGCAATGATGGTACTAGGAAAAAGCCTTTCCAGAAACATTTTCAATGTGCTAGTTGTGATGAGGGTCATTGCCTTTACATTTCACAGTGTATTAACATAGAGTTGGTCAGTAACAGCTTGGAATGACTAGTGGGGAAATGCAGTCCAAAATATTGTTCCAAAAATTGGGAAAATGTTATTTTGAAAAATGGGAGGTACAAGTTCTTTGTTCTCCCAATCCTCTCATTAAAAAAAAAACCTCATAATACATGCACAAGAAAACTTGCATTTATATAGCATCTTTAATGTAAGACTAAGCCATAAAGTAATCAGACAAAAATTGACACCAAGCAATGAGAGTCCTTATTACATATGACCAAAAGCTTGATGAAAGGTTATTTTAAGGGGTTCTTAAAAGAGGAGAGATATGGGGTGAGGTTTAGGGAGGGAGTTCCAGAGGTTAGAGGCTAATCAGACCAATTGTGGAATGAAAGACAGGATTGAACCAAATATGAGGAATGCAGATTTCTCAGTGTATTGTAGAACTGGAGGAAATTTCTGAGATACAGCCTTGATTTAAAGTCTCATAGGAGAGATGCCATCTTTGATAGTGCAGCATCCCCTCAGTATTGCTCTGAAGTGTTGAGCTAGGTTATATATTGCTGAGGTGAGAACCCAAAACCTGTTGACTTTTGTACAAGTGTCACTACTGAGCCAAGGCTGACCACATATGCTGAATTTCCATCAAATACAATTGTTTAATGAGTTAATGTCGTACATCGTGCACGTCGGCACCAAAGACATAGGTAAGAGAGGGGACGGGGATTTAAAACAGGAATTCAGGGAGCTAGGGTGGAAGCTGAGAGCCAGGACAAAACAGGTTGTCGTCTCTGGTATGTTGCCGGTGCCACGAGATAGCGAGTTGAGGAACAGGGAGAGAGTGCAGTTAAACACATGGATGCAGGGATGGTGTAGGAGGGAGGGTTTCAGCTATGTGGATAATTGGAACACTTTCTGGGGAAGGTGGGACCTGTACCAACAGGACGGGGTGCACCTGAACCAGAGGGGCACCAATATCCTGGGAGGGAAATTTGCTACAGCTCTTCAGGGGGGTTTAAACTAATTTGTCAGGGGGATGGGAAAAGGAGTTGTACTCCGGAGGTCAGTGAGTGTAGTGAGGTACTGGGAAGGGTATCATGGTCAAAGGTGGGTACCAGCAGACAAGAAGGTGGGTTGAAGTGTGTCTACTTCAATGCAAGGAGCATCCGAAATAAGGTCGGTGAACTTGGGGCGTGGATTGGCACTTGGGACTACGGAGACATGGGTAGAACAAGGACAGGAATGGTTGTTGGAAGTTCCGGGGTATAGATGTTTCAATAAGTGTAGGGTAGCTGGTAAAAGAGGTGGAGGAGTGTCACTGTTAATCAAGGAGAGTGTAATGGCTGCAGAGAGGCATTTCGAAGGGGATCTGCCTACAGAGGTAATATGGGCTGAGATTAGGAATAGGAGAGGAGCGGTCACGTTGTTAGGAGTTTACTATAGGCCCCCAAATAGTAATAGAGATGTGGAGCAAGAAATTGCTAAGCAGATTATGGATAGGTGTGGGGGTCACAGGGTAGTTGTCATGAGGGACTTTAACTTTCCAAATATTGATTGGAGCCTTTATAGGTCGAATAGTTCGGATGGGGCAGTTTTTGTGCAGTGTGTGCAGGAGGGGTTCCTGACACAATATGTGGATAAGCCGACAAGAGGTGGGGCCACATTGGATTTGGTAATGGGAAATGAACCGGGCCAAGAGTTGGATTTGGTTGTGGGAGAGCACTTTGGAGATAGTGACCACAATTCGGTGTCTTTTGTTATTGCAATGGAGAGGGAGAGGGCCATATGGCAGGGCATAGTTTACAATTGGGGGAGAGGTAATTATGATGCAATCAGGCGGGAATTAGGAAGCATAGGATGGGAACAGAAACTGTCAGGGAAAGGCACTAATGAAAAGTGGAAGTTTTTCGAGGAACAAATACTGCGTGTCCTTGATAGGTATGTCCCTGCCAGGCAGAGAGGAAATGGCCGAGTGAGGGAACCATGGTTCACAAAAGAGGTGGAATGTCTTGTCAAGAGGAAGAAGGAAGCGTATGTAAGATTGAGAAAACAAGGTTCAGTTGGCTCGATGGAGGGTTACAAGTTAGCAAGAAATGAGCTGAAAAAGGGGCTTAGGAGAGCTAGGAGGGGGCACGAGAAGTCCTTGGCGGGTCGGATCAAGGAAAACCCCAAGGCTTTTTACTCTTACGTGAGGAATAAAAGGCTGACCAGGGTGAGGTTGGGGCCGGTCAAGGACGGCAGTGGGAATTTGTGCATGGAGTCAGAAGAGATAGGAGAGGTGATGAATGAATACTTTTCTTCGGTGTTCACCAAGGAGAGGGGCCATGTTTTTGAGGAAGAGAGGGTGTCACAGGCTGATAGGCTGGAGGAAGTAGATGTTCGGATGGAAGATGTACTAGCAATTTTGAATAAACTGAAAGTTGATAAGTCCCCTGGGCCTGATGAAATATATCCTAGGAGTCTTTGGGAGGCAAGGGATGAGATAGCAGAGCCTTTGGCATTGATCTTTGCGTCCTCGCTGTCCATGGGGGTGGTGCCAGAGGACTGGAGAGTGGCGAATGTGGTTCCTCTGTTTAAGAAAGGGAATAGAAATGACCCTGGTAATTATAGGCCGGTTAGTCTTACTTCGGTGGTCGGTAAGTTGATGGAAAAGGTCCTCAGGGATAGGACTTACGACCATTTAGAAAGATGCAGCTTAATCCGGGATAGTCAGCACGGATTTGTGAAGGGCAAGTCTTGCCTCACAAATTTGATAGAATTTTTTGAGGAGGTAACTAAGTATGTAGATGAAGGTAGTGCAGTTGATGTCATATACATGGATTTTAGTAAGGCGTTTGATAAAGTCCCCCATGGTCGGCTTATGAAGAAAGTAAGGATGTGTGGGATAGAGGGAAGTTTGGCCAATTGGATAGGTAACTGGCTATCTAACAGAAGACAGAGGGTGGTGGTGGATGGAAAATTTTCGGACTGGAAACTGGTTACCAGCGGAGTGCCACAGGGATCAGTGCTTGGTCCTCTGCTATTTGTCATTTTTATAAATGACTTGGAGGAGGGGGCTGAAGGGTGGATCAGTAAATTTGCTGATGACACCAAGATTGGTGGAGTAGTGGATGAGGTGGAGGGCTGTTGTAGGCTGCAAAGAGATATAGATAGGATGCAGAGCTGGGCTGAAAAATGGCAAATGGAGTTTAACCCTGACAAATGCGAGGTGATTCATTTTGGTAGGACAAATTTAAATGTGGATTACAGGGTCAAAGGTAGGGTTCTGAAGAATGTGGAGGAACAGAGAGATATTGGGGTTCATGTCCATAGATCTCTGAAGGTTGCCACTCAAGTGGATAGAGCCGTGAAGAAGGCCTATAGTGTGTTGGCGTTCATTAACAGGGGGTTTGAGTTTAAGAGCCGTGGGGTTATGCTGCAACTGTACAGGACCTTGGTGAGACCACATTTGGAATATTGTGTGCAGTTCTGGTCACCTCACTACAAGAAGGATGTGGAGAAACACGAAAGAGTGCAAAGGAGATTTACCAGGATGCTGCCTGGTTTGGAGGGTAGGTCTTATGAGGAAAGGTTGCGGGAACTTGGGCTTTTCTCTTTGGAGCGGAGGAGGTTGAGAGGAGACTTGATAGAGGTTTATAAGATGATGAGGGGGATAGATAGAGTGAACGTTCAAAGACTATTTCCTCGGGTGAACGGAGTGGTAACTTGGGGGCATAACTATAGGGTTCATGGTGGGAGATATAGGAAGGATGTCCGAGGTAGGTTTTTTACTCAGAGAGTGGTTGGGGTGTGGAATGGACTGCCTGCAGGGATAGTGGAGTCAGAAACTTTAGGAACATTTAAGAAGCTATTGGATAGGCACATGGAGTACTTCGGGATGATAGGGAGGAAATAGCTTGATTTGGGTTTCAGACAAAGCTCGGCACAACATCGTGGGCCGAAGGGCCTGTTCTGTGCTGTACTGTTCTATGTTCTATAGTAGCTTGTGAACATGGATGGCTAATGTGGTTTCGTATTAATCAAATACGCTCTGCTTGATAAGTAGCTAATGATCCTGCTTTTTGCCTTCAGATTATAATGATAAAGAATGAAATTAGTCAGTGCAAAGCATCAGGAATCTTTTTACGACTGGCAGCAGGTGGTCTAATTGCGGACAACAACATCCACTCCAATTCAGAGGCTGGTATTGATATCCGGAAGGGAGCCAACCCTTTGATACTGGTAATTAACCCTTTGTTCTGCATGACTGTTTGTCTCCTACCATTAATTTTAACATGCAGCCAATCTCAGTCTAGCTGTATCAGAATTTGCTTCCAAACAGACAGAAGTATTTTTCACTTTAGCACACGAAAAATAATCATGTAGGTTGTTTCCTATTTGGCAACACCATCACTTTGACATTTCTTATGGGTTAGCACTGCTGCTTCACGGCGCCAGGGACCTGGTTTCGATTCCTGGCTTGGGTCACTGTCTGTGTGAAGTTTGCACGTTCGCCTCGTATCTGCATGAACATAAGAAATAAGAGCAGGAGTAGGCCATCTAGCCCCTCGAGCCTACCCCGCCATTCAATAAGATCATGGCTGATCTGAAGTGGATCAGTTCCACTTACCTGCCTGATCCCTATAGCCCCTAATTCCCTTACCGATCAGGAATCCATCTATCCGTGATTTAAACATATTCAACGAGGTAGCCTCCACCACTTCAGTGGGCAGAGAATTCCAGAGATTCACCACCCTCTGAGAGAAGAAGTTCCTCCTCAACTCTGTCCTAAACTGACCCCCCTTTATTTTGAGGCTGTGCCCTCTAGTTCTAGCTTCCTTTCTAAGTGGAAAGAATCTCTCCACCTCTACCCTATCCAGCCCCTTCATTATCTTATAGGTCTCTATAAGATCCCCCCTCAGCCTTCTAAATTCCAACGAATACAAACCCAATCTGCTCAGTCTCTCCTCATAATCAACACCCCTCATCTCTGGTATCAACCTGGTGAACCTTCTCTGCACTCCCTCCAAGGCCAATATATCCTTCCGCAAATAAGGAGACCGATACTGCACACAGTATTCCAGCTGCGGCCTCACCAATGCCCTGTACAGATGCAGCAAGACATCTCTGCTTTTATATTCTATCCCCCTTGCGATATAGGCCAACATCCCATTTGCCTTCTTGATCACCTGTTGCACCTGCAGACTGGGTTTTTGCGTCTCATGCACAAGGACCCCCAGGTCCCTTTGCACAGTAGCATGTTGTAATTTTTTTCCATTTAGATAATCCAATTTGCTATTATTTCCTCCAAAGTGAATAACCTCGCATTTGTCAACATTATACTCCATCTGCCAGATCCTCGCCCACTCACTCAGCCTGTCCCAATCTCTCTGCAGACCTTCTACGCCCTTCACACGATTCACTTTTCCACTTATCTTTGTGTTGTCTGCAAACTTTGTTACCCTACACTCAGTCCCCTCCTCCAGATCGTCTATATAAATGGTAAATAGTTGAGGCCCCAGTACCGATCCCTGCGGCATGCCACTAGTTACCATCTGCCAACCAGAAAAGCATCCTTTATTCCGACTCTCTGCTTCCTGTCGGATAGCCAATCCCCAATCCACGCTCACACCCTACCCCCAACTCCGTGTGACCCAATCTTCTTCAGCAACCTTTTATGAGGCACCTTATCAAACGCCTTTTGGAAATCCAAAAACACTGCATCTGCCGGTTCCCCTCCGTCAACCGCACTAGTCACAACTTCATAAAAATCCAACAAGTTCATCAAGCACGACTTTCCCCTCATGAATCCATGCTGCGTCTGCTTAATCGAACCATTCTTATCCAGATGGCCTGCTATTTCTTCTTTAATGATGGATTCCAGCATTTTCCCAACTACAGACGTTAAGCTAACCGGCCTGTAGTTACCCGCCTTTTGTCTATTTCCTTTTTTAAACAGCGGCATAACATTAGCCATTTTCCAATCCGCCGGCACTACCCCAGAATCCAACGAATTTTGATAAATAACCACTAACGCATCCGCTATTACCTCTGACATTTCTTTCAGTACCCTGGGATGCATTCCATCCGGGCCCGGGGACTTGTCCACCTTCAGTCCCGTTAGTCTACCAAGCACTGCTCCCTGGTAACATTAATTGTATTGAGTACCTCTCCTCCTACCAACCCTCTTATCGGTTTCCTCCAGGTGCTCCAGTTTCCTCCCACAGTCTGAAAGACATGCTGGTTAGGTGCATTGACCTGAACAGGTGCCGGAGTGTGGCGACTAGGGGAATTTCACAGTAACTTCATTGCAGTGTTAATGTAAGCCTTACTTGTGACTAATAAATAAACTTTATTTTTACTTTAATGATGTAACAGGTTACACGTGTTCTTATCTTTTTAATGTCAGAAGTTGAATTCAGTCCAAGCTGATCGGATGAAAATCTCCACCATTCTGCTGGTTGTACTGATTCTACATGAATGACTTTGAGCCATGTTCAAGTGACCTGCCCCTTGTAGCACAAAGGAACCTCCAAGTTGCTTAAATTGCCATTAAATTGGAAATCACATTGAGAACTGCGATGAGCAATGCTGTTTTGGGAAATGGAAATGCTACTCCTCTGATATTGGGGTTAAAAAGTGTTAGGACAGACTGGAGAACAACTTACTCCACCTAGCCCATATTTGGCTCATCAGTGTGGTGAATGCTTCTCTCTACAACAGCCAGATTCTTCAATCTGTACAGAAGGGTGCAAAAAAAAAACAATTTTTGAATTATCCTACTCCTATTATTGTTTTCTCCCCGACTGCTTAAGTCTTTTTTTATTAGATTAGGAAATTGGGCTGGGTGAAAACAAACTCCAATTAGAAATACAACTTGGAGACCCTGATAATCAAAACTGATACACTGATCTGTTGGCCAGAAAGCAACTGACTTTTTTCTTCATGAAGACTGATAATGCTAATTCAGTCAGACAAATGCAATTCTGTCATCACCTGACATCTGAAAAGAATCATTGGATTGTGATCGGGAGCTGGAACCAATGGTCTGAGATTAACTATAGCACATTTCCATCCCACTAACACTAACTTTGACTCTTTTGAACATCCAAACTTGGTCTAGGATCCAAACTTGGATCCATAAAACTCCTATCTATTCTGGCCTAATAATATTCCTTTATTCCCAATCTCAGAGGAGTGCCCTAACTGTGTGCACCACCCGAGCATCCCTAGCAACATGAATTTGGTGACTGAATCTGTTCGGGATGGAGAAAGAGAGATGTTCTTGTCTGCGTGGGTCAGTTACTCAACTTGAGCTCTATCTGAGCTATTTTGCAATGGCCTCATGGTTTGAGTCTGAATGTTTAGATCTTTTAATGATGGCATTCAAACAGCAATACTTAACTGTGGCAGTTCCCTGTCTTTTTTGCTTTGCTCTGCAGTGTAACCAGATACACAGTGGCCATCGCTCTGGAATTGTTGTGCTTGGGAATGGAAAAGGCATCATTCGCAGTAATCGAATCTTTGGAAATAAAGAAGCTGGCATCTACATTTTATATAACGGAAACCCTGTGGTGAGGTGAGTGCTCCAGTAACCAGTCTCGTTTGCAGCTTCTGTCATTTTGGTCTTAATCTCTCAGGCACAGCTGTGATTCCTGGGGTTTGTGTAATGCCTGACTGAGCATTAAAGATATTTGCATGACCAGGAATCTTCTAAATACATTTGTAGTAACTGAGAATTGCATTTTGTTGCTTAGCACCTGAGGTATAAATAGTCAATACACCATGTTTTTGTCAAGAGTAATTGCTGAATCTACAAATCCCAAGTTGCATTACCTCCTTTGTGTGTATATCATGAATAGTTAAATGTAATCTGCACATCTTCATTAAAAAGTAACAGTGGAAAAAGGTACATTGTGCCATTTGTGTAACAAAGTCTGGAAGCCTGGATATCAGCCATTCCACTGAGTTTTACTAAAACATGCTTTCAAAGCATTGATTTTTTTTTAAAAGGATACTATGGAATATTCCCAAGCTAAGGTCATATGTAGGTACTGAGTATTTATTTTTAAAAGTCAATTATAAATGACTTGTGATAAAGTTAACTATCAAACAGTTAATAGACTATGCTATGTCTGTTTTAGCATGAATTCTAGGTTAAAACGGTGCTGGTGATATGGCAATGAATGTCTTTATGGCATCTCAAACAGATAGTAACATTGTTTAGCTCCCAAATTGTCATAACCCAAGTATTGTGTTGATGGTAGAGGTTTGACTCCATGGTATCACTTTTGCCTCAGTCAGAAGGCTATGGGTTCAAGTCCCCTTCCAGAGACTTGAACACAAAATCCAGATCGACATTTCAACTCCGTACTGAGGGAATGCTTCAATGTTGTGCTTTCTTTTTGAGGAGGCATTAAGCCACGGTCCTGTCTGCCCCTTCAGGTGATCCTGGGCAATATTTATCTCAACCACCATCACTGAAAAAAAAACCCAAATTGATCAATTATTTCATTATTGTTTGTGGGATCTTGCTGGCCTAAATTGGTTGCCTTTCCCCCATTACAAGAGTAACTACACATCACGAGCACTTCACTGGCTGTGAGGCAGTCTGAGATCATGAAAGATGCTAAATAACTTTAAGTTGTTTCTTTTTTCACTCGCTCAAAGTGCCGAATGTCATTGAAATGCATGCGAAAGCCTCTGGGTAACATTCCAGAGGAAGAGCATTTAATGGAGAGAATGTGGTGGGGGGGTAAGGCTGGAATCCTGAGGTATGCCAGTGGTGACTTTGCAGGTGTAGTCAGAGATTTCCCCCTTCAACTGTCATCAGCATGGACAGCAACACTCTCTAATGCAGTGTGTGTTTAGTTAATAATGTGTCTCTTCACAGTGGGAATCACATTTACCAAGGACTTGCTGCAGGTGTTGCAGTGAATGAAAATGGAAGGGGCCAAATATTAGGTCAGTATGCAGCTTTACAACATGGGCTTTTTAACCAAGACACAAGTATTTGAATTAAGTATTCTATGAGTCTATGCTTATCTTCCTATTCTATATTGTATCAAGAACTCAAACACACTGCTTTTTAAAAAACTGATAGAAGGTGTATTTTTATTATCCTTATTGTTTGTATAAACTTTCTCATGTCTGATTTACCTGTTGTTTTGGAATAAAAAGCATCTTTCGTTCCCACTTAATATTCACAACCTTTCAAAAAACTGCATCCATCAGGGGAGGGCTCTCTTCTTCAAATTTTCCCCACATGTAGTGTGCAACTCTTGACTGTTCATGATTTGATCTTCTGGTTGGAGTTTGGAGCTTTTCTGTTAATTGAAACTTTAAAATAATTTGTGTCTATCATCTATGGTTATTCCTTGCCCAGTACAGCTGCTGGAGAAGTATGCAGGTTAGGGCAGGATTGACCTCTGCTGTGATGCTCCTTACTGTCATATAACCTGGTGACATTTACTGTTTAGACCCACAAATGAAAAATAGCTAGAGCAGGGTGTCTGCAGCTCATAGAAGCATGCGTGAGCATTGGTCACAGTCTTCAGCAGAGGATTGGAAACAAGAGAATGATGGAGAGTTGCTGTAAATAGTCTTGGCAAAGGCACAGCGCAGTGTTTTACAGGCAAGTATGCACCTTGAGCACTGCCCTATTCCTTAGAGTTTAATATGCATCGCACTGGTAATTTCTATCGAGGTTCAACCCCTAGCCCCAGAGATGGGCATGAACAGGTAAACACTGCCAGCTTCACCAAAAATCCACTGACTTTAGTTACTTGGTTACAGATGAGTAAGTACTTCTATGACATTTAATGTGGTTTGCATTCCAACTGGCTATATTACCTACATTTTGTTTCAATTTTAGAAAATATTATACGTGAAAATCATTGGGGAGGTGCAGATATTCGGCGAGGAGGAGATCCTATTCTGAGAAAGAATCTCATCTGTTACGGTTATTCAGATGGAGTTGTTGTGGGAGAGCGAGGGAAAGGGTTAATAGAAGGAAATACCATATATGGTAAGAGTGCAATAGATTATATTTCAACTCATCTTATGCCTTATGTAATCAAATCTCAACGCAAGTTTGTTCTTGTTAATTACATTAGCCTCAGTGCAGATTGGTTGGTTATAATTAAGATGTCCTGTCCAATTAATGATGTGGCAAAGATCTTCTTAATGTTGAAAGGGATTTATAGAATACCAATCAGAATTATATAGATGCTATAGCACAGAAACAGGCCATTTGGCCCAACAATCCTATGCCAACATTTATATTCCACACAAGCTGACTCTAACTCTTTCCATCCTATTGCTGTATCCAAATAGATTGCTAGTGAAACAAAAATATTTTCTCTTCTGTCTTGATTTGTTGCAACCAGTACTTGGGCACCCCATCCTGGAATAGTTTCTACATATTTTACTATAGAATGGAGTGCACCTGGGCCACAGGAGTAAGGAATGGTGTTGAAGCAGATCAGTTTAAAGAGATCAAGACCTTAGTAAGTACAATGTTCAACATGCCCAACCAGTGCAGAGCAGCATTCAACAGAGCTCAATCGGATGATAAGCAACAGTACATCATAAAACAGTAAAATACAAGTCAGAGAAATTAATGATCAAACTGTATAGTGCTTTGGTAAGATGGCACTGTGAGCATTGTGTCTAGTTCTGGTCACCGAGACACAAGACAGGCATTCAATGGATTATGTCATGCAGAAAAGAGCCAAAAGGCTAAACTCCCATTGTTAAGGGTAAAACTAGGTGAAAGCTTGGCTTTTCAGCATAGAAAGGTGGTGTCCAAGAAATGACCTTGTAGAACTTTATGGGATTATAAACAGAATGGAAAAGGTAGATTAGAGAATTGCTCAAAACTAAATCATCAGAGAGGGAAAATAGGACACAGATTCAAACTTGTAAATGACAAATCTAGGTCTGATATTAGGAAGTTCCTTCACGCACACTGTGGTCAACACTTTGAATGGACTTGGGTGGAATAATGAAACCCCTTGGATCATTTAAGAAACAATTGGATATTCTAATGTGGAGGGAGACAAAAGATAAATGGATATATACTTAAAAATAAAACATTGCAGGGCTACGGGGAAGGAACAGATGAGTGGGATTAATTGAATAGCTCTTTCTAAAAGCCAGCACAGGCATGATGGGTCCAATGACCTGTTTCTGCACTGTAAAAGTGGTGCTTGGACAGTTCCATAAGGTATGGCCAAATCTGGAGACCATGAAAAGCATCTTGCTTTCTTAGTTTAATTAATAAGTGATTAATTAACTGGATGGAAAATTGTTGATAGACCCTCACAATCTTAATTACATCATCTTTTGACATTGCACTTCTTTTATGCACAGGACTGCTGAAGGTTCAACAACTGTGTTATTAATTCACAATGACTTCATATAAACATTGCACTGAATTCCATAGCTGTGATGAGAATGCAATGCAGTTAATCTCCCTGATTTAATTTACATAGTCCTAAATGAGTCTGCTCTGTTAACAACCTCCTTCACAGCCATCACAAGGCCAGAGTAGGAAATTAACCTTTTACATTTGGAATTAATCATGCTGAATAAAATCTGAACACGTTTGGGCGCTTGTGTCTATTTTCTTTTCATTAGGGAGTTCTGGCACTTTATTGAACAGGTATTGCTTTTTCGCTGTAAAGTTTGTTTGCAATATTATTAATGCTTTACAATTGCATTGGAATTGGGCTTCCAATTAGTCTTTTCAATTATTCAAAATGATGCTCCCAGTATGTCTGTTTTATTCTATCATCATGTGCCATATCTGGTATGTACTGTGCACAATTCTGGTTTCTATAATGCAAAAAGGATATAAAGATGGCTGAGAGAATGCAAAAAAGGTTCACAAGGATGACAGAATTGAGAGATCATTAATTTCTCTGACTTGTATTTTACTGTTTTATGATGTACTGTTGCTTATCATCCTATTGAGCTCTGTTGATTGCTGCTCTGCACTGGTTGGGCATGTTGAACATTGTACTTACTAAGGTCTTGATCTCTTTAAACTGATCTGCTTCAACACCATTCCTTACTCCTGTGGCCCAGGTGCATTCCATTCTATAGTAAAATATGTAGAAACTATTCCAGGATGGGGTGCCCAAGTACTGGTTGCAACAAATCAAGACAAGAGAAAATATTTTTGTTTCACTAGGAAAGACTATACAGCCTGGGGCACTTCCTTTAGAAACAAAGTTGAAGAGGTAACCGAATAGAGGTCTTTAAGATGATGAAAGGATTTGAGAGGCTAGACTTGGAGAAAATATTTCCATTTGAGGAGGACCAAAACTAGAGGTCGTAAATATACAACAGTCACTAATGAACCAGTATAGAATTCAGGAGAAACTTCTTCACTGAGTGGTGAGAATGTGGAATTTACTATCACAAGTAGTTGAAGTGAATGGCATAGATACATTTGAGGGGAAGCTACACACAACATATGTAGGAAAAGGTGAACTGTATTGAATTTAGGCATGTGCCAGATTTATATTTAGTTAATAGCCTAACGATGTGTGAACACTAATAATGATTATTTATATGATTGCGTACAGTGCAGTGGTTGAAAGGGAACAGCTAAGGTTCTGGATTTCGGTAAGGCTGACTTCAATGGGATGACGTCGAGACTGTCCACTGTAAACTGGGCAAATCTGATTCTTAAAAGAATACAACCTGTAATTACCTCAAAAGGGCAAGGATTTTACTTGCTAAAAAAGACAGCCATAGACAACTAAAAAACAACATAGAACTAAAAAGAAAAAGCTTACAAGTGTGGATCCTGACAAACGGAAAGATAATAACTGAGCAGCAAAGGGTGACCAAGCAAATAGTGAGAGCTACAAAAAAGGATCATCAAAATCAATTGGCAAGGGCTATCAAAATCAGCACAAAACAGAACAAAACTTTTACAATTTGATGAGGAAAAGAGGGTGGTTAGGAGGAATGTGAGCTCCTTCAAAACTGTTAATGGTGATGTCAGTGAATATAAGGAAGTTCTAGGCATGCAAAACTTTGCTTCAGTATTTACAATAGAGGAAGAGGTCAGCATGCCAGACATCCCCAAGAAAACTGTTATTAAATCGGTGACATAACAAAAGTTAACGTTAGCAAGATAACTTGTGGAAAAATTGATGACACTAAAGGACGACAAATATCATCTTCATCTTTCAAAACACAATAAAACCACAGGCCATGTCCTGCTGAGGAAATGAGTGCACATTCCATGGAATTTCAGACTTAAATTTGTAATTCTGCTTGTATTTGTTTAGGAGCTTGGGTAGAATCTATATAAAAGTTTTGGTACTGTACCAAAAAAAGATGACAAATCCCAGAGCAAATTGTTTCCATTCCATGGATTTTAAAGGAAGGCGGTCAAAATATTTCAGATGCCTGAACTATAGCCTGCCAAAGTTCTATCAATTCAGAGACCCTTTTTTTAGATTGGAAAATTGTGCATGTCATTCCTCTGTTTAGGAGAGAAACTGGGGAATTATAGAACAGTTAGCCTAACATCTGTTGTCAGGAAATTGCTAGAGTCTATAATTAAGTATCAGATGACTGACCACCTTGAAAATTTTCATCTCATCAGGGAGAGCCAGCATGGATTTGTAAAGAATAGATAATGCCTGACAAATCTGATTTGAATTTTATGAACAGGTAGCTGGCATGGTGGATGGGGGAGTTTATAAAGATTAAAACAGAGAATGTTGGAAATATTCAGTAGGTCTGGCAGCATCTGTGGAGAAACACAGTCAATTTTTCAGGTCTGTGACCTTTCATCAGAATGCATGTCATGTATCTAGACTTTCAGTCTCTCAAGAGGGATTTTATTAAATGCATTCTGTTAGCTAAAGTTCAAGTTAATCAAACTGAAGGCAAATTATTAACCTAGTTAGGAAATTGCTGAAACAGGAGCCAGAGACTAGGAATAATAGGAAAGTGCTCTATTTCCAGGATGTGATAAGTGGTGTCCTGCAAGAATCTGTATTGGGGCCTCAACGATTCATTCTATTCATTAATGACTTGGATGATGGGCTAGAGAGTTGCATATCTAAATTTGCCAATGATACTATGGTAGGTGGCATTGTAAACAGTTTAGAAGGAAGCATAAAATTACAAAAATATATTAATAGATTTAAGTGAATGGGCAAACTGTAATAAATGGATTTCAATGCAGACAAATGTGAGGTTATCCACTTTGGACTTTAAATGGTTAGAACAGCGGTCTTTCTAAAAAGTGAAAAATTCAAAACACTGGAGCTCCAAAGATTTGAGATAGGGTCCAAGTGTTCTTCGTGAAATAATCAGAAAGGCTAATAGAATATTGGTCTTTAGAATCATGCTACAGCTATACATAGCCCAGGTCAGACCACACCACAGTTCTGGATACCAAGTCTTGGGAAGGATGTATTGGATTTGGCTGGAGTGCAGTGTAGAGGTTGTATTTCCTGGAATTTAGAAGTTTATAGGGTGACTGGTTGAAGTTTTCAAGATATTAAGGGGAAACAGGGTGGATAGAAACTATTTCTGTGAGTTAGAGAGCCGAGGACTAAGTGACATAGTCAAAAAATTAGAGCCAGCCTTTTCAGGAGTGAAACTGGGAAACACTTGTTCACATACTGTTGTTTCCACAGTAATGTGGAAACAGCAACTGATGCTAGACCAATTGTTAATTTTAAATCTGAGATTGATAGATTTTTGTTAAACCAAAGGTAACCAAAAAATGGTTCGGCACAGACAAGAAGGGCCAAAAGGCCTGTTTCTGAGCTGTAATTTCCTGTGGTTCTATCAAGAGGATTTTCACATTAAAAAGCGGGTATGTGAGTTAGGTCCCAGATCAGCTGTGATCTCACATTGAATGACGGTGGAACAGGCTCAAGAGGCTAAGTAGCTACTCCTCCTGTTTCTGTGAATAGAAAGCTGTGCTGTTAGAGTTAGACAAAGAAGGGCCTGTGTGGTGCATAAATGCTGGCATAGATTAGTTGAGTCAAACAGCTGGTTGCTGTGTTGTAAATTTGTGATTACAGGAGAAAGGTTTCTTTAGAAATTTCCATAAATCAATGTAAACGGACTGGTATCTGAAAATTCTGAATAAGCTATAGTTTTAGTGCTTCATATAGAGAGTCCATCCCTGTGTTAGTCTCATTACCATCCTGTCAGTCAGCCAGACTTCAGTTGCCCTGTAAAGGTAATGCTTTCCTTGCTTTCTTATAACAGTTAGGCAGGGTTAAAATCACTATCCCGCACCCCCCTCACAGTGACCAGAATGGTCTTGGTTTCCATTTCTAGTCAGTACCACAGTAGCTGCTGTCAACAAATAGCAGTTGGAAAGGGCCATATCTGTGCGAATGGGGTACAATCTCTGCGATTTGTGTGGCAGTACTCACTGCCTAACTTCCTGCAAGAAGATCAGTTACTAGACAAAGTCCTGGGGTGGGATTACTGGTGGAATTGTACACCTGTGTGGGTACACACTTCTAAAGAGGGGGGAGGGGGGAATCTGAAAGAAAAATGCATCTTAAATAAAACTGTTCTTTGTTTTCTGAATCCCAATTTTAAAAATTAATTTTGTTGGTAAACATTTATGCAGGTAACAAGGGTTGTGGTGTGTGGGTCATGTCCTCTAGTCTCCCCCACATTGCCAATAATCAGATCAGCCGTAACAACATCTACGGAGTGGCTGTCTTCTGTCGTAAAGATGACGCAAATGACTACCTCAACAACCAAGGAGGCAATGAGAATTTCAATGACGAAGGGGAGATCATCAATTGGGAAAATGACTTTGACAGTGATGAGGAGCGATACACATCACACAAGCCAATCACTGTGGCACTGATTGAGTTTAACAACATCAATCACAATGGCGGTAAGTGGGCAATCCGAGCCACAGCAACTTTTGTAAGTAGCTTGAGAAAAACGTGTGACTAATTGATTTTAAATGTCTTCAGACATTTGGTCACAAAGCTAAGGTAGGATAACTTAATTTAAAGACAAAATCACAATTTGGCTGATGGAGACTATAAAGTAATTGTTATTGAAAATAAAACCATTTTGTAATTCTAATAAAAGCTTGTAAACTTGGTGGGAATGCTCCTAATGTTGAAGGTGGATGGAGGTACATATGGAATTTAGACATTGATAAAGACCTGTTGGGCTGAATGACCAGTTTCTGTGCTGGTTTCTTCTTTGGTTTCAATTTTGTTCTGAATGAAGAGGTGCCTCTGGTGAAGTGTTTTTTTTTAGCCACCAGCAAATCTCCCATTTGCTGCTCAATGTATATTGGAAGATAGGCTGTGTTACAAGGAAAGGGGCATCGTACCATGCAAAGAACACTGTTATAATTCAGTTCTAAATCCCTCCCACCCCCACCAAAGTAATTTTGACATGGGGTGATGGTATTTAAAAAGTAGTTTTGTTTCAGTCAACCATTAAACATTCTCTCAGTCATTTCTGTTGACTTCAGTTATACTCCCACAATGTGCGAACACCACTCAAGATTTCTGGATCAGCCCACTTCCTTAATTATTTGCAAATACTAGCTGATGTAGGTACTTGCACTGAGAATGGAAAATTGCATGTATGTGCAATATAATTGGTTGAAGATTAAAATTCAGTTTCATTGCGTGGGAAGAACAGGCAGTGGCAGATCGGTTGTTCATTATACACAACATCCTGATTTTCCTGATCTTCTGTTGCTTTTATTTTGATTTGCTGCCAAAGTTGAAATATCTCTTTGCTCCACAGACATGTCAGAAATGTTGAAAGGTTTTAAGAGTGTAATCTCAGCAGTTAGTAGCTTTTGCCAAGACTGAAAGTGCACAGAGGATTGAGAAGTGATGGTAACAAGAAACATCACTAGGATTGGCTGTATGGATTGATATCTGGGTTGTTACTTTTCAAGCAACCTGATTTAAAGGCCAGGTGTATCATTATATTATCCCACAGTAATAATATGATGCTCTCCCATCCATTAACTTGTCCCAGTGGCATGTTGTTCAGTCTTTTGCTTTGTTCTCTACTGCTCTTTGCATGAAAGGGGTAGTGGAAATCTGATACTCTTTTTCCTGAAAGATAGTGTCAGTTGAAATTAAGACTGAGATTGATTAAATGTTTTTTTATAAGGTTATCAAGAGATTTGGATCAAAGACTGGTAAATGGAGTTGAGGTACAGATTAGCCGTAATCTAATAGAATGACAGAACAGGTTTACTCCTCCTGTTCCTATGTGGGTGACGTTGACCAGGCCATAACTATTGCCCAAGTCTAGTTGCCCTGTGAAGGTTTGGGCCGTCTCCTTGCAGTAATGGTGCTCCCAAAAAGGCATAATTGGAATTATCAGTTCATATCGATAGAAATTTAGCCATAATGCAATTAAATTGGTTATAGAAAGGATTATTGTTTATTCCCTTTTCCTGTTCCATCCTGTGCATTTATTACTACTGCAGTTTCATGTGCTGGCTGATGTTCTTTTTCCTCTCATTTCTTATCAGCTGCTGGACTGTACATAAAAAGCAGCGAGACACTCAACATAATAGCCAATGCAGTCCATGCCAACCATGACAATGGGATTGCAGTTTATCAGAGCAGTCAATTCACCCACATCACAAACAATAGCATCACCTGCAACAGTGTAGGTGGAGTTCTTGTAGAAGCAGGATGCAAAGTTGAACTTCGGGGGAATGGTATCTATGACAACAGCAGCCATGGTGTCACCTCGAAGGGAGAAGGCACTGTCTTGGAAAATGACATCCTGGGAAATCATGGATGTGGTCTGCAGCTACTCGAGAATGCAGACATGAAGGTGGGTTCTGCATCAGAATTTTAAATTGTCTTTTAGTAACCTTGACCATTATTTTCTGAGTGTACAGTTGCAGTATTTTGCATCTAGAGTGTAATCCAGAATATGTCTCCCTCTATCATCTTGTCTAATTAGGCTACATTACTCATCAATGTTAAAATACCCTGCACTTTCATTGACTGTAGATGAATTAAGTACTGACAGGATGAGTCTGTGACCTAATGCCTAGATGCGCTTTGCTTCAGGTGACAAAGAACAGAATCCAATCTCTTCACGACTATGGGATTGCAATCTTGGACCAAGCTAAGGGAGCAGTGCAAGAGAATCAAATCTTCAGAGGAAAAGTAGGGAAGACTATTTTGGAGAAAACTGAAAACCCAGAGAGATGTACCGTGCAGAATAATGAAATTTTAGCCTGCAACAAAAAGTGAGTTCTGTTCTTTGTAAGTTATTTATTTTCGGAAAAAATTTCCTTAGATAAATATGTCATCCACCACATGGCCATCTGCACTGCGGTCATGTCCTCTACCTGCTTATTTTCTTCTCTTTCTGCCTACACTTTCTCAGGCTGGGAAAGGTTAGGGTGGGACCTGCCATTTTAGGATTTCTGGTTTGGAGAGAGGTGGGGGGAAGTGCACCTGCTGGAATTTCACTTCTCCTAACCTGACAATTTCAGTTCCATTTTTAAAAAAAATGCATGATGGTTATATCATAAGACTGATGCATATGAAATAAACCATCAGAATTTTATTACTTGGCTTGCTTTTAACTTTATGTGAATACCTTTTCCAAAGAACAAAGAAAATTACAGCACAGGAACAGGCCCTTCGGCCCTCCAAGCCTGCATCGACTATGCTGCCCGTCTGAACGACCCTTACGGGGACCATATCCCTCTATTTCTATTCATGTATTTGTCCAGTTGCCCCTTAAAAGTCAGTATCGTATCTGCTTCCACTACCACCTCCGGCAGCGAGTTCCAGGCATCCACCACCCTCTGTTTAAAAAAAAAAACAACTTGCCTCATACATAAGGGGCGGCACGGTAGCACAGTGGTTAGCACTGCTGCTTCACAGCTCCAGGGACCTGGGTTCGATTCCCGGCTTGGGTCACTGTCTGTGTGGAGTTTGCACATTCTCCTCGTGTCTGCGTGGGTTTCCTCCAGGTGCTCCGGTTTCCTCCCACAGTCCAAAGATGTGCGGGTTAGGTTGATTGGCCATGCTAAAATTGCCCCTTAGTGTCCTGGGATGCGTAGATTAGAGGGATTAGTGGGTAGGATATGGGGGTAGGGCCTGGGTGGGATTGTGGTCGGTGCAGACTCGATAGGCCGAATGGCCTCTTTCTGTACTGTAGGGTTTCTATGATGATTCTATGATCTCCTTTAAACCTTGCCCCTTGCACCTTAAACCATCTGCCCCCTAGTAATTGACTCTTCCACCCTGGGGGAAAGCTTCTGACTATCCACTTTGTCCATGCCCATCATAAACTTGTAGACTTCTATCAGGTCACCCCTCAATCTCTGTCGTTCCAGTGAGAACAAACCAAGTTTCGCCAACCTCACTTCATAGTTAATGCCCGCCACACCAGGCAACATCCTGGCAAATCTTTTCTGTACCCTTTCCAAAGCCTCCACATCCTTCTGGTAGTGCGGCGACCAGAATTGAACACTATATTCCAAGTGCGGCCTAACCAAGTTTCTATAAAGCTGCAACATGACTTGCCAATTTTTAAACTCAATGCCCTGGCCGATGAAAGCAAGCAAGCCGTATGCCTTCTTGACTATCTTCTCCACCTGCGTTGCTACTTTGTGACCTGTGTACCTGTACACCCAGATCCCTCTGCCTATCAATACTCTTAAGGGTTCTGTCATTTTGCTGTATATTTCCCATCTGTATTAGACCTTCCAAAATGCATTACTTCACATTTGTCCGGATTAAACTCCATCTGTCATCTCTCCGCCCTAGCCTCCAACCGATCTATATCCTGCTCTATCCTCTGATGGTCCTCATTGCTATCTGCAAATCCACCAACCTTTGTGTCGTCCACAAACTTGCTAATCAAACCAGTTACATTTTCTTCCAAATCATTTATATATTACAAACAGCAAAGGTCCCAGCACTGATCTCCGAAGAATGCCACTAGTCACAGCCCTCCATTCAGAAATGCACCCTTCCACTGCTACTGTCTGTCTCCTATCATAGAAATCATAGAAACCCTACAGTGCAGAAGGAGGCCATTCGGCCCATCGAGTCTGCACCGACCACAATCCCACCCAGGCCCTACCCCCACATATTTTACCCACTAATCCCTCTAACCTACGCATCCCAGGACTCTAAGGGGCAATTTTTAACCTAGCCAATCAACCTAACCCGCACATCTTTGGACTGTGGGAGGAAACCGGAGCACCCGGAGGAAACCCACGCAGACACGAGGAGAATGTGCAAACTCCACACAGACAGTGACCCGAGCCGGGAATCGAACCCGGGACCCTGGAGCTGTGAAGCAGCAGTGCTAACCACTGTGCTACCGTGCCGCTATGACCGAGCCAGTTCCGTGCAATTTCACCTTCTGTACCAGTCTGCCATGAGGGACCTTGTCAAAGGCCCTATTGAAGTCCATGTAGATAACATCCACTGCCCTACTCTCATCAGTCATCTTCATCACTTCCTCGAAAAAGTCAATCAGGTTAGTGAGGCACAACCTCTCCTTCCAATTAAAGTAATAAAAAATGCTTACCTTATAACAGCAGTTGTCTGTTTTTTGTCACCTGTAGCAAAACGCATCTAAGCGTTACGTCACAGACCCATCCCATCAGCACATAATTCATCCACTGCAACAGTTATTCAGAGGTGGTCAGCCCATAGTGCCAAGACTAATTCAGGCACCCCTACTGCTGCTGTAACTTGATTGGATAAAGCCAGGGATTAACATGGGATCTTTCTGTGATATGCCAAACAGTATATTTCCATCTTCCGGATCCATTGGGAATGCTTCAGGAGTCTGTGTGTGACCCTGTATTAGAAGTTTAAAGTTATTAAAATTCCTGGTCTAATTTCTCCCCTCGTGTACCAGTGTGTTAATGCTATGCTGGCCAATCTGCCCATAGTTTACCAAACTTGGCAGGTCTCGAATAATTGAAATTGGGATTGAATCAGTATTGAGAGTGGAAAGCTAAGGGTTAGACTGAATTTCAGTGAGGCTTTTCTAATGGATCATAGAGTAAGTGTGAGCTCAGTTTAAGGGCTTGGTAGCTGGATAAGTTAATCAATTCAACACTTCCTGCAGCAACTGCTACTCAAAGGTGACAAGTTTCAGTGGGTGGCCTGGAACAGCGTTTTTTAATCCTTTCCTCCCTATGAGCTCAGTATTCTGCTGGCAGGCTGGAGTCTCGGTCTTTTGGCTAAGATCAAGCAATCAGACCAATTCCAAGATGCGGTATAATGCCTCATCTTGTCAGCTTTGGATAATTTTTGTCCCTTTTTTGGGGACATGAATTGGATTCAATTGGATTTTGAAGCAAGGAACGGATTTGGATTTGCCCAGTCCATTCTGAGCATTGGCTTTGTAATTTTAAGGATGGAGTAAAAAAATTTTTTTTAAAAGGCAGGGTGGAGTTGGTGAATTTTCCTTTTTAAGTGCTAGCTCTTATGCCACAAGATAGAAAAACTAAAAAAAGTAATCTGCAGGGAATCATTTCATTCTGAGTAGAAAGAGAATCTCTGAATCAGTTGTTTACTCCAATTTACTTCTGATATCCATGTAGCATCAGCACCACCTGATTCCAGTGGACAAGCTATTTCTAAAGCTAATGGCTTCTCTCCCTAACTTTGTCGAGGCTCTTTTATTCAAAGTTGTTTCTTTCATGCTAACTAAAGACAAATGTATGCAATTACATTTCAGGGAAATGTAATACATTGGGATTTAAAGAGTCAAAGTTAATTTTGTGTGGATGAAGAGATGTATATTTAGATACATCCATGGTTTTCATTGGGGTTTTAAAGGATTGGAAATTATATTTACTTGTTATTCCTTAATACTTTTCAAAGTGGGAAATCAGTGAGACATATCTGAGTCAGTATTGACACTCCTGATTTTAACAAGTTTATTTGCTATTTTCAAATCTTCACATTCTTTCTTTAGAGGAAAATGTGAAGTATTGGAAGAATTTGCAGGCTGATTGGTAGTGTGAACACTTCTTCCATGGCCATGATCATCATCATACCACTCAATAGAATGATTATATTCCAATGGTGGGAGGGTTTTATGATCTCCACAACGATTATCTACTGATAAGGGGACATTAAACATGCTCAGTGTTGTGTTCACTGCTATGACATCAAACTGTGAATACAGTCCCCATCACGAATACTGAGTGCTTTGGTACAAACATGATTTGGATGTAGTCCTGTTACTATTTTGGAATGCTTGCCATGATGCGTCTCCTATAAATCATTTTCCATTTGTATTACTAATTGCTGCACTCCGTCTTGCACAACATGGTAAAATTCTTGACTTAGTCTTGAAATGATACCTCTCAAGTATGACGGAGGGAAACATGGGACCATCTTTCCTGGATGGTTTATTCCATTTTATCTTTGCCAAGGTAGCAGGTAAAGTTTGATTGCTTCAATAACTCTTATTACAATAGTCTGATAAAGATTCATGTAAAAGTGACCTTTCATAGAATCCCTACAGTGCAGAGAGGCGATTCGGCCTGTTGAGTCTGCAATGACTCTCTGACAAGAATACCTTACCCAGGCCCATATCCTGCCCACATATTTAGCATGGCTAATCCCTCTAACCTAAATGAGGGTAAGTGGTGAGCACAGTATATCCATGGTGGTCTCCAAACCTGGATATGTCCTTTATAATTTTTATAGTAAACTGCAGCACGTCAACACTAATGCATTTGAGATTTTTATGCTATACGTTCTATTTCAAATGTGATTGGTTTGGTTCTTGTACAATACAGCGCTATTTCAGCAAATGGGAATTGATGTCAAGAATGAATGAGATTAGTCACTCGGCTTTCTCTACAGACTGAGTAATGGTTGCTTCATTGTATCAGCCTGTGGGTTGAACACCATTGTTGCTTGTGCACGATATCAAGTGAAACCTGTAAACAATATTCCTCACGTCTTTAATGGAACATTTCTCTGTTAGTTCTTGCAGATCTGGCATAGCCTGGAAACTGGACAATCCTCCAGCACGGCCACTTGTTGATGGATCAAATCGAGCCACCTCCATGGTTCAGACTCGTCAAAGAGTTGCATCCATGACAACTCGAATAGCTGCAAGGGTTGAAGGGGGCTGCCATGACAACGGGAGCATTTTCTGTTCCATCCTTTAATTAATTAAAATCAGCACTGGTACAGAATGTGCCACTAAAATGATTTAATGCCTCAATTCCTGTATCAAACGTGTTTTTAATAATGGAAAAGAAACTTGGAGGCATTGTCTTTAATTAATTCACTTCCTCGCAGGTTAGCTTGGAGATAATATAATCAAATAAATGCCTCTATTGTTGGCAATCTCCATTTGGAGTTTAATAACATGGTGCAACCCTCTAATAGAAGTGTAGACCTGCTTATTAAAGTTCCTAGTTTCGTACCATTATTAACAGCTGCCAATCTTATACATGTATTTTTACTCCAGCTGCAATGTAACAAGGGATGACGTTTACTCTCGTGTCCATGCAATTCTGAACATGACTGTTTTGAGCTGACATCTACACAGAAATAAGATTTCTCTGAGCACTTAAATAAGTGATGGTTATGAATGTAATTTCACCTATTTGAGAAGCTACCATACATTTCATTTTTCGTAAAATTTTAATTTTCTTTGTGGACTAGTACCAAATTCCTTCTAAAGTTTTTATCTTCAAGAGTAAAAGAACATTTCATATCATGTTGTGGGCTTTGTCATTGGAGAACTATAAACTGTACTGTAACTCCTCTTCTGAAGTTACAGGTGGTAGGGGTGGGGAAAGGTGGGACTGGAAAAAAAAACATTTTTCACTAACAGGGAAAAGAATAGCAATGGCGTCTTGAAAACCTGTCAGTCCGCAAGAAGGCTTGGGAGAATTGTTTAATGGTAATAAAATAGAAATTGAAAAGTTGTTGTTTTTGGAGTCCTATTATAATTGTGATCATGTCTCATCACACTCTTATTTGGACTCGAGGGAGATGCTTGAGGTAGAATGTGAACAGCTACCTCACACTTACAAGTAATTACAACTTTTTCTCTATACAACCTCAGTTGATTGTATTAGCATTTAAAAGATAAGGTGGGGACAATAAAATCAATTATTGAACATTTAGAAACCTAAGAGTAAGGGAGCAAACTTTAAACAACAGTGCACTTTAAAAGGAAAATCCTGCAAGATGAATATCAGCAGGGTCCTATAATAGGTAACCAAGCCACTACTGGCCATTTGAAATCTCACCAGAAGCTGAAGTCTGTCTCTGTTTTAGACAATATGCAATTTGGTTTTACTTCAAGTACAAATGGTAAAATTTTAGAACTCTATATTCAATCATTCTTTTGAAATTGATTATATATGGAATGAGCTTTTCAATTTCTAGGTTTATTACCATTAAACAATTCTCCCAAGCCTTTTTGCAGATTAACAGGTTATCACAACATCATTGCTATTCTTTTCCCTGTTGGCTTATGAAAAAATGTTTGTTTTTTTCTAGTCCCACCTTGCATGAAGCCTCTGAACCAATTTGTAAGTGTAAATTCAATTTGAGCCATGGGATCTCTTCACCATATTAGACCAGATAGTGTGAAGACAACAGCAACAAAGCGTGGTCTACATGTTACAAAATCTGTCAACTGGTAATGCCATTAGCTAGGGCAAGAATGCACTGAGTTTGGCTGTAATGCCATCGGAGGAAGATTAACCCAGTAACACACCAGATAATTAGTCACTTGCCTTATGCACAATGACTAAAGATGGATCATCAATTAGTGCTCTGTCTAGTTCTGCAGGAGCACAGGACAAAATGTTGGCTGAAAACCAATTAAAATCTTACCAGTAAAATGTTACTCAACACCTCCATTTCACTCTAGCAATAACATTTGTCTGTCTTTGTCTCCCTCAGAGATCCTAGCTATTTTTTAGAGTTTTAAATAATTAGTTGACTTAAAAATTCAACTATTCTATTTTTAAAAAATTAAACATCAACTCTCTCCCTCCCCTTCAGCTTAATGCATCCAAATTTTGAATACAAAATCAAAGCTACAACATCCATTTTAGCATTTGTTTTCTACTGCTCTCCCACAATTAAATAGAGAACGTAATGATTTGAAGAAAATCATACTGTATTAATGCATATACTCTGACTGCATAATCGAAGTTCAGCTGTTGCAAAAAATATCAAGTTCAAGCTTGGGCTTTTGAGAAAAGACAAGGTCTTTCAATAAAGACTAACAAAAGCATTAAGAGATTAAAAAGATAATTCACAATTAGTTTAATCCTGTAAAATTTGTATATTATAAAATTGTTTGCACATTTATTTTGGGCTTTTGAAATTTCAGTTCCTGAGAATATTTAGAAAGCATTGAATAATTTGTAGTAACTAAGTGGCCAGATCTCATGCATAATCATAGTGTGACACCTATAAACATTGAGGAAAAATGATCATTGATACCTATCCAACGAAGAGTGTAATAGGTGTATGAGTATTCGATGAAACACAGTTCTGCATGTACTGAATTTAATTTTACAGATTGCACTAATCAAGGTAAGAAAAACCATCAAGGAATGGAACACTTGTTATCCAGTACCGAACTACAGATTACCTGGCAGAGAGCAGACCAATCTTCAATGCACTGAAATCAACAGAATGAAAATCAGGCAGGTTCTACAAAGGGTAGGCAATCAATTCTGCCTGAATACCAAGAATCTGCTTGATGTGTTCCCTTGTCCTAAATGCATCCAATGGCCCAAATGCTTTTCTTGGTGCCTCTGACTTTGCACAACTCTGCCCATTCTCTCCAAAGAGTAGAATGGATAAGCCTACATACATAAACAGCAGCAATCTAGGCAAGGAGCTTCCAATGTCAAACAATTCAAAGAAATACCAGCATATAAAGCAAGTGCACATAAAAAATGTTTGGGTTCATGTCAATTTCCAGCCAAGTTACAAAAGTATAGAGTAAAGGAAATGCTATTTTTGGAGTCTTGTAAGGACAAGCCAAACATGAGTTTTCCCCTCAAACCTCACCACAATACACACAGCTTTGTAGTATTCACAGCATCCTATATTACTGAACGTAGAAGTAATCCAACAATGCTCTCAACTGCAAAGTTTCAGTTTGAACCTCATTCCCAACCTGAGCACCTGCTGCAATATGGGTTTATTTTTATCTTACAGCAAAGAGGATATGGGAAGATTCAACAGAGATGCTCAAATTTTGAGGGGGTTTAAATAAAGTAAATGAAAAGCAACTGTTTCTACTGAAAGGAAGATCAGTGACCAGATGACAAATTCAAATTCTGAAATGTACTAACTTTCAAAAGAGAATTGAATATTCACAGGAAAAAGATAGAAAATGCAGCACTGTGGAGAAAGGAGTGGGGAACTTTAAGAGTCACACAAGCACAATTGGTCAAATGGCTTTCTATTCTACAGGATTCTATGATCTGAATTGATATTACCAAGAACCCAGCAAAAAGTGTGGAAGAGGAGAAATTTGACCCATCATACCTCCTCCTTCCAAACCATCCAAGTCCCAATAACATTGATCTATGATCAATCACTGTTAATAGAATATTTAATTTATAACTTTTACTTAACTATATAATAAACATTTTGATTAAGCTGGTACAGAATGCCTCTCCAAGGATCTCTTGATCTTTGCCATAGTATATTAAAGTGATATTCTACTGAAATTCAAATCATGAGGCAATCTTAAAAACTTGCAGCCTTCTTTGTCACACTAATAGTTTCAAACTGATGAGAGGCAGTTGGCAAGATGCTACCGAATTTGAATTCCTGTCTCCGTGATATCAAAATTGAAAAGTGCCATTTGCTATCCATTAGATACAGACTAAATGTTACAATTATCAAATTAAAATCATATAAAAACAGATTAGTCATTCATTCATTAATCGTATATTATTTGTCATATTTACCCATGTAACGACTGATTGTTGGTCATGTCATTCTCAGCTGCAAAGTGCTTAGAGATGTCTTGATTATATTATCCAAACTCATTTTTTAATACATGCAATTAATTATGTTTTCTTAAGGTGCATTTATGTAGCACTTTTTTAAAAGTGCAGTCACTTTGTTATGTAGGAAAACATAATTTTCCAAGATTTCATAAATAGGAAATTAGATTAATGACCAAACAACCTGAGTTTTGGTGTTCTTTGCTCAAATGGGCAGAGCGCTTCCCAAACAGATTACATCTACCTAACCATTAGTCAGCCCAGTGGCCTTTTTAAGGTGGTCCACTGCACATTCGTAACCATGTGAGCTTGGATGTTACTGAGCCCCAAACATTGATCTAGACATTGAGATCCTTTGATACCTTTCAAAAATATTAAAAACATGAGGTATGAAATGCAAAGCATAAAATATGCCATGTTTGTGTTAAATTATTAATTTCGCCAAAACACAAGTGATTCTGCATGTGACAAGCAGCTGGTCATGATAATATTCAGTAACATTTGCTGTAAAGTGCAAGAGAAACATCTGATTATTCCCCTTTGTTTGAATGGAAGTGTCATGGAATCTATTATGCCCACCTTAGACAGCAGCTAAGGCTTCAGTTTAATGTTTCATCTGAAAGATGGAGCTTCCAAGAGTGCAGCACCTCCTCAATACTGCATTGAAGTATCAACTTGGATTATGTGCTCAAGTCTCTTGAGCGAACCCTTCATTATAGAGGTGAGCATAACTACCACCCCTTAGCCCTGGCTAATACCATACAGAAATAGTACATTTGGAACATTTTCTGGAAAAACAAAGAGGCATAGGGTCAAACAGTTGATAGGAAAATTAAAGATTGGGTTAATGGGATGGATAAGGCAGAAGATGTGGAATCATCTGAGAAATATTTGAATGAATGTGGAGGCAATTCTTTTTGCAGACGAATGGGCTATGTCAATTGTAACAAGCTTACAACTGGCCAACATTTCTAAATGCGAAAATAATAGCAAAATTTCCCCCTCATGCCCCAAAAGCTATTACATAAAACTCTAGAATATTGAATCCTACCACACTCTATTATCAAACTTCACTGAGCAACTATGTTTCAATACAACCATAAGAGTTGTTCTGAAATTATATGAAGGGATGTTTTGTGGTGATGTGCAAAGTGGCCAGTTATACAAATTCTGATGCACCTCTGTGTTTCCCAACAAAATAGCAATGTAAGCACAAGGAATCAACTGTACAAATATTCAACTCCAAAAGAATGACTCATCTGTGCTTTGAAGTTTAATTAAGAAAACAAGAGACATATCTTAACAGTCAACTACTAACACATGATTTAAAGTATTACATTCCAATCGCACTGTCATGATACCTAGGTCCTCACATTTAAAATAAAATGTTTGAAGTTGTTCCCAACTCTTCACATCAGACAACGTTCTTCTGGTTAAAGATTCCTCACACGTCTCTTTGTGGATTCAGAAGTTAACTTGCATTTGGCTCTATGTCTCTGTTTGCAATGTTTTACGTCATTTTCTTCCTTTTGCGACCTTGAGGTTTACTTTGCACAGCCAATGGCAATGATAGTGTCGCTATTTTATGATCCTCTGCAGTACCGCCAGGCATATCCACCTTTTTCTTTGCAATCTTTAAACCCATCGCTCTTGCAATGTCCAAAATTCTATAAAGTACAACAAAACAGGTGTTGAGAAATTAAGAACAAATTCTTTAAACCAATCCCTGTGTTTAACAAGGAGTGAGAAAAAGATGTTTATAAAAACAGTCAATAGCACATTTGTGGGGAATTTTTGTTCATGTGCTAATTTATATTAACAACGTTTGCGTAATTAAATTGTTAGATAAGGCAGTATTCAGCATATCATGGTTAGATTTTTGTTGGGTAAGGCTATCAAGGGAGATGGAGCAAAAGCAAGTAAATGAAGTTGAGATACAAATCAACAAAGCGGAGGGCGGGGGTGGGGAAAGACAGGCTTAAAGGGCTGTTGGCATACTTTTATTCCCACTGTAATGTGGAGCAGAAATATCCAAAATTTTGCCTTCATGGAACACAGAAAGAAACAGTTGTACACCGAGTTTAATTTGTATTCCCATGTCTTGGTGTTCTGATTCAGGATTTATTCACCAAGCTCAGAATAGTCCTTTTCTAAACCTCCGGACCCGCAGAGTTCAAGGACAAAAGGCATATGAAAGTATAAGTACAAAAGGGACTGAGATGCCTAGGCTCCAACAGTTGGGGTGGCAAGGCTCGAGGCTTCATCTGAATCCAGAGTTGGAGATTATTGACCCCTGCTGTAGACAATGTAGGATTTAGTGGGGAGTTAAAAACTGAAAATATTAGGAGATGGATGAAGGTATATTTCATGACTGGACATACAGCCATCTTTTATGGTCAGTAGCTCTATGCCAACACTACAAAGCTATCAATAAGTTTACAAATTCAGCACTGGGAACTGTGAAAATTGCCAAAATACTGAACATTCTAAGTCCTGGTTATTAGTATATTTAAAATTCCGTAAATATCAAACTTCGTTACAAGCCATTAAAATGCATTGCTTCCAGGAATTTAAAAAAAATTCTATTCTCAGATCAAATAGGAAGTTTCAGAAAAATGCTGGGTTTTAAAGCACTGCTTAATTTTTCTTTATTCCAAAATAAGCAAGAAATCAAAAAAAAAGTGCAAGTCCAAATCCAATGAGCTAAATGAAGGATTTCTGGAGGACAGTTTCGCAAAGAATAGGGTTTAATTGATATTTAATTAATTTTATATATTTATATACCTATATTCAGCATGCAGATGTCCAAAACATGTTAATCTATTTTATTCATTCATAGGACATGGGCATCGCTGGCTGGCCAGCATTTATTGCCCATCCCTAGTTGCCCTTGGAGGGCAGTTGGGAGTCAACCACATTGCTGTGGCTCTAGAGTCACATGTAGGCCAAACTAAGTAAGGATGCAGATTTCCTTCACTAAAGAACATTAGTGAACCAGATGGGTTTTTTCCCACAATTGACAATGGTTTTATGGTCATCAATGGATTCTTAATTCCAGATTTTTTAATTGAATTCAAATTCCACCATCTGTTGTGGCAGGATTCGAACCCCAGACCATTAGCTGAGTTTCTGGATTAACAGCCTAGTGATAATACCACTAGGTCATCGCCTCCCCAGTATAGTACTACTAAATCATTACTGAATGCTGCTGGGAGCGATTCAAAAAGATATGGATCTGTGTAACAGATTTTTTTAAAATCAAAACCATATTTAAACTTTATCATGTTATACAAAACTAACACTATTTAGCTACACAAAAAGGGATTGCACTAATTTAAAAATTACATATAACACCTGAAAAACACTTCAGTTGGTTCCTTTCTAAAAGGCACAAACATATTGCATTATATAGATATTAAAGCAGAAACCTTCAATAGAACTAGAACAAAAAATGTGCACCAATTTTCACAAATCTTTTAATGTCCTCAAGTGCTTCACATCGCAAACTTTTGCATTCCCTTTTCCATAGAACCCTGACAATGCAGAAGGAGGCCATTTGGCCCATCGAGTCTACACCGATTCTCCGAAGGAGCATCTTACCTAGGTCCACCACCCCCCCCCCCCCCAACCCCCAACCCTGAAACCCCACGTATTTATGTCACTGAGTACAACCTACATCTTGGTGCAGGATCTGAGTTTTCTGCATGTGGCATCTAAACTTGCAATGGTCAGCACATGTAGAGCCCCGCACTTGTGAGAATCATGTTGCTATGCTCCCAATTTGATTTTTTTTTTAAAATGCTATTAATTCGGCTGCACTTTCCAATCTCCATTGCTTGCTATTTTTACTCAGGCTGCTCTTTCCAAAGTTAGAACATGCATTTATAAAGAGCTTTTCATGATCACAGGATTTCCCAAAGCACTTTAAAGTGTAGTCTGTTGTGAGGTAGGAAAGAGGGAAGCCAATTTGTACACAAGATCCAACAAACAGCGATGTGGTAATGTCCAGGTAATCTGTTTTTGTGAAGTTGGTCGAGGGATTAATATTGATCAGAACACCTCAGTGAAGTCCCCAGCTCAAAAATGCCATGGAATCTTTCACATCATCTGAGGCCAGAGAGGACTTTGGTTTCACTTTTAACATCTCATCCGAATGACAATGCAACACTCACACAGTACCACATTGGATTGTTAGTCTAGTGCAAACTTTAACCCACAGCATTTCAGACTCACTGACAAGAATGCTACCACAGGTCCATAGCTGATACCTACTGCTTGATCATTCCTTCTAATCTGGATTCCTTATGATTAATTATACTTTCCAATCCTTCCTTGCTATGTACGTGGTTCTTACCAATCTGTATTGCTTGCGGGCTGTTCTTTCCAATCTGTACTGCTTACTATTAAATAGTTCTTTGCAGGCTGCACTATTTACTGTCAAATTGATATGTTGTGCTGAATCAATTTTGAAGCAAAATTAGGCAAAATACAAATTCTCCACCTTGAATGGAGGCCACATGCACCACCAGGCAAGGATACTTAAGATTAGGCAGATGATAAATAAAATATAGCAAACATGTGCCTTGTTAATTTGAAACAGAAGATCAAACTCAGCTTTTCCAGAGTAAATGCAGGGCAGAATCAAAAAGATATTGTACACCAGTGATGTGCCAAAGCCTTTGTGTTAACAAAGGCACACTTGTAATTCCACAGAGGGTAAGCTTCTAACCTTAGCCTAATCATTAGTTAGGAGTTATCACTGAAGCCAGAGGGGAAATCTGAGGCCAAATAATCCCAGGTTGCTCTTTCACCAATCAAAGAGCTGGTTACCAAATAATCAGCACAGGCCATGATCGCAGATAAGTTCATGTGCCTGCTCCCTTGACAGCAATAATCTGAGGGGACAATATAACCTGAGCAACCAACAAAATACTTAAAGGTAAACATCCTTACCTATTTTCACTGATGTTTAAATCCCGCTGTATAAATGTGAGATCAGTTTGAAAACTGTTGCTGTGTAAAGCCAACGCAATAATGTATGCCACTATCTTAGCTTTCATGGAGGCTGGCATTACATTTTTTACACTGAAAACAAAGACAATAGTAATTGGTTATAGGTTTGAAGGCAGGATTTCACACAGCAGCCATCACTGCATAATAGTAATAGCCATAAAGCTACCCCTAGCCAATCAGACATTGATCACAAATTCCTGTGTCTATCATAACAATTGTAAATTTTTCAAGTGAGTGGTAAGTATGCTCTTGGATGTTAAATCCAAAAGCATCTATTAGAATATAATGAATGTTAAATCCAAGAGCTTCTTATTAAAGTTTAAATACAATATTCTGACAGTTTTAATGTTTACAAAAATCTGTTTCACCAAATAAAGTCAATCCAGCAAAACTTAAACCTAACAGTGATACAGATACACGAACAGTTCCTGTGACAGAATTCACTATCACAAGACTAAATAAAACATGACTCTATGACTCTATATTTATAAATAAATTACTCAGTCAAAATCAATATGTAATGGTCCGGAATTTAATCCGGGAACAATGGGGAAAGTTTTAAGATGGTGAGCAATTGGTGCTCGCCCTCTCGAGTTGGTGCCTAACACGCAGCCACCGATTCTTGAACTTTCACTGCCATTTAATGCTCACTTGAGTGTTCGATTGTCACTGGGTGGGACTTTGTCCACCCATGGGATGAACTCCCACCCATGAGAGCTGTTGGCCAATCAGATTAGTCGACAGTTTTTCAACCAAGTCAGACACAACACGGCAATAGCCAGAAGTGGTACTGCAGCGCTCTGCCTGGGGCTAAAGTCCCAGGGACTTTAAAAAGGAAAATCCCGAGTTGGGAGGGTAGGGGAAGCCTAGGGGTGTGATGAGGGATGCTGGGAGGGGGCAATTGTGGTGTTGGGGGTAGACCAGAGGGGTAGGGGTTCTGGAGTTCCAACATCCCTGGAGGAGGGCCCCCAAACTCTGAGGGGACTTTCAGAATGAGGTGCCAAGCACCCACTTTCCTATCCGAGATGGGGAACAGATTAAATGTCACTTTTCCACCATATCCACACCTGTCAGCCTAAAAGCTGAGGCTGAGTAGGAGAAGGCCCTTAAGTGGCCATTAAGTGGCTACTTAAGGGCCTTAATAGGTGAATGGGTGGTTTTTCCGCCAAAGGCCCTGCCTGCCCAAGCATGAAATTGCATCTGGGTTTGGACAGGTGGGTTTCCGCCCATTCGATTTTATGCTCCACCCCACACCTCAGAATCTGCCTTGAGGGGAATAAAATTCTAGGGGATTTTCACAGTAACTTCATTGCAGTGTTAATGTAAGCCTACTTGTGACAATAATAAATAAAAAAAATTCTGTCCAATGAATTGTACATCACACGTTAAAGAAAAACATTGCTTCTCATCACAAAAGGCTTACTCCATATTCTCTGCATGTTATTTGTGCAACCTATTTATCAATTTGCGGTTTAATACTTTCATCGAGGCATTGTTTTAGATTGATCATTACATCTTCTGCTACTCTTTTCTTTCATTTGTTTCTTGCTACACAGCTCTGAGAGACAAATTGTCCTTTAACTACAAGTGTTGATCCGCGCTCCGGTTGATCTAACATGCTGTAGCTAGATACAGTGAATTATTGTTAGGGAATTTCACCAGTTAAACAAATTCTACTGCATTAGTGATAAGCAATTGGCAAATATTCAACACGCCCAGTGGCAGTTTTCTTTCCTGATTAATCTGATGCTGAAGTATGTAGATCTAAAAAACAAATCATTTTCAAAACCTTGGATAGATGTTACTAGAAAGACTACTTGATACCAATATAATTCATTCTTTCTCAACTAGCTCTCTCCTCTGCTGGTTATGTTTTTCCAAAAAGAAATTGATCACTTCTACTGCTCTTAAGAGAGCAGTTGAAAGACTTATGAGAGCACAACAGTTCAGTGTTCAAACCACCAGGAGTGTTGACAGCAACATTCCTAAGAATTGCCATGATAAGAGGGAGAGCAAAACAAACAGCAGTGAAAATAGCATTGGGAATCATGAAGTTTGTAATCTACTTGTAACTCCTCAATCAATAAACAGTTTCTTTGAAAGAAAGACCAAAAGTTCCACTGAGCATAATAGTGCAACAATTTATTTTCAAACTTGCATTTCTACTTGGCTAAATAAAAAAGATGTTAAACTGACCTCATCTCCACTGGGGATCTTCCCTTCAGGGCCTCCAACCTCAAAGCCCCAACCCACCCATAGCTCACTTCCATCTCTTCAAGATTCCCAAGTCACACTGTCCTGGTGCACCCATATTTTCAGTCTGTTCTTGCCCATGGAACAGATTTCTTCCTGTCTTGATGTTATTTTCCCCATTTGTCGAGTCTCGCTTACATCCATAACTCTTTGAATGTCACCACCGCTTTACCAGTTTCCTGGCCCTGCCTCCTCCTCATCATGGTCATTCACCCACTCCAAATGTCCATCCTGTATGTGCACTCCATCTCTGCCTTGAATGGAGGCCCAACCAGTTCCCATGCACCAACACTCTCCTCCACCTGACTGAATTTGTTCGCACATTGAACAACCTTATTTATCTTTGACACCACTCATCTTTCTTCTTTCCACATAGCCATGCAATTTTCTCCTTTTGAGTAAATATACACAATTCCCTTATCAAAATTACTATTGAATTTGTTTCCAATATCCTTCCAGGTTGTGTATTTTAGACTGTAACAACTTTGTGTCAAAAAAATTCTCTTCATTTCTTAAATGTGTGTTCTGGTTTCCAAGTCTCCTGCCAGTAGAATCAGCTTCTTTACATCTACTCTAACAAATTCTTCACAATTTTGAATGCTTCTATTCAATCTCCCTTCCATTTTCTTTCAGCTAAAATATATAAATTCTCTTATTCCCTCCACAAGTCCCCATCCCTGGTACCATTCTTGTAAATCTCCACCTCTGTATTTTCTCCGTGACATACTTCCTAAAAATGTAGTGCCCAGAATAAGGTTTAATCAATCATTAGTTAAGATTTACCATAAATTCCTTGCTCTTGTACTCTATGACTCCATTTTTATTAATAGCCTTATTGACTTGTCCTGCCGCCTTCAATGATTTGTGTATGCGAACTCATCATGCTTCTTTATTCCTGCATCTCGTTTAAAATTACACCATTTTATATTGCCTATCTAGTTTTTCAAAATACATGACTTTATATTTCTTCGTATTAAATTTCATCTGTCATGTGTCTGCCCACTTCATCCATCTGTCATATGCCCTTCTGAAGTTTGTTATTATTCTATACATCGTTTACTAGATTTCCAAGTTTGTGTGTCAACTGCAACCTGTGAAATAATACCCTGTATATCCAAGTCCAAGGTAGCACAGTGATTAGCACTGCTGCTTCACAGCGCCAGGGACCCGGGTTTGATTCCCGGCTTGGGTCACTGTCTGTGTGGAGTTTGCACGTTCTCCCCATGTCAGCGTGGGTTTCCTCCGGGTGTTCCGGTTTCCTCCCACATTCTCAAAGAAGTGCTGGTTGGGGTGCATTGACCCAAACAGGTGCTGGACTGTAGCAATTAGGGGAATTTCACAGTAACTTCATTGCAGTGTTAATGTAAGCCCTACTTGTGACTAATAAATAAACTTAAAGTCCATTAATACAACAAAAAGTGGTCCTAACTCTGGCTGTTGGGGGACACCAATGTATACTAACAGTCTGAATAAAACTGTTCATCACTACTTTCGGTCTATTAGGTAATTCTGTGTACATGCTACTACTGCCATGTTAAATCCATAGGCTTCAATTTTGCTCACAAGTCTATTATGTAGCACTTTATCAAATCCCTTCCAAAGGTTCGTCTACATAACAGCACTATGTTCATCGGTCCTCTCCATTAATTCATCAAAGGACTCAATCAAGTTTATCAGACACTTTTCGTTTAATAATTCCACTGTGCTACCGGGCGGCACGGTAGCACAGTGGTTAGCACCGCTGCTTCACAGCTCCAGGGTCCCGGGTTCGATTCCCGGCTCGGGTCACTGTCTGTGTGGAGTTTGCACATTCTCCTCGTGTCTGCGTGGGTTTCCTCCGGGTGCCCCGGTTTCCTCCCACAGTCCAAAGATGTGCGGGTTAGGTTGATTGGCCAGGTTAAAAAATTGCCCCTTAGAGTCCTGGGATGTGTAGGTTAGAGGGATTAGCGGGTAAAATATGTGGGGGTAGGGCCTGGGTGGGATTGTGGTCGGTGCAGACTAGATGGGCCGAATGGCCTCCTTCTGCACTGTAGGGTTTCTATGATTTCTATGATTTAAACTTCGGTTTTACCATGTGGTGGTTAATTTTGCTCTGGATTATGGTCTCTATAATTTCCCCACCATTTATGTTAGGCTGTAAGTTCTTTGAAGCAGAGGTGTATTACAAACAGCTTGAATGTTTTCATCTGTATATCATTCACCTCCACTTACCCTCAAATTAAATGACACTGTGATAGATTACATTATACACACACCAGGCCTAATTTAAGCTGCTGAAAGTTGCAAATACTTCAATGAGCGAATACAGTTACAATTAGGATTCAAATTCAAAGAGGTCATCAAATTTTTATATAAAATAAATACCCAGTGGCTTCTGGCCACTGAAACATAAACGAGACAGCAAGCATCATTTCACACAATGGTTTCATTCTCTTCATCCCAGTGGGAACTATGACTGGTGGCAAATGTAAGTGGGTTTACTGTTGGATCCCCAACTTTGGCAGAAGAACTTCAAATTCTCAAAAGCAAGTGCAACTGCATCACCCATCACTATCAATCTCCAACCAGGATAGAATGAGCCAAATTCAGAACAAAAACATATAGTAGATTAATAGATAATAAACCAATTAACATAGAAAACAGCCAACCAGAAAGGAGTTGTTCTTTGCCAATATTGATAAACACGAGAAAAAGTATTTTTAAAAAAAAAAATGAACTAAAGGATGAATCCAAATTACATGCTTAACCACATGTGAATAGATTCGTAGATTTCTTTTAACAACAGAATAAAAGAACTGTTTTGGTGAAATTAAGATCAGCTGGCTGGACAGAAATAGACAAATTCTGCAAAATTGTGTCAGAAAGCCTTTTGTTCTGTTTTATCAGGAAAACAGTGGCAAAATACTGCTGTAGGAATGTTAATGGCATTGCTGATGTTCAGGGCTTACTATTTGAACAATCAATCATAACATATGCCATTCACCTCCTTCAGAAGCTTAACTACTTAAAGCATATTTACCGTCCATTGTTGTAAGTCAGGACTGTGAAATTCTTCATCAAATTATTTTTTACAACTTCCGCAACATCAATCCCAAGGGAACCTGAAGCAGAAAATGTTTTAAAATTGTATATGAATTGAAGTTTAGTTAGAAATGGGCTGCTCACATTGCAGCAATACAGTACTGGATTATGTTCATTTTGGGGAAAGGTCAAAAATAATACAAAAGCAAGCAGAAAATCATCTTAGCATATTGTTTTTTTTTTAACTGATATAAACAAATAGATATTCACCAAAAACCACTTACCCTTTTGTCAGTTTCACTTTTTAAAAACATTACAATTATCCTGTATGTTAAATCAGGAGTTAGCTGATATGTGAGGGGTGACCAATAAGGCAGAGAAGCGCGACCAAGGATTTTCAGATGATAGAAACAGGAACAAAGCTCAAATAATTTATCATCTGACCTTGAGACAAGATAATTGCAAAATATTTCACAGTTTTGCTTAAAAAAACCCACAAAATATAACCTGAAAAATTAATAGAAAGACCGTATTCAAATTTGAGCTTATTTATGCCAACAGTAACTCTTTTGTGACAATAGGCAATGAATATCCTTCACTTTTCCAATCACTGCATGTTTATCAAATTAATGTGGGGCAAAACAATCAACAGTTATGGAAATAATTTTCTCCATTAAATATCAACCGAAAACTGCAGAACAAAAACACATTCAGAACTATGTCAAAGCACAAACTATTTGAGTCAATTTAATATATATCAAATTGCAAAAGATAGCTTATCCCAAAAAATATTTTTTTTCACAAAGCAGAAAAGGAAAGATGCTTGTAGCACGTGTGTATGTCAGTGGGATAAGTGATAAGCAGATACATAGTAGCTTCAAGCTCTTGCCAGCTAATGTGAACAATTATTTTATTTTCCAGTTGCCAGACAAAAGATAAAAATATCCTCAATGTGCTGCAGTCAAAGGTAGAATAACACTTTGCGCAAAGCGTCTGACATTAAACCGTCAAACATGCTGCTTCCCCGTTGAATCAATGACTGCCTATGCCTCACAGAACCAGGTTTGATCACCAAGTTTGCACTCCTAATTAATCTATGTTCAGCTAGAACAGCAGTAGAGGCAGTGTATGTGGTCTCTGATGTCACCCCTTGATTGCTACTGGAAATGGAATCAGGGAAGGGCCTAGTTTAGAACCGGTATCTTACGTTGTTGAATAGCTGCCAATAATCATGTTAAGCCTCATGCTCGAACCACGACCACTTGGCCAAAGTATTGAAGGAGGAGATGGGCACCTATAAAACCATAGCTCAGTAGGCAGTCAATACTTCCAGGGTGTAAGGGTGGGGAGAATGTTTGTAATAAGAGAACACAGAAGATTAACTAAGACTTAGATCATTTGTTCTTGAGCAACATCATTGATCAAATCTTGCCTGATTCACTTAAGGGGTGAAGTATCAAATGGTATTTCTATAACATTGTTTGCTTTCTGTTCAACGTTCTAATGTTTCATGTGGATTGTGCTCTGCAAAAACCTTCCAATTGTAACAGAAGTACTCCTCCCTTTGGTAGTAACACCCCAGGTTATGTTCACTTTGACATTCTGGTGCTGGTACATAAAGTAAAAGCCCATGGAATTGGAGGAAGTGTACTGGCATGGATTGAAAACTGGTTATTAGATAGAAAACAGAGAATTGGAATAAATGGGTCCTTTTCAGGTTGGAAAGATGTAACTAGCGGAGTACCACAGGGATCAGTTCTTGACCCACAATTGTTCACTATTTACAGTAATCACCTGGAGGGGGAACAGAGTGCAAGGTTTCCAAATTTGCAGATGATACAAAGGTAGATGGAAGGGGCATGTTGTGATGAGAATATTGTGATTCTTCAACAGGATATATAGGGTGACAGGACAAAAACCTGGCAAACGGAGTCTAATATGGGGAAGTGTGGGTCATGTTCTTTGGTAGGAGGAATCAAAAGGCAGATTATCTAAATGGAGAGAGATGCATGTGAGTGAAGTACAGAAGGATCGAGGTGTTCTAGTGCATGAATATAAAAAGCTAGCAAGCAGGTCCAACAAGTAGTTAAGGCGGCAAACGGTATTTTGGTCTTTATTGCAAATGGTTTGGAGTTTGAAAATAGGAAGATTTTATTGCAATTGTACAGGGTGCTGGTAAGACCTCACCTGGAATACTGCGTACAATTTTGGTTCCCTTACCTTAGAAGGGATATAATAATATTGGAGCCAGTCCAAAGGAGATTCAGCAGGCTAATTCCTGGGATGAGAGGGTTGTTTTATCAAGAGAGACTAAATAGTCCGGGTCTGTATTCCTTTGAGTTTAGAAGAGTGAGGGGTGACCTTATTCAAACATACAAGATCCGGAGGGGGCTTTGCACAGTAGATGGAGAGATATTTTCACTAGTGGGAGAGTCTTGAACAAGGGGGCATAGCAACAAGATAAAGGGCTGATAATTTAAAACTGAGGTGCGTAACAATTTCTTCTTGCAGAGGGTGGTGATCTCTGGAATCCTCTTCCCCAAAGGGTAGTGGACACTGGATCTTTAGAAGTATTTAAAGTGGAGGTGGATAAAAATTTGATAGGTCAAGGAATAGAGAGAGGGATATGGGGAAATGGCACGGAAAAGTTGAGGCCAGCATAGATCAGCCATGATGATTGGATGGTGGTGCAGGCTTGGAGGACCTGGTGGCCTACTCCTGCTTCCATATCTTGTGTATGTGTTAACTTGATGGATTCCTTTAGGAAGGGAGACCTCTTATGAAATTATTAGTATGGCACAACAATGACAAACTGAATTAAAATTCAGAATTGAAAAAAATAAATTCTGTTATGAAGTATAACTCCACCAGCAGAGCTTTGAAACTTTGGTAGGATACAAATATTTCAGATTAGCTTCTTGAGCTGCTCAACCAGCTACTACTTCAATTTTGAGTAATAGGAAGGCTTTTGAAAGATGCTGAATATAGAAACATAGAACCACAGAAAGGTTAATGACACAGAAAGAGCCCCTTCAGCACATTATGTCTGTGCTGGCCAAAAAAGAGAAACTAGCTTTCCAGTACCTGGTCCATAGCCTTACAGGTTGTAGCACTTCAGGTGCAGATCTAGGTGCCATTTGAGTTGAGCGTTTCAGCCTCAACCACAAACTTGGGCAGTGAATTCCAGACACCCACCATTTTGCCAGTGGAAAGATGTTTCCTTATGTCTCCTCTAATCCTTCTACAAAACACCTTAAATCTATGGCCCCTGGTAGTTGACCCCTCAGCCAGGGAAAACAGATCATCTCTGACTACCCTATCTAGGCCCCTCATCATTTTGTACACCTCAAGTAGGTCACAGTTCCACAGCAGATGCCATCTCCTTGGCCCTACACACAACGCTGGAACACCTGGATAACAAGAACACTTATGTCAGACTCCTATTTATTGACTGCAGCTCAGCCTTTAAGACCATTATTCCTACAAAACCCATCTCCAAACTCCATGGCCTGGGCCTCAGCTCCTCCCTCTGCGACTGGTCCTGAACTTCCTAACCCATAGACCATAATCGGTAAGGATAGGCAACACCACCACGATCATCCTCAACACCGGTGCCCCACAAGGCTGTGTCCTCAGCCCCTTACTATATTCCTTATACACCTATGGCTGTGGCCAAATTCCCCTCCAACTCGATTTTCAAGTTTGCTGATGACACCACCGTAGTGGGTCGGATCTCAAACAATGATGAGACGGAGTACAGGAAAGAGATAGAGAATCTGGTGAAATGGTGCAATGAAAATAATCTCTCTCTCAATGTCAGTAAAACGAAGGAGATTGTCATCAACTTCAGAAAAAATAATGGAGGACGAGCTCCTGTCTACACCAATGGGGACGAAGTGAAAATGGTTCAGAGCTTCAAGTTTCTAGTTGCTCAGATCACCAACAATCTGTCCTGGTCCCTCCATGCCGACGCTATAGTTAAGAAAACCCACCAACGCCTCTCCTTTCTCAGAAGGCAAAGGAAATTTGGCTTGTCTACTACAACTCTCACCAATTTTTACAGATGTACCATAGCAAGCATCCTTTCTGGATGTATCACAGCTTGACATGGCTGCTGCTCTGACCAAAACCACAATAAACTACAAAGGGTTGTGAACGTAGCCCATTCCATCATGCAAACCAGCCAACCTCCCATCCATTGACTCTGTCTACACTTACTGCTGCTTCGGAAAGCAGCCAACATAATCAAGGACCCCACGCACCCCGGTTGTATTCTCTTCCATTGGGAAAAAGATACAAAAGTCCGAGAACACATACCAACTGACACAAGAATAACTTCTTCCTTGCTGCCATCAGACTTTCGAATGGCCCTAACATATATGAAGCTGATCATTCTCTTCATTCTATCTGTAACTGCAACACTACATTCTGCACCCTATCCCTTCCTTCTCCCCTATGTACTATGTTTTGTCTGTATAGCGTGCAAGAAGCAATACTTTTCACTGTATCCCAATACATGTGACAATAATAAATCAAACCAAATCCTCTTAGCCTCCTCTGTTTTAAGGAAAACAACACTAGCCTGTCAAATTTTTCCTCATAGTTGCAATTTTTAAGCCCTGGCAACATTCTTGTAAATCTCTTCTGCACTCTCTCCAGAGCAATTATGTACTTCCTGTGATGTGGTGACCAGATTCAAGCTGTGGCCCAACCAGTATTTTGTACAGTTCCAGCACTACATCCTGCTTTTGTATCCTACAGCTTGTTTAATAAAAGAAAAGGAAAGCACTCTATATGCTTTTTAAAACCACCTTATCCACCTGTTCTGCCACCTTCTGGGACCTGTGGACATGCACGCCAAGATCTCTCATGTCCTTTGCCCCTCTCAACATCCCAAAATTTACTGAATATTCCCTTTGCTTTGTTTGCCCTCCCCAAATGCATTACCTCACACTTTCCAGATTGAATTCCATTTGCTACTTTTCCACCCACTCAACCAAACAATTGATATAATTCTGGAATCAACAACTATCCTCTTCATTATCAACTACATGGTCAATTTTATCTTTTAATCTATTATAAACCATGAACAAAATTTTCCTTACACTTCAAATGCTGATCAAGTCTCAAATGCCAGATCAGCACTAAACAGAAAATAGTGGCACTTCTGAAGAATCTGTGTAATCTTGCTACATCGTTGAATCCTGACAAACTTACCGAGAAATCTACAATCTGAATCAGCTTCCAGGTAAGGGTGAAAGGGAATGGCACATGGGAATAATACAAGAGAATAATGAAAGTCTGGAAATCTCCTGGCTGAATTTTAGACAAGGGACCAAATGATTGTATCTGGAGTCAGTCACAAAAATCTGAAAAATTTTACTCAATCCCGTGGGCATGCTTTGGCTGAAATCTGAAGATTTTTATGAAAACCACAGCAATATTCACACAAAGCCACACATGCTTCCTTGCCAGTAAAATCAGCATATATTTAAAGTAATAAAAAGGCATGTGAAAGCAACAACCAGTGCACTGACCTTTTACCCGCCACCTGGTTTGAACTTTGACACAGTGGTTAGCGCTGCTGCATAGCACCAGGGACCCGGGTTAAATTGCGGCCTTAAGTACTGTGTGAAATTTGCACGTTCTCCCGTGTCTGCGTGGGTTTCCTCCAGATTTCCTCCCATAGTCGAAAGATGTGCAGTTTAGGTGGATTGGCCATGCTAAATTGCTTCTTAGTGTCCCAAGATGTGTAAATTAGGGGGATTAACGGGGTAAATGTATGGGTGATGGAATAAGGTGGGGGGGGTGGGGCTGGGGCTGGGTAAGATGCTCTGTTGGAGAGTCGATGCAGACTCGATGGGCTGAATGGCCTCCTTCTGCACTGTAGGAATTCTATGATTCATGCCATAAGACCATAAGACCATAAGACATAGGAGCGGAAGTAAGGCCATTCGGCCCATCGAGTCCACTCCACCATTCAATCATGGTTGATTTCAACTCCATTTACCCGCTCTCTCCCCATAGCCCTTAATTCCTCGAGAAATCAAGAATTTATCAATTTCTGTCTTGAAGACGCTCAACGTCTCGGCCTCCACAGCCCTCTGTGGCAATGAATTCCACAGACCCACCACTCTCTGGCTGAAGAAATTTCTCCTCATCTCTGTTCTAAAGTGACTCCCTTTTATTCTAAGGCTGTGCCCCCGCGTCCTAGTCTCCCCTGTTAATGGAAACAACTTCCCTACGTCCATCCTATCTAAGCCGTTCATTATCTTGTAAGTTTCTATCAGATCTCCCCTCAACCTCCTAAACTCCAATGAATATAATCCCACGATCCTCAGACGTTCATCGTATGTCAGGCCTACCATTCCTGGGATCATCCGTGTGAATCTCCGCTGGACCCGCTCCAGTGCCAGTATGTCCTTCCTGAGGTGTGGGGCCCAAAATTGCTCACAGTACTCCAAATGGGGCCTAACCAGTGCTTTATAAAGCCTCAGAAGTACATCCCTGCTTTTGTATTCCAAGCCTCTTGAGATAAATGACAACATTACATTTGCTTTCCTAATTACGGACTCAACCTGCAAGTTTACCTTTAGAGAATCCTGGACTAGGACTCCCAAGTCCCTTTGCACTTTAGCATTATGAATTTTGTCACCGTTTAGAAAATAGTCCATGCCTCTATTCTTTTTTCCAAAGTGTACGACCTCGCACTTGCCCACGTTGAATTTCATCAGCCACTTCTTGGACCACTCTCCTAAACTGTCTAAATCTTTCTGCAGCCTCCCCACCTCCTCAATACTACCTGCCCCTCCACCTATCTTTGTATCATCGGCAAACTTGGCCAGAATGCTCCCAGTCCCGTCATCTAGATCGTTAATATATAAAGAGAACAGCTGTGGCCCCAACACTGAACCCTGCGGGACACCACTTGTCACCGGTTGCCATTCTGAGAAAGAACCTTTTATCCCAACTCTCTGCCTTCTGTCTGACAGCCAATCGTCAATCCATGTTAGTACCTTGCCTCGAATACCATGGGCCCTTATTTTACTCAGCAGTCTCCCGTGAGGCACCTTGTCAAAGGCCTTTTGGAAGTCAAGATAGATAACATCCATTGGCTCTCCTTGGTCTAACCTATTTGTTATCTCTTCAAAGAACTCTAACAGGTTTGTCAGGCACGACCTCCCCTTACTAAATCCATGCTGACTTGTCTTAATCCGACCCTGCACTTCCAAGAATTTAGAAATCTCATCCTTAACGATGGATTCTAGAATTTTGCCAACAACTGAGGTTAGGCTAATTGGCCTATAATTTTCCATCTTTTTTCTTGTTCCCTTCTTGAACAGTGGGGTTACAACAGCGATTTTCCAATCCTCTGGGACTTTCCCTGACTCCAGTGACTTTTGAAAGATCATAACTAACGCCTCCACTATTTCTTCAGCTATCTCCTTTAGAACTCTAGGATGTAGCCCATCTGGGCCCGGAGATTTATCAATTTTCAGACCTTTTAGTTTCTCTAGCACTTTCTCCTTTGTGATGGCAACCATATTCAACTCTGCCCCCTGACTTTCCTGAATTGTTGGGATATTACTCATGTCTTCTACTGTGAAGACTGACGCAAAGTACTTATTAAGTTCCTCAGCTATTTCCTTGTCTCCCATCACTAGATTACCAGCGTCATTTTGGAGCGGCCCAATGTCTACTTTTGCCTCCCGTTTGTTTTTAATGTATTTAAAGAAACTTTTACTATCATTCCTAATGTTACTGGCTAGCCTACCTTCATATTTGATCCTCTCCTTCCTTATTTCCTTATGCCCAAACTAATGTGAGAAAAACAAAGATAATTTTAAGGGATTTATATTTGTAAATGTTAGAAATAAGGTATACTTTTAAGTGTGTTTAGTATAATGTTTCTATGCCTGCAAGGTAAAACCTACAGTTAGATTCATGCTGGACAAAGGTGTTTGTATGTACGGGGGTTGGTTCAGTTCTAATTGTTATTCTATTGTGCTTGTAGAGGGTTACTGCAAGAAGAGTAAATAAAAGCCTTGAGAAGGATAAATTGTTGCTTAGCAACTGGGGCCTACTATGGTAGAAAAGCTTAACTTTCAGTTTAGCTATATCTTGATTGCAGTTGAAGTTAGGTAATAAGAGAGATAGATCAGTGAGAGAGAAGGCAGCTCTCACAGATTTGCTAGAAACTTGGTTTAGAAGGCTAGAGAGGGAACATGTCTCTCAGCTTTGCTAAAAGAAAAGCCATATCCTGGAGGAATGGTTAAGAAAATAAGTGCAGAGATCTGAAGTGCAGCTAGTTAAGGAAACTAGAGAAAGTGAAGAGAAGTTTCCAAGATGTCTGAGGTTAAAGAGACCTGCTTAGCAAAAAGACAGACAGAGCCGAGAAGAAGGCTGAGACACCAAAAAGATATCTGAAGTGAGTTTCAAGTTTGTGAGATGTTATTATAGCCTGCGGAACGCGAGTGGAAATAACTATGGAAATCAGTGGCTGGATCTCAGAGTTTGTGTAAAAACTGTCAAGGCAAAGGAAACCTAAACATGGATGGTGCAAAATCTGGACTGAATCCGCTGTAGTGGAAGCTTTGTTTACAAGTGACATTTGGAAAACCTGGATTGGATTTCAGAATGCAAATCGCTAAGGGAAAGTACATTTATGAAAGGAGATTTTAAAGTGTGTATTTGGGAGTGGAGTTTGGAAACTCCCACATGGGGGCGAATTCTGAGGAGACATCCACAAACATTCACTTGGGGTTCAGAGTGGAGAGTGTATTTGTCCACTGTCATCTTGTATCTTCATGAGACCATTGTAGCTTAAAACGTACTTTGTAATCTGCTAATCCTAAAACCCGTGTGTAATTATTAAGTTAAGGGGGAGTAGAGGAGTATTGTATAAAAAGCCAACTTTCATGTTTAATAAATGTTTCTTTCTTGTTCTTAGAGGTCCTGTGACTCTGTTCCTCTACATTTAATTTTTTTTAAAGTGTACGATCTTTTGAGCCAGGGTTCCATTCTGGGATCTTCCCATCTAGTTCTAACATCAACAGGGATTGTAAAACCAACAAGATGAAATCTGGCTCTGCCAGATAAAGGATCTTAACAAATTGATGCTGAATACCATTATCACCTTTCCCAGCAGCCAATTTAAAACTGCTCAAAAATCAATAAAAATTATCAAGACATACTGATTTTTGGAGCAAGTTTCTGAGGGGCAAGTTGCTCAGTTCGAATCTTGACTATAGAAGTTAGTTTTTTAATAATTGCAAATTTGTTGCCAATTAAGAAAAAAACAATATTCAAATACAACTTCTTAGTACCGTGCTGTAGACTACAAAGTCAGTCAGTATGACAACCCTAGTTTGCATTCATTTATTATAAGCTCTGGAGATCAGTTACCAGATTTTAACCAAGGTTGTCAGTGCTTCAGTGACTGCCCTGCATGGTAATAAACTCGAGGCAAAATTTGAGTCCTGGGATTTAACAAATTGCAAAACACACAATAGCCTAAACTTAATGCTGCATATCCCATTCATTAGACTTGGCTCCAAGTCATTTATAGAATCATAGAATCTATGGTGCAGAAGGCGGCCATTTGGCCCATCGAGCCTGCACCAACAATAATCCCATCCAATCCTGTCCTATCCCTGTAACCCCTCATATTTAACCTCCTAATCCCCCTGACATTAAGGGGCAATTTATCATGGCCATTCAATCTAACCCACACATTTTTGGACTGTGGGAGGAAACTGGAGCAGCCGGAGGAAACTCACGCAGACACGGGGAGAATGTGCAAACTCCACACAGTCACCCGAGGCCAGAATTGAACCCGGGTCCCTGGTGCTGTGAGGCAGCAGTGCTAACCACTATGTCACCATAACGCCCACTTCCACCACCACTCTGCTGACTTCCAAACAAAATCTCCCTACTTCATCTGAATCCACAATCTGAAAGCAACCCCATTTCATCATGCACTCCCACAAAGTGCACGCGTTATTGGAAGGCTGACCTTAGACTATAAGAGATGGTCTACTCCTGCTCCTATTTCTTATGATCTTATTATGATCATATGAGCAAAGCTGACACAATAAGACCATTCTATTACCACCCTAGTTTTGTAACATTGGAGGCATCAGGAAGCTTTATAAATCAACACAAAAGCTAAACTCATGAAAATGAGCAAATTGCCAAATCATTATTTACACATTGATTCATTTGGTAATTAGTCACCTGGTGTGACATTACTGCGACTTTAAGAGATATATTTTAGTCTTGTTTCTGTTTTAACGATCTGTTCTAATCAGTGCCGTTGGGTCTATAACCAGCATCCTCTATTGTTACTGCAGCTGTATAATTGCTGGAATGTTTGTTTTAATCTGGACTAATGTTGTTCTGCTGTTTTCAGTGAATTTCCCTTAGTGTTTTGCAGAGTAGGTCTTGATTGGGTTGATTGACGGTAATATCAGGTGACTGGGTGGATCTTCGCTTTCACACAGAACTAAAGCTTAGATGCTGCTTGGAGTTGTTAAGACAGCGGTGCCTCTCTTTTCCCCTCTCTGAAGTTAGAGACTGGAATCTGCCCGAGACTAGGTTATTTCTCTGAAGTTCTGCTGCTTGAGGATATATCTTTGTCTGAGAGTCTGCTGTATGAGTCAGAAGACAGGTGTCTGTACAGATCTCCGTTCAGAGGTGTTAATTGGTTCAGAAGGAGGAATTTATGTCTATGGGATGATGTTTACAATTGGAACTTTAGAAATAGCTAGCTGTTAAGAATTGTAACTTGTCATGTATTTAAATTAGTAAAAGTTATGCTAATTATTTATTTTATTCCAACTGTGTTCTTAAATAAAGTTAGTTTTGATAAAAGTATCCTTGTGTGTCAATTGAATCATAGTTGGAGCAAAGCACCTTATGCTCACCCTAATGCCAAAACCAAAAGTAAAATGTTGGGGTCTAGGCTAACTTCATAATTTACCTTAGGGTTTCTGATCTGATCCCTAACACCTGGAAAAATGGTTTTTAAGTCATGCTGTAGCACAATTGTATTAGTTCATGCAGTTCTAACTGTGATTTTCTAATTGTTTGTTAACATTTTATGCAGTGAGGTAATACAGAATGCAGACTGATCACAACAGAAATCAAACTGTCCTGACAAAATGGTGATTACAAAACAAAAATGTCTGCCTATCATCATCAACAATCAGAAGTGTTTTTAAACTTTGCTGGGATAAAGGTGAAATCTATTAGAAATTAAACTGGATAAGATTTTTCCAAAAAGTACAAAATTCACACACACTATTAATTTGCAGATTTGTAAAGTTCAACTGAATCGTCTGAAACTTCAAATCAATAGGTAGAATTCAAGAGTTCAAAGTCTGACCAAATTCTGATTCTTGATCATGACTCCCTGTAACCTCATATTTAAACCTAGGCCCAAATAAGTACTTTTATGCTAAGCAAGCAATGAGAATGTTGTTGCATAACTGGTGTTAATGCTGTCCATGCTCCCAAGTATAATTCTTTGAACTGATTTAATGTACATGTCAATCTTCAGTATCAAAAATACAATGGAGAGATAAATTTTACCTTTGTGCTTAAATTCGTGGTTTTTTAAGTTGTGTAATCTAATCAGAATCTGTAAGTAAAACAGGCAGTGACACTTGTGATCACGACTTTCCTCATCCTGAGGTAAGGATTTCAGTGATTCCAGGACAAAAGTGGAATAGCTAAAAAATAAAAACAACAGCATTAGATCACTTCTTAAATATCACGCATCAAACCTTTTCTACCCTCTGCCACTCCAGAGTTTCCAACCTTGATGTGTAATATTATGTTCACAAAAAGCTTACATTAAGAGCTGACAGGCATAATCAAATATAAGCTGAGTACAGATCATAATTTTCTTTATTGTAAAATGTACTCTTCAGATCAGAAAACCTTTGTTAAAGGCATCAGAGTTCCAGCAATTATTGGGCTGACAGCATCATCCCAACAGATTGCCTACTAAACTTACTTGTCAGTTTGTGCCAGTTTGCAAATTTCTTCTGCAGTGTTAATCTTCAGTGGTACACAGTGTGCTTCGATAGCTTGATACGCCGCAGGTGAGATGACTTATTATGAATTAAGGAGACATCCAAGTCTGATGACATTAAGAAATCTGACAACTACAATCACCCAATAGTTTGTCCATCTGTCTACTACCATAGCACTAGAAGTGGATCCAGATCAAATGATCGTCATTTCCTAAAGACTCATCATCAGGATTTTTGTAAGGACTGAATTATCACAATCTTAGAATTTTACAGCATTTATCACTTTTGAGGGTCAACCTTGAATTTATTAAATGGTGGCGCAGACTCGGGAGGTTGTATGGCCTACACCAAGTTCTATTTCTCATGTTCCTAGAAGATGATTCAGTCCATTGTACCTTGTGCACCTGTTAATCACGTAGTCTCACTCTCCACTAGTGCTGGGGCCTCAAAGAGCAAGTGAAGCAGAGTCAATCACTTTATTGTAAATGGGCAACCTATTGCTTATCCGAAAGAGATTCTGCACTGCTATTTAATGTACAAGTATTTCTGCAATGTCTATATTTGAAGCAGGTTACTGGTTGACTTTGTATGTCATGCTGTTCTTTCCCATACCTTTTTAAGTTTCTTTTTTCCAATATTCAGCAACTCCCTTCTTAAAAACTATTAAGAATATTTCCCCACTGTTTATAATTGGACATTCCATGTCCTAATAACATTCTGCTTCAAAAAGAACCTCAGAATCTTTATGTCACTAGAAATGACACACGTTCACATGCAGCAACCCGGTCCCAACAAACAAGAGGAATATGTTCAAGCCTTGCGCCATTTCGGAATTATCCAGGAGCTTAGGAAGCCTGTAGTTTTTTGTCGCTTTTTCCACGACAATGCCACAACCAATCAGTCAACTGCTAAACTAATCAGCACCCTTTTGTCCTGTAGCATAAATTGTGTGATTGTTTGAAATTTGGCACTCAAGTCTGTCTTGAGCTTTGCAACATGTCTCTTTTCTTTATTCCTTTGGCATTGATGACAGGCTATATAAATACTATGACTACAACAGGCCAGAGACTGGGAATTGTGTATCAAGTAATTTCACCTTCCTACTCCTCAAAGCCTGCCTACCACCTATAAGACACAAGTCAGGAGTGTGATGGAATACTCTCCATTTGCCTGGATGAGTGCAGCTCCAGCAACACTCCAGCAGCCTGATGCCAAGCACGTCAAAGCAGCTGTCTTGACCGGCACGCATCCAACACCTTAAACATTCACTTCCTCTACCACAGGCGTCCAGTGGCAGCAGTGCATACCATCTACAAGATCACTGCAGCAACTCACCAAGGCTCCTCTGAAGGCAGCTTCTAAATCTGAACTTGCACCACTTAGAACAAGGGTAGCAGACACATGGAGATGCCACCAACTGCAAGTTCCCTTCCAAGTCACACACCATCCCAACTTGGAACAATACACCATCCCGACTTAGGACGATATCACCATTGCCTTTTAGAAGTAGGAATGCAATGCCAGGAAATGGCTGGACCTGCAGTTTTCAAAACAAAGGCAAAATTGTTTCTATCTCTACAGATGCTGCCAGACCAGCTGAATATTTCCAGCATTTTCTGTTTTTATTTCAAATTTCCAGCATCCACACTCATTTGTTTTTGAAAGGTAAGCATTGAGAAGATGTTTGCACTTGAATGTGAGACCAAGAACTAAGGTCTATTATATACGATAGCTTCAAATAAATCAAAGAGGGAGAATCTTCTTCACCCAGAGAATAGCTGGAATTTACTAATACAAGTAGTAGTTGAGGCAAATGGCATAGATACATTAAAGGGGAAATTATTTATGTTTATGAGGGAGCAAGAAATAGAAGGAATTGTTGATGGGGTTGGAAAATGAAAGGTGGGAAGAGACTCATATGCAACATAAACCACTGGCACAAACCTGTAAGACCAAAATTGCCTGTTTCTGTGCTAAAAATACATATTCAAATTTTTCCACTCCCTCCCTCACATCATCAAATCTAAAACTCTCTCCATAATAGCATGAAATGCCAAACAATGATAGCTCCTAAAGACAAATTAATCAATTTCTAAAGAGGTGGCACTGTACCAGTGAAGAACTAACTACATAGCAAAAATGTAACTTTCAGTAAGGATACGATCCTCAAATTTGTAAACATCTTCAGGCTTATGTGCATCAGCATGACAGGGAGGAAGAAAGATGGACTGGTTCTGAGACTCGAACAGCGCTGCCTCGCTAGCTAAAGCTGTGGGAAACAAAATGTTAAAAATGTGTTACACACGCATTACAAAACAGCATTCATACATTCCACAATAAAAGCAACAGCTATTTATTTTGCTATGCTCAGTGAAAGCATGTTCTATTCATAACTTCAAAAATTCATAGCTTCTGGAACTGTCTTCTAGGGCTAAGATGGCCACCAAGAATCAGGTGACTTTGCTATTCAACACAAACCATCTGAAGCTTCTGGAAAGTTCTAATAGAATCACACTGGGTGTGGCCACCCCTGGGAATAAACATATGCAGAAGAATGTTATTTGTGGAATTTGTATATGCTATTGTCTGTGATTTACCCAAAACTTGAAGTCAATGGACCTTTAGACTTCTTGTCTTCAAGATCAAAGTTTCACAAAAGAGACCTGAAGAGACCAGTTATCCACAAAATAAGTGTGAAAGACCACCATCGATCTTCTATTGTATCATGATATATATTTGGACTTGCAAACCATTCTGGTTAGACAATACCATGTGACTGAAACAGATTGGAGATAATGGCTGGAATTCTCTGACTTTGCCCTTGGCTGGGATTTTCCAGTCCGGCTGCTGTGAATGGAGATTTGGCCTAAAGCCAAAATTCTCTGTTCTTGTTGGCAGTGGTGGCGGGCATACATCATCAGATAATTTCAGCTATTGTGTTTTGATCCAAAGACCCAGAAAACACCTGGGCATTTTGCAGAAAATCCCCACAAGCCAGCTGCTTCAGAAAAATCAGCATTATCTTTGCCTTTTAGGAACTGTAAAGTTTTAAAAGCCTCTCAGCCAGATTTCAAAACTCCAAGTCAACCTGTACAGATATTTGACCTCCTGATGTGAAAACCACAAGTGCCTGGTTTTGGACCTACTGAGCACTTACCTCTTCGAAGGAATCCTGCAACAATCAGGATATCTGGCTTCAACTATTTGAACCCATCTGAACCACAATCAAGAATGGGAAGACTCCTTTCCTTATTGGACCCACAATTACTTGTCTCTTAGCTACAACAACCAAACATGTGAACCGTTCGCAAAACTTTTTCATTTAACCCTTATAGAAGTGCACTATCTTCTTTAACTGTATTTTTCCTGAGGGTGTGGTGTGTGACTGGGTTGGGTTTAGATTTTTGGGGCAATTCTGTAAGTAAATAATCCTTTTTGTTTAAACCCATAAAAGTTGCTGCTGGTTCTTTAAAATTGACCATGTGCTATTTAAAAGTAGATATAAAAAACACTCATTAAATACCACCTTTTGTCAAAAACGTACCTATACTTCAGTGTACTCCTGGTCTTCACTACTCAGTGTTTTTCATGCCCTTAAATATGTTTTCCAGCCTTAAGAATACTCTTCCCCTCTTTCATTCACTGTGATTCAGGTCTTTATTCTGATTTTAGTTGTTTGCTACAGTAAAGTCTTAAAACACTCAGTCTTATCTTTCAGTTATTTCCATCAGTTGCTTAGGAAATCCATCTTGTTCAAAAAGTTAGCAGTCTCTATGGGGATTGTAACAAGATTAAATAACCTTCAGATCTGACTATATTCCCCATACAATTCTCTTATAGGTTAACATTACCTGGAATGGGTGGATCCAGAGTATCCACCCACCTTCAGTGGATGGATGAAATATCTTCAATGTTAAGTACTCACTGATATGCAAACATGGAAACTGCTTCTTACAGATTTTCTCCCAGGCAGATGTTGCTCCCCAACTATTCAAAGCCAACAACAATCTTCAGAACTGCAAAGATGCAAACTGAGCAGCCTCCCTATATTAAAGATTCTTTCATGCATCATGTACATAACAGTCTGGTATCTTATTAGCTGTCACTAAAGTGACTTGAGGGTTGCATTCCTTCTCTCATGGCTACTGATTCTCAATGCCCAATGTAATGCAAAAGCTTTGCATGGACCAATCCTCACAATGGGTGGGTTTGAGATGCATACGTGGTTTATCTTAATAATTTGACAAAATAGTAATTAAACCTCAATAACTTCTTCTTTCATCCTGCCTCAGTTTAATAAGTTTATTAATCTTACTAATATTAATTATTAGTAATATAATAACTAATATTATTAGTTAATATTAGTGTAAATTTAAATTATTTTGTGTAGGCAGATTGTTTGATCTTATAATTATACTCTGCCCTGCAATTTGGCTGCTTTACCTGTTATTCCTTTCTTTTCGATTATATTTTCTGCTGCTTTGGCCACAGCTTTCTGCAAAGTTTCATTCCCAACCTGATTCAGTCTGCGAGAGCTCAGGGCACGTTTTTGCTTGTTAGTGCCAAAGGCCTCAATGAGGGAATCCACCTAGAAGTCAACATCAAATCGTTGATATACTTTAATAGCAACACATCAGTTTGATTAATTACTTCTTTCCTATTCACTGGCCAGTACAGGCTGATTAAACTAAAGCTGAATGCAATATTCTAATTAAGCAATCACCCCAAAAGCATTGAGAAGTTGAGGTTTTCCACTTACTTTCACTTGTTAACCATTGCTGAGCAAATTCCATTAGTTCTCATTTGTCACATGAGCACATAATGCCGTGTGAGATGGAAAAGTAAACACAAACCAACTCAAAGTACTGAACTGTGCCTCCTGCCAGATATGTTAATGCCTATGAGAAAGCCCCATACATTCAGCTGAAGGATGTCATTAAAATGTAACATCACCAATGTTGAGAAAAACTCACTCCATTATTGCACTAAAACAGTCCATTGATGAGAGACATAAGGTAGAAGTGAAGGGGTGAGAATGACTAGACCAGTCATTCGATCTAAGGGTACTCTCAAGAATACTGGCAATTATTAATAATGCAACATTCAAAGAAGCCCAATATATTAAAAAAAAATAGGTTGACAATATTTCAGCCTAGTGTGGAGAAAGGAATGAGAAAGAACTTTACAAACTCATAAATGTCAGGGTGCGAAAATATCAGGCATTGTGTCCCTTCCAGCTGCTACCTTAACTTTTCCATCGTGATAGAACATTACAGCGCAGTACAGGCCCTTCGGCCCTCGATGTTGCACCGACCAGTGAAACCAATCTAAAGCCCATCTAACCTATACTATTCCAATATCATCCATATGTTTATCCAATAACCATTTGAATGCTCTTAATGTTGACGAGTCTACTACTGCTGCAGGCAGGGCATTCCACGCCCTTACTACTCTCTGAGTAAAGAACCTACCTCTAACATCTGTCCTATATCCATCACCCCTCAATTTAAAGCTATGTCCCCTAGTGTTAGCCATCACCATCCGAGGAAAAAGGCTCTCACTCTCCACCCTATCTAATCCTCTGATCATCTTGTATGCCTCTATTAAGTCACCTCTTAACCTTCTTCTCTCTAACGAAAACAACCTCAAGCCCCTCAGCCTTTCCTCATACGATTTTCCCACCATACCAGGCAACATCCTGGTAAATCTCCTCTGCACCCTTTCCAACATTTCCACGTGATGTCCATTTGTATTCTGAATAATGATCTTGCCTCGATTTGCTTGTTTTCTTTCAAATATTTATCACTCATTAAGTAAATGAGGGATCTTAATTCAATTACTGGGTTGTTAGTCCAATATCACAATCAATACTAAATATAGATTTATGTCAGAGAACCTTATTGTGTCTTGCTCTATATTTCTATTTGCTGAACTTGTGGTCATGGCGAATTTATACATAACATAGGAACTAGGAGCTGGAATAGGAACCTGATCCAAAACTCAGCAAGATCATGGCTGATCATTTACCTCAACTTCATCTTCCTGTACTAACCCCATCTCCCTTGATTCAATAAGTACCCACAATTCTATCAACCTCAGTCTTGAATACTGTATACTCAATGATTGAGCACCCACAGTTCTCTGGAGTAGAGAAGTCCAACGATTCAGAACCCTTTGAGTGAAAACAATTCTGCCTCATTTCAGCCTTAAATGGCAGACCCTTTATTCTTAGACTGTGGCCCTACGTTCTAGATTCCACAGAGAGAGAATATTTCCTCAGTGTCTACCCCATCAAGCCTCTTAAGAATTATACATGTTTCAATTAGAACATCTCTCTTTCTTCTAAATGCCAGGGAGCATAGGTCCAGTCTAGTCAATCTCTCCTCATAAGACAATCCCCTCATCCCAGAGGACAGTCGAGTAAATTTTCATTGCACTCTTGCCCATGTCTTTCTGGCTGGTGGAGGTGACAAGTTTGAGAAGTGCTGAAGGAGCCCTGGCGAGTAGATGTAGAGCATCCCACAGATGTAATCTTTGTCAAGTGCTGCACAGAGTAATTACCTTCTCCCTGTAAGAGGTAAGTTTTTCTTTGGTATCTCCTTCTGTAGCGGATTCACCTGAGAAGATGACAAAAGCATCAATATGTTGCTTCAATTCATTATTGGACATTTCAATTAATTCTTGGTTAGAAGACTAGCACTGGAAACACAACTGATTTCATAGGTGATGGTGCTTTAGTTCCTTGCTAGACTATAATAAAACGTTGTTCTAGACATCCTCCAATAAACCCCAAGAAATAAACATAAAGTGCATTTATACTGTACCGCACCACATTCCTCAAACATCCTTGAGTACATAATATGGAATCCTGTTCACCTATTACTTCTATTCTCAATGACTAAGCTTGGCTCCTAGTCCTGTAAAATCTTTACCCTTGTGTTTAAATTTTCAATTTTGTTGTCCCTCTCCATCTTTGCAACCTCTTAAAACTCTAACCCATTCGCCTGCTCCACCACCCACTCTCACTGTTCTACTGACCCTGCTTTCTTGAGCAATTTACCACGTCTGCCCCCACACTGTCTTTTGTATACCATTGTTTCCACATGCCTTGAAACATCTAGGCCCCACACTCTGAAATTCCATTTCTACCCTCCCTCAAGTCCATTTCATTGGGCACCCATCTCACCATCTCTTCCTTTGGCCTAGCAATGACTTCCCTTCTCGCACTCATATCACTACCTCAAGTCCCCCAGGAATGGGCCCTTGGCCCCTTCATGTTTACTTCCGGAGCACCCCAAAAACATGTCCCTGGTCCCCTCCTTTTCCTCATTTACAATGTGTTGCATTTCACATGGACACTGAACTCTACTTCTCTACCACTGCTATCAAACCCTCCGCCAACTTTTGCCGTCAGACTGCTTGCAACTTCTCTCTGGGCAGTTTGCTCCAGTCAAACATCAGGAAGCCTGAAGTGATTATCTTCAGCCACCTGCATGAACACCAGGCCCTGCCCATCAGTTTGATTCCCCTCCACAGATATTGTCCCAATCTGTTGAAAAATTGGAATCTAATGTCAACCAGAGCTTCTGAACCTATATCTTGGGTATCACAAGACCATCTATTTCTATCTCCACAACATTTGCAACATCTGCCCCTACCTCAGTCCACCTACAGACAAAATCTTCATCCATGCTTTTGTCACTTCCAGACTCAACTATTCAAACACCCTCCTGACTGGTCTCCATGTCTTTATCCTCTGTCGATTTTAGAAACATAGAAAAACTACAGCACAAAACAGGCCCTTCGGCCCCACAAGTTGTGCCGAACATATCCCTACCTTTTAGGCCTACCTATAACCCTCCATCCTATTAAGTCCCATGTACTCATCCAGGAGTCTCTTAAAAGACCCTATTGAGTTTGCCTCCACCACCACTGACGGCAGCTGATTCCACTCGCCCACCACCCTGTGTGTGAAAAACTTCCCCCTAACATCTCCCCTGTACCTATCCCCCAGCACCTTAAACCTGTGTCCTCTCGTAGCAGCCATTTCCATCCTGGGAAAAAGCCTCTGAGAGTCCACCCGATCTATGCCTCTCAACATCTTATATACCTCTATTAGGTCTCCTCTCATCCTATGTTTTTATTTAGTTCATCCAAAGTTGTAATCTTACTCTGCACCAAGTCCCAGTTGTCCATCACTTATCTATGCTAACCTACTTTGTTCCTAGTCACCCAAAGCCTCTAACCACAATTTAAAATTCTCATGTGTTTGTCCTGTTTGAACATCTTTGCCTATCTTTATATCTTCTGTCTTCCAGCTCCCTATCTTCTCCAGCTCTGCAATCGCCCTCCCCACATTATCTGTTCCTCTATCCGTGACCTTTTGTGTCCAAGCCTACATTCGGAAATTCCCTCCTTAAATTTCTGCAATTCAGGGCCCTTCCCAACACCAGTTTCTTTGACCAATAGGCTTGCAGCCACCCATCGAATATCTCCTCTGAATCAGTGCCCTATTTTGGCTGATGATGTTTCTGCAAAGTGCCTCGAATGCTTCTACATTAACTACAACACATACATCCAAGTTGCAAAGAAGCCTGATTTAGCCATATCTAATTATGTGCACTGGGTGGACAAAAGCTACATATCGAAGGGACTTACCAGGAAAGAAAGGTTGCATATTGAACAGCTGAGCATCGTACACTTCCATTTTCCCTGTGTTTTTATTTAGCACACCAACAAAATACCTGAATAGAATAGGAACACATTTTTGTGCAATAACTTATCAATCATTTGCATTATTGAAACTGTAATTTCCTTTTATTTTACACAAAAACCACAAACGCAAAAAAATTTGTCACTTTCCCATCAATGCTGCAACACAGCTTTTTCAGCCTCCTCTGAACAGGCTAAAAGTCCAGTCAAAATGTAACATACAGTAGCCAAATTAACTACATATATAAAAAGTATAAAACAAAGGGTAACTTGAACAGCCCAAGTAATCTACATTATACAATTAAACTTTCTGCCTTGCCAATTTCCCAGATTCAGAAGATGAACACCGGAGTCTCAGAAGATCACCATAACAGCCAAGATAAAAATAAACACATTACTGGTGGCAATGAGCAAAGGTTCTAGTTTTGACACAGTCTATGGCGGGCTCGTTGATTTTAGGTAGGAGAGATACCACAGTTGAGCATAGCACCTCCTCACAGGACAGTAAAACGTTGGCCAGAGAATGTGCTCCAACATACTGCGCTGGAAACATGCATCTGGATGTCAGATGGCAGCAGGATCGAGGTTGACTGTGATTCACACCACCCATGCCAATTCCCCCCCATCCCATCTCTTTCCCAGTGGTTAAACAATTCTCAATACTCATCCATAAGGAACGTTCAGAAACTCACTAAGTTATGAAAACCATTCAGTGGGAGAAAATGGCAGAAATCAAAACCTGACAAAGTGCAAGGAACTGGTGCACTCTTTGTTACTTTGGCCAAACTATGCACATGTACTAGTTCATAAAGTGTTCACTTTGATGACGAATTCTTATTTTAAATTAGCCATCTTAGCTCATAGGATGGGAGGGAAACTTTCCTGACCTCCATCACTATCCAGCAGTCTCTGCTGAAATGTACATTAATGTAAGTATTGAGTGAAAACAGGACTCAAGGCTCATAGTTGTAGCAGTCACGATTTACACAAGGTAGCAAAAGATCACAAAGCTTTATAAGGACACAAACATTATACCATTAAGCCACACAGTATTACTCTGCTGCTAATGATGTGAGTGTGTCCCAATCAAGTTGCAAAGTGTGGTTAACTTAAATAATACTTCAAGAATTAATATACAAGTCAATTGAGAAGCTGCAGGTGTTGTGACAGGTATGTACTGTTGAAGAGTTTGTACATGCTAAATAATTACTGCTGACACAGAAACCTGAATTAGGCAGTGTGTGACATTCGCAGGAAGTGCATACACATACCAGGTTTTACATTTATGATATATTATAGTGTTAAAGTTTATCAGAAAGAATGCTGAGAACTTAGCAAACTGACGGAGAATGAGGGGAGATCTAATAGAGGTATACAAGATTATGAAGGGTATAGATAGGGTGAACAGTGGGAAGCTTTTTCCCAGGTCGGAGGTGACGATCACGAGGGGTCACGGGCTCAAGCTGAGAGGGGCGAAGTATAACTCAGACATCAGAGGGACGTTTTTTACACAGAGGGTGGTGGGGGCCTGGAATGCGCTGCCAAGTAGGGTGGTGGAGGCAGGCACGCTGACATCGTTTAAGACTTACCTGGATAGTCACATGAGCAGCCTGGGAATGGAGGGATACAAACGATTGGTCTAGTTGGACCAAGGAGCGGCACAGGCTTGGAGGGCCGAAGGCCTGTTTCCTGTGCTGTACTGTTCTTTGTTCTTTGAAGGGGGGGAGGTTTAACACAGATATCAGAAGGACATATTTCACACAGAGGGTCGTGGGGGCCTGGAATGTGTTGCCGGGCAAGGTGGTGGAGGCGGACACACTGGGAACGTTTAAGACTTATCTAGACAGCTATATGACCGGAGTGGGAATGGAGGGATACAAAAGAGTGGTCTAGTTTGGACCAGGGAGCGGCGCGGGCTAATTGTTCCTTGTTTCAAGGCTTCATTCTATGATCATCTTGCTGGTGCCAGTACAGAGCGAGACTGCGGATAGTTGGGAACCTGTCTCGGGGGCAGGGAATTCATATGGTGTTCATGGAAGTGGAAATGACTAGGGTTGGGAAGCATTTTCCGATCAGGGCCATTGTGATCTCCTGGACTCGTTTCGATCGCCTCAGGGGGTCGGAGAGGAATTTCCCAGATTTTTTTTTTCCCCATATTGGCCCTGGGGTTTTTCACTCTGGGTTTTCGCCTCTCCCTGGGGATCACATGGTCTGGAATAGGGGGGTGGGGGTGAGTTAATAGGTTGTAATGAACAAAGCATCGTAGCTGTGAGGGACAGCTCGGTGGATAGGATATTGGTATGTAGATAGGCTGGAAAATTGGGCGGGGATCCTGGATTCAGGATTCAATCCTGGACCGGGGAGCGGCGCGGGCTTGGAGGGCCGAAGGGCCTGTTCCTGTGCTGTATTGTTCTTTGTTCTTTGTATGTTGTGGATTAAAAATCCTGTAAGTACTTAAAGCGTAAAAACAGAAATAAGTTGCTGGAAACACTCAATCAAGGTTTTCTACATGCAGGTCAACTATCTTGAGTTTGAAACATAGAAACTAGGAGCAGGAGTAGGCCATCTGACCCATTGAGCCTGCTCCACCGTTCAATATGATCATGGTTAATCCCCAATCTCAATGCCATATTTATCCTTTCTCCCCATACCCTTTGTGCCATTAAAATCTAAAGAAATCTATCTCTTTCTTGAATACATTCAGTGACTTGATTTCCACAGCCTTATGTGGTAGTGAATTCCACGGGTTCGCTACCCCTTTGAGTGGAGAAATTTGACCTCATCTCAGTCCTAAATGGTCTACCCTGTATCCTCATCCAGACTGGAGGCCTGTGACCAGCGGTGTGCCACAGGGATCGGTGCTGGGTCCACTGTTATTTGTCATTTATATAAATGATTTGAATGAGAATATAGAAAACACGGTTAGCAAGTTTGCGGATGACACCAAAATTGGTGGTGTAGTGGACAGTGAAGAAGGTTATCTAAGACTACAACGGGATTTTGATTAACTGGGCCAGTGGGCCGAGGAATGACAGACGGAGTTTAATTCAAATAAAGGCGAGGTGTTGCATTTTGGTAAGACAAACCCGGACAGGACATGCACAGTTAATGGTAGGGCCCTGGGGGATGTTGTCGAACAGAGAGACCTAGGGATGCAGTTACATAGTTTCTTGAAAGTGGCATCATAGGTAGACAGGGTAGTGAAGAAGGCGTTTGGCACATTTGCCTTCATCGGTCAGAGCACTGAGTGTAGGAGTTCAGACGTTATGTTAGTTAAATATGACATTAGTAAGGTCACATTTGGAGTACTGCATATAATTCTGGTCACCCTGCTATAGGGGAAAGATTTAAAAGGGACCTGAGAGGCAACTTTTAAACACAGAGGGTGGTGTGTATATGAAATGAGCTGCCATAGGAGGTGGGTACAATTACAACATTTATGAGACATTTGGACAGGTACATGGATGGGAAAGGTTTAGAGGGATATGGGCCAAATGCAGGCAAAAGGATCTAGTTCAGTTTAGAAAACTGGTTGGTTGGGCCGAAGAACCTGTTTCCATGATGTATATCTCTATGACTCTTCTCACATCTAGCACGTGATTCTGTCACACGTAATGTAACTTTCCCTAAAACACTTTGTGGAGAATACCGATATTGTTATATAATACTGTATCCTCCAGCTCAATGTAAGCATTCCTGTAGCAGATCTATTAATATCAATAGTGATGGAAATTCTCATTATAATGACAACTAACACAAGTATACCATGTACCTATACACACTTCCTCTTTTATTTCCTCCTCCTGTCTCACCCTCAGTCACCTTTGCCATTTCAAGTTACCAGGGCAGCTTATTCCACAAACACCAAGAAATGCCTCTGCTTCATATTGCAATATCGGGCTTCTTTCTCATTGCAAAGGCCAGCAGCAAATAAATATTGCACTGTGGTACTGGAAACGCAGGACTCTATTGCTAAGTGAAACAAAAGATGTGATTTGCCCAAAATATTGCTGCATTTGGGGAAAAATTGATCACTGTATTAATCTGGTGAACTGGTGCGGCAACAATAATCTCTCCCTCAATATCAACAAAATGAAGGAGATTGTCATCGATTTCAGGAAGCGTAAAGGAGAACATGCCCCTGTCTACATCAATGGGGACGAAGCAGAAAGGGGCAAGAGCTTCAAGTTTTTAGATGTCCAGATCACCAACAACCTGTCCTGGTCCCCCTCTGCCGACACTATAGTTAAGAAAGCCCACCAACGCCGCTACTTTCTCAGAAGACTCAAGAAATTTGGCATGTCAGCTACGACTCTCACCAACCTTTACAGATGCACCATTGAAAGCATTCTTTCTGGTTGTATCACAGCTTGGTATGGTTCCTGCTCTGCCCAAGACCGCAAGGAACTACAAAAGGTCGTGAATGTAGCCCAATCCATCAGGCAAACCAGCCTCCCATCCATTGACTCTGCCTACACTTCCCGCTGCCTCGGCAAAGCAGCCAGCATAATTAAGGACCTCACGCACCCCGGACATTCCACCTTCTTCCTTCGGGAAAAAGACACAAAAGTCTGAGGTCACGTACCAACCGACTCAAGAACAGCTTCTTCCCTGCTGCCATCAGACTTTTGAATGGACTTACCTTGCATTAAGTTGATCTTTCTTTACACCCTAGCTATGACTGTAACACTACATTCTGCACTCCCTCGTTTCCTTCTCTATGAACGGTTTTGTCTGTATCAAAACAATACTTTTCACTGTATGTTAATACATGTGACAGTAATAAATCAAATCAAAATGGCGACAGAAGAGAGGCATATGCCCATCTTGCCTGGGCAGGTCTTTCAAAGAGATATCTACTGATTCCTCATCCTGCACTTACTTTACAATGTGGTAGGTCAAACTGTAAGGAAGACAATTTTATTCCAGCTAATCTGTATCTCTGGCAGGTATAAACAGTGACAAGAGTGCCTGTTTGTCATCACTTCTCCTTCCTCTTCTCACACATTGACAACCTTATTGCATCTTTTCAGCACTTTACACGTAACTGGAATTCTGCCTTCAAGTCACAAGAAACACACTTACTTGCACAATGAGTTACACTTCAGGGCGCTGGATCCAAAATTATTTCCAACGTATGTCAATCTATCTGTCTCAGCAGACTACAGGGGGATGAAAAAGAATCATCTCAACTAAGTAGAACAAACTAGCAGTGTCGTTAACATTGTTTAAAGAGAATAACCAGCCTTGGCAGTCTGAACCATGCACGAATTATTCAGTGTTTTACTGCAAATAAATATCCTTCACTCAAATCTTACCAAGATAAGCTGATCCTTCTTCCGGGGGTGATTTTTGTGTATATTTTTGTGCAGCTGAAATTCCACTTTTTCTGAATTTGTGAGTTTCCCATTGGAAAACTGAACTGCAAAACAGGACAACATTTTTATAAATGTAATTAGCATTCCAGAGCATAATCTGTACAGCAATCACATAGTTCTGGGTAACTTTCTTTTTACAATCAATGCATTAAGATTAATTTTTAAACTGAACATGAGTAAATTCCTGTGTTCTTGGGTTGTGGGAAAGGCTAGCAAAGCAATGTTTGTTGCACTGAACCTATTAAAACTCAATTACGTCCTTAGGGCTGCAGTCACGTGTAGACCAGACTGAGTAGGGCACCAGGTTCCCTTTCCTGAAGGACATTCATGGGCCAGTTGGATGATGATAATTTGTCTGCTTTGATGGTTATTTTATCTGGAGTTAGCCCACAATTAGATTTATTGAATTCAATTGCACAATTTTCCCTGGTAGGATGTGAACTCATTGTTTGTGGGTTGCTGATCCAAAATCAGAGCTACCAAGTCACCATATCCTATACGCCGAGTCATAGACATAACATAATTACATGGGAATAGAAATTGGGCCCTTCATGTCCATGCCATTCACTTCTTAATTCAAAGTGGAATAAATATAAATATAAATTTATATTTATAAATATAAATCACCCACTGAGGAATTTAAATAAAACGGAACAATGTGTCTTTTTTTGTTGATTATTCAATAGCAGTAATTTGAATTAAACATCTTTGATTTAAAAGTAGATTGATATTTAGTATATACAATGTAGTTCAGCTGGTAAATAGTGCTCAGTTCTGTTTGTCAGTTTCTTCCAACCCACAGAACTAGGAACATAGGCATTAGGAGCAAATTCAGCCCTTTGAGCCTGCTCCGCCATTCAATCAGATCATGGTTGATCTCTCCCTGGTCTCAAATCCACCTCCCCACCTGTTCTCCATATCCCTTTAACCCATTTTTTAAAATTAGAAATATTTCTATTTCCTTCTTGAAACCATTTAATGATTCAGACCCACCGCGCTATGGGGCAGCGAGTTCCATAAATTCACCACCCTCTGCAAGAAGTAGTTCCTTTTCATTTCAGGTTTAAATCTACCGCTTCTCAACCTATACCTGTGACCTCTTGTTCGAGATTGCCCCATAAGAGGAAACATTTGGTCTACGTTTACTCTATCAATCCCTTTTAGAATTTTATTTACTTCGATCAGATCCCCTCACCTTACTCACCATCTTTTTAAAGTCTGATCTAATACAATCTGGAGTTCTAATGTTTGAACTCACTTTTTCCCTTTCCAGCTGAATCTTAAATCTTACCATGATGTGGTCACTGCTCCCATGGTATTCATTCACACTCAGTTCATCTACCTGAGCTATTTCATTACTCAGAACCAAATCCAGAAAGATCTCTATCCTTGTAGGCTGCCTAAATAAGATACGCCATCTGAATGAACCACATTTCAGTCATGGCTCAGTAGCACTCTCACCCAAGTCAGAACGTTCTGAGTTGAAGTCCCACTCTAGGCCTCGAGCACAAAATTCAAGGCTGACATTTCAGTGCAGAACTGAGTGTGCTACACTATCAGAGACAATGCTAAACTGAGGTCCAGGAACCTTCTCAGGTTAACACAGAAGTTCCAATGACATTATTTTGAAGAGTGAGGAAGTTATCCTTGTGTCCTGTCAATCAACATCACCTAAAAATGTTATCTGGTCATTATATCAGGTTGATAGTAGGACACATAAATCACTGCTTCACCCGGTGCCTTTGACAATGAGGAGAGGAGTAACAGGACAGATGTTACACATCCTGCACTTGCGTGGACTAGTGCCATGGGAAGGGAATGGGATTTTGGGGGTGACCGAAAAGTAGACCAGGGTATCATAGAGTGAATAGTCCCTTCAGAATGGTGAAAGGGGAGGGGAGCGGCGGAAAATGATCCATTGAATGAATCCATTGGGCAGTATGGTGGTTAGCAGTGCTGCCTCACAGCGCCAGGGACCTGGATTCGATTCCAGCCTTGGGTGACTGTGGAGTTCACCCCGTGGGTTTTCTCAAGGTGCTCTGGTTTCCTCCTACAGTAAGAAGTCTCACAACACCAGGTTAAAGTCCAACAGGTTTATTTGGTAGCAAATACCATAAGCTTTCGGAGCGCTGCCCCTTCGTCAAATGGAGTGAAAATCTGTTCTCCAACAGTGCACAGAGACACAGAAATCAAGTTACAGAATACTAATTCTGCATTCCTCCTACAGTCCAAAGATGCGTTGGTTTAGGTGGGTTAGCCATGATAAATGCACAGGGATGGGATGGAGGGCCAGGGTGGGATGTTCTTTTGGACAGTCAATGCAGACTTGACAGGCCGAATGACCTCTTTCTGCACTCTAAGGATTCTGTGGTTCTATGGAGTACTGTGGCCCTGGTGTAGAAGGTGAGCACAGTAAGAAGTCTCACAACACCAGGTTAAAGAAGGTGAAGACAAGGTTTTGGGGGAGTGGGGGGTGAAGAGAGGAGTGAATATCGTGTAAGAGGGTTCAATAAATCACAAAGGGGGATCTTTACATGTTGTCTGACTGATAATTTGCAGCATTTTGTAACTTTATTTCAGACTCCCAGCATTTACATTACTCTGCTTTTCAGTTACTGCCCTGCTGTTATCCTGACTTCTACATCACCCACAGTAACTGCATTTCAAAAGTACATCACCGGCTAAGGTTATCTGAAACATCTGCTTTCCTGTGTCTCTCCCTTCACCCAGTGTCCTCCAGCTCTCTCCTCCTGTCTAACACTCAGACTGTGTCCATGTGTCTCTCCACTGCCCGTCAATCCGGGCCTTTCCCCGCTGCCCCTCTCCAGGATAAACTCGCAGCCGTTACCAAGTGTGGCTGATTGTTCCGGACCCAATTCCGCTAAATCTCTGTATTTCCACACACTGACCGCCGCCATCATCACAAACACCAAACACGCCGCTCATTTATAAAACAGGACCGCACATCAGTGCCTGGCACGGCCAAGCCGCTCGGCGCCGGCAACACCGCCACCTACAGCCCAGAGCCGCTCGGCGCCGGCAACACCGCCACCTACAGCCCAGAGCCGCTCGGCGCCAGCAACACCGCCACCTACAGCCCAGAGCCGCTCGGCGCCGGCAACACCGCCACCTGCAGCCCAGAGCCGCTCGGCTCCGGCAACACCGCCACCTACAGCCCAGAGCCGCTCGGCGCCGGCAACACCGCCACCTGCAGCCCAGAGCCGCTCGGCTCCGGCAACACCGCCACCTACAGCCCAGAGCCGCTCGGCGCCGGCAACACCGCCACCTGCAGCCCAGAGCCGCTCGGCTCCGGCAACACCGCCACCTACAGGCCCAGAGCAGATCGGCGCCGGCAACACCACCACCTTCAGGCCCAGAGCCGCTCGGCGCCAGCAACACCGCCATCTTCAGGCCCAGAGCAGATCGGCGCCGGCAATACCACCGCCTTCAGGCCCAGAGCCGTTCGGCGCCAGCAACACCGCCATCTTCAGGCCCAGAGCAGCTCCGCGCCAGCTACACCGCCATCTACAGCCCAGAGCCGCTCGGCGCCAGCAACACCGCCACCTACAGGCCGAGAGCAGGTCGGCGCCGGCAACACCGCCACCTACAGGCCCAGAGCAGGTCGGCGCCGGCAACACCGCTACATTGCCTTTGGAACGTCGCCATAGAGGTCAAAACCTCACATCGTGACCTGAAGATTTGGATCTAAAAAAACTTGTATTTATATAGCGCCTTAAACGGTTCACAGCAGTAATGATTTTTTTACTCTTAGCCATATGAAGATATGATGGTAGATGACCAAATGCTTGGTTTCAAGGCCAATATTTAGGTGAGAAAGGTAAAAGAGATTGTTGTAAGTTATTCAGCAGGTCTCACAAAGAGGTTCAAAGGCTTTGTAAGGTTGAACAGTAAGTAGTCTTTATTGGTAATACATAACTATATACGTATGTACAAAAGGTAGCCCAGACTAGGAGCTAACTTCATGTTGATTTCTACTCCAGTCTCTCCACATCATACTGTGGATGGTACTTTTCTTCAGTCCCACATTAATCCTTGCTATGCCAAACACCCTTAGACTATAGAGAGGTCGAGGAATGGCATTCCAGAGCTGAGAGCCTCGGCAACTGAAGGCACGGACAGCAATGGTATCCCTCCACCAACCCACCTGGCAAAGCTTCCTTTAATCTCTCGCTTGCCCTAACCCTGAACTTGCATCTTTCTGTAATTTCCTCCTTGACCTCTCCATCCTATCACTAACACCCTTTTTCTTTCCAAAGTCCTTGAATGCGTTGTTGCCTCCCAAATCTTTCCCAGAACTCCTTTGGAAACCTTCAAATACCCCTGCGACGGTATCAAATCAGCTCTAAATTCTTAACTGACATCCTATGTGACCATGACCAGGGTAAACTTGCCCTCCTCCTCCTTCTCAACCTGTCCATAACCGTTGACACTGTTGACTTCACCATCCCCCTCCATAGTCTCTCCACTGGGTGGGGCTGCTGTCATATGGTTTCTTTCTAATCAATCTAATCATAGCTAGAGAGTCGTTTGCAATAGCTTCTCCTTGTGTTCCTGTACCATTACCTCTGGTATCCCCAAAGATCTATCCTTTGCCCACTTCCTATTTTGGATCTACGTGCTGCCCCTTGATCACTGTGTTGTTTTCACATGTACACTGACGATAGCCAGCTGTATCTCACCATCACCTTTCTCAACTTCTCCACTGTTGCTAAATTACCTGACATCCAGTACTGGATGAGCAGAAATTTCCTTCAGTTTAGTATTGGGAAAACTGAAGCCAATGTTTTCGGTCACCTCTCCAAACAATGTTCCCAACTTCCAACCTTTCTGCCTCCCTGGAAATTGTCTTTGATTAAGCTAGGTCTGTTTGCAATTTTGATGTCACATTTGACCCTGAGGTGACTTTCCGACCTCATTTTCATGCCATCTCTAAGACTGTCTGTTTCCACCTCTGTCACATCACTTACCTTCACCTCTTCCTCAGCTCATCTGCTGCAGAAACCCTCATCCATGCTTTCATTACTCTGGACTCAACTGTTCCAAAGCACTCCTGGCTGGATCTCCCACATTCTACTCTTCAGACCTTGAGGTAATCTAAAACTCTGCTCCCCTTGTTTTAACTCACCGCAAGTCCCAATCCCCTATCGCCCCTATGCTCGCCGACCTACACTGGCTCCCTGTCGAGCAACATCTTGATTTTAAAATTCTCATCCTTGTTTTCAAATCCCTCTACTCCATTGCCCCTCCCTATTCTATAATCTCTTCTAACCTCACAACTTTCCAAGCTATCTGCACTCTTTTAATTCTGGCCTCCTGTGCATTCCCAATTATAATTTCTCCAACATTGGTGGTCAGCCCTTCAGTTGCCTAGATCCCAAACTCTGGAATTCCCTCCCTACTACCTCCACCTCTCCACCTCACTTTCCGCTTTTAAGACACTTCTTTAAGCCTGTCTGTTTGACAAAGATTTAGGTCACCTGACTGAATATCTCCTTATGTGTTTTAGCGTCAGGCTCTGTTCGATAATGTTCCTATGAAGCACCTTACGATGTTATGTTAAAGATGCTATATAAATATAAGTTATTGTTGTTGTGGATGCTGGATCAGTTAAAGTTTTGAAGACTGAGATATATAATTTTTTATTAGTTGAGAGTCTAAGGGATATGGAACAAAGGTGGGTAAATGGAGTTGAGGTACAGATTATCTCTGCTATAATGGCCACTGAAGATACAGGGGATCGTCAGATCTCCACGTGGGCCTCATGGAGTATGAATTCCCCATCTGTGCTAACGGAGGCTCACCCATAGGAAAGGAGCAGCGGGAGTTTAAAACCAGCTGTCTCTATGCGGACTGGGTACTGCAGGTCTCTGGGCTTTGACTTGCGGCTGTAGCCGCAGAAGCGGTGCTTTAATCACTGTGTAAATAAAGGGTGTTGGTAATCGAACACTGGCCTCAGTGAGATTATTACAATCCGTAATCTAATCGAATGGCAAAACAAACTTAAGGGTCCAAATGGCCAACTGCTATTCTTATGCTCTTCGTCAGAGTCAACATTAACTTTCGTGAGCTGGGTTTTTCCCCATTGACATGTAGCTTGCTTTTCTGGCTGTACCTGTGTGGTATTTGTATCGTTTTTGGATAGTTTCTATGTTTTTGTTAATGGGGTAGCTGACATTGGAAAAGTGGAGATTTCATGTTCTCCACTAGTCCAGACACACAAATACAAGCAGGAGTCGGCCACCAGGCCCTTCAAACCTGCCGAGTCACTCAATACGATCATGGCTAATCTATGACGGCCTCAACTCCTTTTCTGTGCCATTTCCCCAGAGCCCTCTACTCCTCAATCTTTAAATAATTATCCACCTCCACTTTAAATACTCCTAATTCTTAAATACTTCTAAGGGGATTTTTACAGTAACTTCATTGCAGTGTTAATGTAAGCCTACTTGTGACACTAATAATAAATAAAAATGATCCAGCCACCACCACCCTTTGAGGCAGAGAATTCCTTTGATTTGCTTTGTTTTATTATTGTCACATTTATTAACATACAGCGAAAAGTATTGTTTCTTGCGCGCTATACAGACAAAGCATACCATTCATAGAGAAGGAAAGGAAAGGGTGCAGAATGCAGTGTTACAGTCATAGCTGGGTGTAGAGAAAGATCAACTTAATATGAGGTAGATACATTCAAAAATCTGATGGTTCTTGAGTCGGTCAGTACGTGACCTCAGACTTTTGTATCTTTTCCCCAACAGAAGCAGGTGGAAGAGAGAATGTCCGGTGTGTGTGGGGTCCTTAATTATGCTGGTTGCTTTTCCAAGGCAGTGGGAAGTGTAGACAGTATCAATGGATTTGCATGATGGATTGGACTTCTTTCACGACCCTTTGAAGTTGTTAGCGGTCTTGGGCAGAGCAGGAGCCATACAAAGCTGTGATACAGCCAGAAAGAATGCTTTCTATGGTGCAGTTGGTGAAAGTCATAGTGGACATGTCAAATTTCCTTAGTCTTCTGAGAAAGTTGGGCTTTCTTAACTATAGCTTTGGCATGGAAGGACCAGGACAGGTTGTTGGTGATCTGGACACCTAGAAACCTGAAGCCCTCAACCATTTGCACTTCGTCCCTGTTGATGTAGACAGGGGCATGTCCTCCACTATGTTTTCTGAAAGTCGATGACTATCTCCTTCATTTTGTTGACATTGAGGGAGATCGCACCAGTTCACCAGATTCTCTATCTCATTCCTGTACTCATCATTGTTTGAGATCCGACTCACTGCGGTGGTGTCATCAGCAAACTTGAAAATCGAGTTGGAGGGGAATTTGACCACATAATTATAGGTGTATAAGGAGTATAGTAAAGGGCTGAAGACACAATCTTGTGGGGCACCGGTGTTGAGGATAATCACGGAGGAGGTGTTGTTGCCTATCCTTACTGATTGCGGTCTGTGGGTTAGGAAGTCTAGGATCCAGTCGCAGAGGGAGGTGCGAGCCCCAGGCCACAGAGTTTGGAGATGAGTTTCTTAGGAATAATGGTTTTGATGTTGATGGTGACTTTGTTATCCAGGTGTTCCACGGTTGAGTGTAGGGCCAGGGAGATGGCGTCCGTTGTGGACCTGTTGTGCGATAGGTGAACTGTAGTGGATCCAAGCAATCTGGGAGGCCGGAATTGATTTGTGCCATGACTAACCTTTCAAAGCACTTCATAATGATGAATGTCAGAGCCACCGGCTGCTGGTCATTAAGGCACGCTGTCTGGCTTTTCTTTGGTACCAGGATGATGGTCATCTTGAAGCAGATAGGAACCTCAAATTGATGTAAAGAGAGGTTAAAGATGTCTGCAAACACCCCTGCCAGCTGGTCTACACAGGATCTGAGTGTTTGTCCGGGTACCCCTTCCGGGTCAGTTGCTTTCCATGGATTCATTTTGAAGAAGGTTTTTTTTATTCATTCATTAGACATGGCTGGCTGGCCAGCATTTATTGCCCGTCCCTAGTTGCCCGAGGGCAGTTTGAGAGTCAACCACGTTGCTGTGGCTCTGGAGTCACATGTGGGCAGACCAGGTAAGGACGGCAGATTTCCTTCCTTAAAAGGCATTAGTGAACCAGATGGGTTTTTCTGACAATCGACAATGGTTTCAAGGTCACCAGTAGATTCTTAATTCCAGATTTTTTTTATTGAATTCAAATTCTACCATCTGCCGTGGCAGGATTCGAACCCGGGTTCCTAGAACATTAGCTGAGTTTCTGGATTAATAATCTAGCGATAATGGCTATCGTCTTCCCATTGAACGTCAGGTTGCACTGTCGTCTGCGATGGTGACCTTGGATACAGGTTCTAACGAGGCCTCTGGGGTGGAGGGCATGTTCTCGCTGACCTCTTGCTCAAAATAGGCATAGAATGCATTGAGCTCATCGGGGAGGTGTGCATTGGTGTCGGCGATTTTACATACCTTCATCTTGTAGCCTGTTATGCCTTGCAGACCTTGCCATAGTTGGTGTGGCTAGCCTGGGACTCTAGATTGGTCAGGTACTGTTTCTTGGCAACTTTGATGTATCTCCGTAGATCATATCTAGATTTCTTGTATAGGTCAGGGTCGCCTGACTTGAACGCCTCAGACCTGGACTTCAGCAAGCAGTGGATATTCATCCAGAGAATCAGCATCCTCTGCAAGAAGAAATTTCTACTGTGACGTTAGTGTACTTTTCAGAAATGTTTTTTTAAAATCATGTTCTTTGCAGTTATAAGCAGCTTTGGTATTTTCATTGTTGCCAGGTTGGCTGCCAGAAGTCCTTTTGTTGCTACTTCAATGGCTTAAGTGGGGTTTTGATTATTTTTACTCTGGGCTCCGGGTACTTTCTGGGATTTTTTATGATCCTGCATTGTTTGCTGTAACTCGCTTTGTTAGGTTTCGAGATTTGAGACATCAAGCCCCTCGTACTGATGGTATCATTTGGCCCTGCCGAAGTCAACAGGAATTTAAATGGATCGCCACATCTACCATGATGGAGCAGCAACGTCTCAACGATTGAGTCTGAAGTGACAACTGAATTTGAGTTTCAGTAAATATGCACACAATAGGAGCTGTGCATTCTCCAACTGTCCTCTACCGACAGATGTTTACATTTTAATAAATTTCCGGAGACATGAATTAGTCCTTGTCTGAGCAGAAATCACAAAAATTCACCTACCCCACCCCTGCCGGACTCCATCCTGGATCAAGGTAAATTGTCCGTATGTCATGTTCATTGTTTAAAAAAGTAAAAATGTCCATAATCTCTAAATTCATAGCATATGACATGAGTGCCATAATGTATTTTCCAGATCTGATTTTTGGTTAAAAAAAAGTTCAAGTAGCTATGTGACATCCAACAATTGAAGTAAATGGTACATTAGTTACACAACATTACATAGAAATACAGAGAATCTACAGCACAGACACAAGCCATTTGACTCAACCAGTCCAAGCTGACGTTTATGCTCTATTTGAGCCTCTTCCTATCCTTCCACATCCAGCTTTTATCAGTATTCTGCTTTGTTCCTTCTCCCTCATATACTTATTAAGCCACTCCTTAAATACATCAATGCTATTCGCCTCAATAACTCCCTGTGGTAGCCAGCTTCACATTCTCTACATTCTGGGTAAAGAAGTTTCTTCTGAATTCCATATTGATGAGTGTCTTATTTCAATGGTCTCTGATTTTGTTCTTCCCACAAGTGGAAACATTTTTTCTGTATCTCTGTCAAAACTTATCATTTTAAAGATCTCTATTGGTTGAAAGAAAAGAAATCCAGCCTGCTAATTCTTCTGTGATAGGTTGCACCTTGTATTTCTGGTGTCATCCATGTAAATCCTTTTGGCAGCCTCTGTATCCTTTTTATAATATGGTGGCCAGAATAAACATAACACTCCTTGTGGGGTCCAACCAAGGTTTGGTACAAGTCTGGCATAACTTTTCTTTTTTCAATTTTATCCATCTAGAAATAAACACTAGCGCCATGGCCATATAGATATACATCGCTACATTATTTATGTATCACTGTGTGTGTGGCCAAGGCAGATTATCAGGGCCAAGAGGGGAGTTGGTAACAGATGCAGCCTAGATATGCAGTCCTAGATCCCTTTGCTCTCTACCCCATTTAGGTTGTTAATCTCTAAAAAAATATGTAACCTCCTTAGTTTTCCTACTAAAATTCATTTGTCAATTATGTATCAATTCTGCAAGTTCAATGTCTTCTTAGGATTTGTTCCATCCTATCCTCAGCATTGATTATATATACTCCCACCCCACCCCCAACAATTTGGTGTCTTCCTCAACTTTGGAAATTGTGTTTTTGATTCCAAAGTCTAAATTATTAATACGATTAATATAAATGAACAATAGTTGGGTGTCCCCAGCACTGATCCTTGTGCAACCTTCTGCAACTCTGAATAGATGCCCTTTATTACGCTACTCTTTGCTTTCTGTCTTGCAACAAACTACCTATCTATTCTGCTGTTGTCCCCAAAACTGCATACTCTGACCCAAGGTTACAATCCGCGTAGAGACCAATAACTTTTAAGAAAAGATCTGAATTTCCCAACAACTGATGGGAAGAATTGTATGACAAGATTGTAAGTTATGACTTTAATGGTAAGAAATGAACTAAGATCATCATTGACTAAACATTAATTAGTAGGTAATTAATACATGAAAACTACAGAAAAACTACTTATCCCATTAACCAATTAACACAACCAAAACCACCATGTCAGATTTGTACATTACACAATACGCTTAGCAGACATATATCCTTGTAGAGAGTCCCAAACTTCTCCCAGTTATTCAACAAGCTCTTCTCCCTGGGACACCAGGGTAATTCTTTCAGTGTCAATGTGAAAATCGGTACTCTCAATCTCCTGAGTTTCATTGAACCAACTCCCAACAGCATGGCACCCCGTAGTGACTCCTTGATTTTTAAATCTCCAAAAGTCTTGTCTCTTCAATAGGGAATCTGTCCTTTCTTTATTTTTTCATGGGATGTGGGCGTTACTGGCAAGGCCAGCATTTGTTGCCCATCCCTAATTGCTCTTGAAATGTGTGAAAAGTTAGGCCATTTCAGAGGGCAATTCAGAGTCAACCACATTGCTGTGGATCTGGATTCACATGTAGGCCAGATCAGGTAAGGATTGTAGATTTCCTTTCCTAAAGGACATTAGTGAACCAAATGGGATTTTACAACAATCAATAATAGTTGTCATGGTCACCATTATTGAGACTAAGTTTATATTTCAGATAAATTAATTGAACTCAAATTCCACCAATTGCCATGGAGGGATTTGGACCCCAAAAGCATTAACCCAGGTCTCTGGAATACTAGTCCAGTGATATTACCCCATGCCACCATCTCTCCTAGCATTCTGCTTCGAGGTTAACACAAAAACTGTCTTTCCCTCTGCATGGCACAGTGGCAGCTGTTTTTGGTCTTCATCTCCAAGTCTCTCTACTTGTCTGAGTCTGAGAGTCAGTGTGCAGCAATGCCAGCTGCCCTTCTTTTGTGTTGAGGTGTGAAAAATGAAACTTGAATTTCTATGGGTTTTGGTCTGGACCTCTGCCCCGATGACAACCAAATTACACGGGCCTGTCTCCAGGCATCATTTAGAATGAATACCTCCCCATACAAGGATATTCTCTTTTATGTTAAATTAAAAGAGACAATTTAAAACAGTACTGCCTTATGAAGTCTTTCATTCATAACATATTTAGCACCTTTTCAAAGACCTTTCGAAAATCTCGAGATGTTGCATCTACTACATTCCTGCCTTATGAAGTTTTTCATTCCTAACGTGTAGCACCTTATCAAAGGTGGAAGGGTCAGGGTGGGCATGGGGACTGTAATGGATATAGGCTCAAGGATAAAGAAGGCATGTGGAGGATGATGGTTACAGGCTCAAGGGTGATGGGGGGGGGTGGTGTTTAAGGATAAGAGGGGAGAGGAATGGTTATATTGGGTAAGTAAAGAGTGATGGGAGAAGTTGGTGGGTGACAGAGGGATGGTGGAGTCTGTCTGGAAAGTTAGGTGCGTCATTTTCTCAAAACTCTTATTCAGAACACAGCTGCCCTGTATGTGTGAATCCTCAAAGTGGGAAGAGAGTCTTTTCAGGTGGGTGGAGTTAATTCCATTCCAATTCTGTTCCCACATCTAGTGATGCACTAAGGAACCCTTGTCTGTTTCCATGGCTAGTAATTCCTGAAATAGGTTGCTAATTTGTCACCAGGGGCTTATAGCGTGAAGGGCATCACTGGACATTAAGCGTGGCTGAGCAGGGTTCTCTATCACTCTTACCGCCAATTATTGGTGTTTGTAAGGATTTGCTGGCTAACGTACTCAACGTGTTTGACCACGTTATGAACGCACCTTCCTTGGACATCAGGTCCTGGTGTGGGACTCAAACTTGGAGCTTCTGGCTTAGAGGCTGGGGTGCTACTCACTGCTCCACAAAACCTACACTGGGTGCAGTTAAAGGTGTGCACAATCAGCCAATAAAGGGAACACCCTAATAATCATGAGCCAACTGCATGAGGATGATGCTGAGGTGTATTCTTCTCTATATTGGGAAGCCCACATGGCAGCAGGTTTGCTCCCTAACTCAGGGATTCTAACATTGTGATCCCAGCAAGGTCAGGAGCTGCAGTAAAGCTGTGTTGAAGCACAACTCAATCAAGCATGGAGGTGGGGATGGAGAGAGAGAGAGAGAGAGGGATGCAGACATTAGTTAGTTCCCCAGGGCCCAGGGAGGTGATAGGCCACATCAGTATGCCAGTTTAGAACCTCAAGGGTCCAGGTAGGTGGTCATGGCTGATAATGGGGGGGGGTAGTACATCTCTGATGGCAGACAAGGATCTCTTGAATGCTTTTCAAGGACGATGGAGGAAGGCCCAATATTTTTTGAGGGAGGGTGCATGGACATAGCTTTCATTACAGTCAATCCTACAGTCTCCATGCACGTGGATGTATGAATGGGAGAAGAACTCATCTATGGTCCTCCAGGATGGCCTTCACCATGGCAAATGCCAGGGTAGACCAATGCTAGCTGCAGGGTTTCCCATTGACTGTAATGCTGTGGGCCGGAGGGACAGCTGTAAGGCTAATGCTGACTACATGGATCATTGCAATTTGTTCACAGATCATCTCAGACACACATGATGCTGGCTCCATGCAACCTGACACTTCTATTAGCTCTGGTCCAGCTGAGCAGAAAACTGCAGAGGCATCAACACTCTGCTCGACCCACTGCAGGATTCACCATGCTCCTTGCACATGCATATCTAATGAGCTGACAAGTGCAAGAATACGCGTGGCTAGCTGTCCCACTCCCAAGTGCAAATCAGTCTCCCTTCTGCTCCTGCCACCCAAGTTATACTCCAGAGAGGCAGGAAGGCTCAGGCTAATGTTTTAAGTTAGCTGCTATACATTGCTTAATTTTACCAGCAAAACTCCACAGGAAGTGTAATTGGGTGGGGGGTGGTGGAGCAAGGGATGGTGGTTGGAAATAAAGAGTCATTAGCCATTACATTAATATTTAATTCCTGGAAGAAAGTACAAATTGCTTGTTTCAGATTAAAGCAGATTCCTAGAGGTCACCACAATGCCATTCATTATGTTCAAAGAATGTGAGATTGCAGGAACCTATTAAAGATGAGTAAATTAAAACGCAGAGTATTAATCCATCTTAGTCTTCCACATTCGCTTAAACACAATTTTAAAAAGCCCAGTTTTTCTCTTGTTCTAAAGGCTTTGTAGCTTGAAAAAATAAAACAGAAACCAAGGATTCTGTGTTTGGTTATGATTGACTGGGCCCAGTTAAGGCAATATCTATTTTGGGGCACAGTTTGTTAAATAGTGTTTATTTTGGGTTATACCTTTTGTAGGGAATAAAATATACCCTGGTTCTTTGCTTCACTAAACAATGAACACAGATTTACTCATAGCTACCAGTTTGCAATTGCTTCTCTTATTAAAATCTAACTTATAGTATAAGGTTACTGTGGCATAGTAACTGTTGCATAGCGAGAGTTAAGGAGAGACTGGAAAACACTGCCACCTACAGGCTGGTGTAAAGACACACATGACCTAAGACTAGGGTCAGTTGTGGACTGTACAGAGTCCTATGTGGAAACAAGCATGAGTTGGCGGTAAGAGCGATAGAGACCCCTGCTCAGCCACGCTTAATGTGCAGTGATGCCCTTCACGCTATAAGCCCCTGGTGACAAATTAGCAACCTGTTTCAGGAATTACTAGCCATGGAAACAGACAAGGGTTCCTTAGTGCATCACTAGATGTGGGAACAGAATTGGAATGGAATTAACTCCACCCACCTGAAAAGACTCTCTTCCCACTTTGAGGATTCACACATACAGGGCAGCTGTGTTCTGAATAAGAGTTTTGAGAAAATGACACACCTAACTTTCCAGACAGACTCCACCATCTTCCACCATTCCTCTGTCGCCCACCAACTTCTCCCATCACTCTTTACTTATCCAATATAACCATTCCTCTCCCCTCTAAATAAATATTATGCGTCATCAATAAATACATAGGCCAGAATTCCGTGCTACCCTACTGGCAGGGTTTTAGGTGGGGGGAGAGAAAGGAATATGAAATTGGAGGAATAAGATTTCCTCTGGGTTCCCACCCACCCAGATCAGACAGCAATGTCTCCAAAGTGCAGGATGGAGGCTCCTGGCAACCCTGGATTCCGGAACACCATAACGGTGCGTGGGGGCCTCTGCAGGTGGTGCTTTCAGATTGTGTGTCCTGGAGGGGCCCATTTTCCAGCCTTAGAATCTTCCTGGAGATCCATCTTCTTTCTCAGGAAGTCCATCCTCTGGCCTCAGCGTGCTCCTGCAGATCCATCTTCATTTTCAGGAGATCCACCTTCTTTCTTGAATGGGCGCCTTTACAATGCACCTGATAGATCAGCAGACTCTACAACATAAGGCCTGCCCCACCACAGGAAATGGCATAAAACCAATGGGTGCATAATTAATGAGATCAGGGCCGGAAGATTTGGCTTATTTTCCCATTGACCTCTGCAAGGGGATAACGTCACATTCCCGCCCTGCTATGGAATTCAGCCCCAGGATAGGAGAATTCCACCCTCAGTCTCCAGTATCCTCAAGCAATCCCTATTCAGCCCACTGCAGCTCTTGTCACCTCAGGAATTAGAGAGCTGCTGGCCAATCTTAAAGCAGGACTTCCTCCCGAATGGAGGGTGGAATTCTTATTCGAGTGTGAAATGGCTGCGGGGCACCTGGAAACTGCCGGGATATCAGGAGCGAGACCCTGCCAACCAAAAGGTTCAGGCCATAATGTTGAAACATAGAAGACTCAGAACCTCTTCATGTGATCTATTGAACATACAACAGCTGTTGACATTGGTCTGACTTTAGCAAGCATTTTCTAAATGCTACTGTGCTCTTGCAAAAGTAATCATCACCTTCCCCATTCCCACCTCTCCACACACACAAAACTATATTGTTTCCTCATTGCAAAATCAGCAAAAACTGGTGGAACCCAAATACCTAATATTTGACCTCTCACTGCAAGCATGTTATAAAACCTCATTTGGAGTGGGAACACAAAGGGTCTACAAAATAGATGGAACACACAGGCCAAACTTTTCTGACCTTTCCTGCCTGCAGGATCTTTAGGTCCCACCCAAGATGATCACCCCCAACTCCCCCCCCCCCCCCCCCCCCCCCACCACCCCTGCTGTGGATTCCCCGGCAATAGAGAGTGCAAACAACTGGAAAATTCATTGACAGCAGCGGGACTGATAGTTCCCACCGCTGGCCAATGTTGGGCTGCCTCTGCCGGTGTAAAACACGATGCGGGAAGTGGAAAATCCCACTCATAGGGTGGAATTTTACGAGAGTTTTCCTAAGTGTCCAGCTAGCGTGAAAATAGGAGAGTTCCTGATCAGTATTTTGAGTGAGTTTCTATGCCGAATCTTATGCACTCAGTCTTTGAAAAGTGGATTAGAGTGTTTCTAGCCACTAGAGGCAGTGGGCGGGGCTTAATTCGCCAGACAGCCTGCAGCTCAGATTGGAACCACAAACTGCGCATGCGCAGAAAAGCGGGAAAAAAAACAACTCTCCTCACAGAACAGAACACCCCTGGGCCAGATACAGCCTCCCCCTCCCCCCCCCTCCCCCCCCCTCCCCCCCCCCACAGACATTGGGGACCACCACCCCCAACATTACTAACCCTCCCCACTCCTCTGGACTCCCTTGCTCATTTGATTTATTATTGTCACATGTATTAACATACAGTGAAAAGTATTGTTTCTTGCACGTTATACAGACAAAACATACCATTCATAGAGAAGGAAACGAGAGAGTGCAGAATGTAGTGTTACAATCATAGCTAGGGTGTAGAGAAAGATCAACTTAATGCAAGGTAAGTCCATTCGAAAGTCTGACAGCAGCAGGGAAGAAGCTGTTCTTGAGTCGGTTGGTACGTGACCTCAGACTTTTGTATCTTTTTTCCGAAGGAAGAAGGTGGAAGAGAGAATGTTTGGGGTGCGTGGGGTCCATAATTATGCTGGCTGCTTTGCCGAGGCAGCGGGAAGTGTAGGCAGAGTCAATGGATAGGTGGCTGGTTTGCGTGATGGATTGGGCTACATTCACGACCTTTTGTAGTTCCTTGCGGTCTTGGGCACAGCAGGAGCCATACCAAGCTGTGATACAACCAGAAAGAATGCTTTCTATGGTGCATCTGTAAAAGTTAGTGAGATTGTAGCTGACATGCCAAATTTCCTTAGTCTTGGCCCCTCATCACCACCCTGGCCCTGATGGCTGACTGACATGACCCTTTCTCTCCCCTGCCCCCGATCATCACAGAGGCACAAATCTCCCCCCCCCCTCCCCCTCCATCAGGACACCTGCAAGTGCTGACTTGGCTTCCTCTCCATGGTAACAAGGCAAACTGCATTAAACTCACTGGAATGTTCGAATGGGTGCCTGCCTCGCCCAAACTGCCTTCAACAAGGGAAAGCTCCATAAAAACCCCAAGGATGGACAGACAGACAGGCAGGCAGGGCAGGAAGGAATGGCCTCCAGGAAGACAGCTCCCCCGTTTTCCTGATGCTGATCTGGCCAGGTTGCTGGAGGTGGTGGAGGCACGATGGGACACCCTCTTCCCCCAGCAGGATGCCGTCCTAAGGGAAAGGATGGAAAAGCCTGGGCGGTGGTGGCAACATGTGTTAGTGCCAGGGCACTGGCCAGGAGAACCAGGAAGCAGTGCCACAAGAAACTGAATGGCAGCAAGGGTGTGTTAACCTCATCTAGCATCTTCCCCCTAAATGACCCCCAGATCTTCCCACCCCCAGTACCCTATATGCTTTCAGCCCCTGACTCCCAAACACCTTCTTCCTCCCTTCCAAGGGTATCAAAACCCTCGCCCACTGAGGGCCACCGCTGATACCCTGCAGGACTCATGCCATCAGATTTTACATGGCTCCTTCTGACCCCACAGGAGAAGAATGCCCATAATTGCCAGGAGAGGGTGAAGACAGGTAGTGGTCCTCACCCACTTTGAGGAGCTCGTGGGAGAGGAGAGATGCGGACCATTAGTGACAGCATGGTCAGGCTGAAGCATAGAAGTGAGCACCTATCAATGCTCCACTTTATGGAGAAATGCCAAGTAAGTTGCATGCAGCCCAGATTCCTCTTCGTCCCTTGCAGTTAGCCTTGTGTCCTGTGTTGCAGGAAGGGATCCCAACGCACCAGGGCCATCTGGCATCGCGGCCCCCACTGTTGCTCCCACCCATCCTGCCCTTGCAGCTCGCAAGACTCCTCGGTGTAAGCCAGTGAAGGGACCTCCGAGGATGGCACCAGTTTTGCGTCAGCTTCCACCTCGCAATTCACCATCCCAGAGACTCTCACATCGATGGGTCAATTTCGTGGCAAAACATCTGGGTCACTCTCTGGTGAGCATGATGTAACTGGATGGAGGAGGGGAATATCTGAGGCCTCTGGCACGCAGGGGCCTGCCGGAGGCGAGGACTCAGCTGGTCCCAGGCTACATGCTGGGCCTCTGCAATCACTTCTCCCTCAGCTGCTGGAGATGCAGCAACCGAGCCTGGAAATGCAGGAGCGGCTGACAGCAATACAGGACTGACTGTGACACTGTTGGGAGGAGTCCCAAAGCTTTCAGACGGACCAGCTATTGCCTGTCTTGCGAGGTTCCCAGGCCAACACTGCGTGCTGGAAAGCCTGGGGCAGGAAATCTTTAGAAGTGGCAGGCTCCAAGCAATGGCTGAGTCACAGTAGGCCACAGCCGAGTCACAGCAGGCAACAGCTGAGGGCCTCAACAGGCTTCTCGAGGTCCTGTGGCCCATGGCTCATAGACTCGAGAGCTTGCAGCAAATCTAGCGGGACAGCGCCGAGACACAGCGGACTATAGCAGCAGCCTTTGAGAACGTGGCCCAGTCACAGAGGGTACTTGTGCTGCCATTGACAGGTGGCCCCTGACTCAGAGGGTCATTGCAGAGGGCCGAGCCACCATGGCAAGAACGCAAGTGGTCCTCCAGGACTGGCAAGGCCAAGTACATTGGAGATTCTGGAGCTCACTGCAGGAGAACCACCATCCCATAGAGTGACCCAGAGGCTCACAGGAATCTCGAGGGAGGAGGAAGGGCTCGAGCCCGTGCTGGAGCCTTCCATCCACGGGATTGTGGCTGTGGCTACACCTTCTGACTCCCCGCTTCTTGACACCGGGGCATCTCAGCGGCCAAGGGATGAAAAGGGTGTCATGAATTCGTCCCTGACTCCTGGAAGCTGGCCAGGGCCCTCAAGGTTCAGGCACTTCAGAGGACAATTGCCAAAGGCATCACAGACCATGGGGTGAGGTAGGCAGCTGGCCACCTCCGATGTATATCCTGGGGAGACACCAAGTTGCAGTGGTAGGCCACGTTAAGTTAAGAAGTTTTAGTGGCACTAAGATGGCATGGGTGAAAGGCAACACTAGCTAGATAGAATATTTAGGCACTTTAAAGTCCTACGTTCACTTTTGTTATATTAGCACTTATTAGGAAGGTACTTTTATTGGCAACAATAAATGCTGTTTCACTCCACACTGTGACTAATTTCTTTCTGATTAGTTTCTAACAGGAATGTACTTACCCCAACGGTCGCCATAGGGACCTACACGTGGATGTCAGTGGGGCAGGCCCCTCAATGCACTGCTACTGTGAAAGTCAAGGCGCTCAAATAATTCACTGGCTACAGCGGTTAGCATGCATTGGCAGCGACTTACAGCATCTGCTATGCCATCCCCAGAACCCATGAGAGATTCCCCCCCATCCACCATCTGCCCCAGGGCCTGCATGGGGGTTTAGTGCACCCTTACCCACCACCCAGATGTGGAACCCATGTACAGCAACATAGGCCCCTAGTGACCAAAGTGCATGGTGATCAGGGCCTCCCTCGTTCACTCTCCCATTCCTGACCCTTGCTGTCACCAGCCCTCCAGTGTCCGGGTGGTGTTGCTCGTTGTCATCCTCCTCCTCTACCTCCTCCTCCTGCAGCCTCCTCTCCAGCAATGCCCGGTTTGTGGGCCTCCATATCTTCCTCCTCCAAAAGGTCTCCTCATTGTTGTGCCAGGTTGTGTAGAGCACAGCACACCACCACAATGCGGGACAATATCAGGGGGCTATATTGGAGGGCCCTGCCAGAGCAGTCAAGGCACCTGAACCTCATTTTGAGGAGTGCTATGCACTGCCCCACTATTGAACGGGTGGCAACGTGGACTCCATTATATCAGGTCTCCGCATCAGTCTCAGGCCACAGCCAAATCCGAGGCAGACACCCTATGTCCTCCTCGAGCCATCCCTGCACCCTGGGCTCCTCCTCGAAGACTTCCGGGACATCAGAACTCCTCAATATAAAACTGTCATGCACGCTTCCGGGGTGTCTGTCACAGACATGCATGATGTTCAGTTGATGGTTACAACCAACTGCACATTTATTGAATGGAAGCCCTTTCTGTTCATGAATCTTCCTGGATTTTTCACCAGGGCCTTGAAGGCGAAGTGGGTGCAGTCTATATCTCTCTGCACATTTGGCATCCCTGCAATGGCCGAGAATCCTGCCTGAGCTTCCTGCTGGGCCTGGTCCAGGTCAAATTTAATATAGTGGTCACTTGTGGATGGATGATTGGGAAATGCCACAAAGGTCTCCACTGGTGGCCGTCACTTTCACAGCCACCAGGAGTGAGTGCCCCACGGTGCCGGGTCCTGCAACAAATGGCACAGGTGTCGCACTGTCAGCTTTCAGAGCCGGAACCATCGGTGGCACGTGATGTCCGACAGTTGCTTAAAGGACAATTTGCGTGCAGAACTGCCAGGGTCTCTACTCCCTTCTTCTCCTGCCAGACCTCCCCTTCAGGGCGAATGGCGGCCTCTTCTTGCCTCCGCGGCCGTCTCCCTCTACTCCTGTGAGTGGTAGGGTCTGGCCTCCCCCAGCAATTCATCCTCCTGCTCCTCCTCCTCAGCTCCAACAGCAACCAAAAGAACAGCAAGATCAATTGGTTGCACTGCAAAAGCCATCTCATCGATCTGAAGATGTGGGGGAGGAGGGGATTTGGGGAAGGGGAGGGACAGATGGAGAGATTAAGGAACTCTGTTCGCCCCCTCCCCACCAGCCCAGCAACACGCACTCCCCATTCGCCCCACACAGCCCCCCAGCAATACACATTCCCCATATCCCCCCCCCCCCACACAGCCCCAGCAACACACACTCCCCATACCCCCTCCAACAGCCCACCCAGCAATACACATCCTCCATACCCCCTCCAACAGCCCCCAGAATGGCAACACAGCCCCCTCTCTATTCCCCCTCCGACACACAAACACACACCAGAACCCATGCGGTAGTGGCCACAGGCAGTGCTGCTTGTCAAGTCCTGAGGCTGCAGCACTGCCAATTCAGAGAGTTTCCAGTTCATTCCCCATCAGCAACAGTGCTTGCTGCTGTCACCATTAAGACGTGGAGTCAGTGCTAAGACCTGAGGTCAACACTCTGACTTAGATCCGTCCTGAGAGACCAAAATCATACCCCATGAACAACAGCAGCCTCCCACCACCCCCACCCCACCCCCCCCCACCACCCCCCCACCTCCCCACCCCCCCACCCACCCCCCCCACCACCCCCCCACCCCACCCCCCCCACCACCACCCCCACCCCACCCCCCCCACCACCCCCCCACCCCACCCCCCCCACCACCACCCCCACCCCACCCCCCCCACCACCCCACCACCCAACCCTTTTAGATCTCTGCACTCATTCAATTCTTGCACATTCCTGATTTTTTTGTACCCCATCCATGGTGAGTGTGACTTCAGTTGTCTAGAGCTAGGCTCCAGAATTACCTTCATAGTCTTTCTGCCTCTCTCTTCCTTTAGGATGCTCCTTGACCTAACCTTTGGTTACCTATCCTTGTATCCTTGGCACAGTTTCAAATTTTGTTTGATAATACCCTTGTGAAGCACCCTGCAGCATGTTAACATCACAGTTGTGCACCTCCTTCCAGTTTTTCCAATTCCACATTATGTGGATGACACTTAATTTGTTGCCTTGTCCCAAAAATTTGTAAGAGTGCGCAATCTTTATTCAATCATTGTGTGTATGTGTGTGGGCATGCACATGTGTGTACATGTTTGGGGCTAAGTGTGTGACATTGTGTTAATTCAGGGTAAGTGTGTAAGATTAAATAACCCTCATTTTAAACTCATGAAAGCTTGCTGCTGAGTTATTTAATTGGAATACACATTCCAAAGTAAGACACACCTCTTTCCATACAAAACATCCTGGTTGTAGGCAGTAAGAGAGCAGATCCCTTCTGTCTGAGTAACTGAAAATCTTTTGATATATCTGAAAATCAACACAAGACATACTATAGTTCAGTTAAATCTTTTAACTCTGCTTTTCCAAGTCTTTCATATGGAATAACTGGTTCCTTTCTTAAATCTAAAGCTGAGTTACTATGCTAAAAATTCTTGTTGTGTGCATTTGAAAGGGAAACATAATTAAAGGTACTAACATGGATTGACGATTGGCAAGGTACTAACATGGATTGACGATTGGCTGTCAGACAGAAGGCAGAGAGTTGGGATAAAAGGTTCTTTCTCAGAATGGCAACTGGTGACAAGTGGTGTCCCGCAGGGTTCAGTGTTAGGGCCACAGCTGTTCTCTTTATATATTAACGATCTAGATGACGGGACTGGGAGCATTCTGGCCAAGTTTGCCGATGATACAAAGATAGGTGGAGGGGCAGGTAGTATTGAGGAGGTGGGGAGGCTGCAGAAAGATTTAGACAGTTTAGGAGAGTGGTCCAAAAAGTGGCTGATGAAATTCAACGTGGGCAAGTGCGAGGTCGTACACTTTGGAAAAAAGAATAGAGGCATGGACTATTTTCTAAACGGTGACAAAATTCATAATGCTAAAGTGCAAAGGGACTTGGGAGTCCTAGTCCAGGATTCTCTAAAGGTAAACTTGCAGGTTGAGTCCGTAATTAAGAAAGCAAATGTAATGTTGTCATTTATCTCAAGAGGCTTGGAATACAAAAGCAGGGATGTACTTCTGAGGCTTTATAAAGCACTGGTTAGGCCGCATTTGGAGTACTGTGAGCAATTTTGGGCCCCACACCTCAGGAAGGACATACTGGCACTGGAGCGGGTCCAGCGGAGATTCACACGGATGATCCCAGGAATGGTAGGCCTGACATACGATGAACGTCTGAGGATCGTGGGATTATATTCATTGGAGTTTAGGAGGTTGAGGGGAGATCTGATAGAAACTTACAAGATAATGAACGGCTTAGATAGGATGGACGTAGGGAAGTTGTTTCCATTAACAGGGGAGACTAGGACGCGGGGGCACAGCCTTAGAATAAAAGGGAGTCACTTTAGAACAGAGATGAGGAGAAATTTCTTCAGCCAGAGAGTGGTGGGTCTGTGGAATTCATTGCCACAGAGGGCTGTGGAGGCCGAGAAGTTGAGCGTCTTCAAGACAGAAATTGATAAATTCTTGATTTCTCGAGGAATTAAGGGCTATGGGGAGGGAGCGGGTAAATGGAGTTGAAATCAACCATGATTGAATGGTGGAGTGGACTCGATGGGCCGAATGGCCTTACTTCCGCTCCTATGTCTTATGGTCTTAAATACATTTCTTAAAGGCACAGTATCATCACACCATTGAGAAGACTGGTTTTTGCTTGACAATGTTATGAACCATGCTGATGCTAAATGCGAAGGGTAATTTGGAACACTGGTTTGTAGTTATGTATGTGCTATTTTTGGTATTATATGAGGAATGATGTACAACCCAGTGAGGAAACAGTCCAGTCGTTATGTGAACAATTGATAAAGAATACTTGCTAACTTAAAAGAAAAAACAAAAACACACAGGACAAGAAGGATTATAAAACTCTATGGCTTCACACACACAATTTTACATGAAACTATGCCTTGATTCCCACTACCTATGTTTTACTTGGACTCTGAGACATCCCTTTTCCCAAACAACATCCAATATTAAGTAACTCCATGAGTTAACTCCACCAAATAATTACCACAACCAGGTTAAGATAGCCACATGTGAGAAAAAGTCTTCCAGTTCAGTGAATGTGGAAAATGGCTGTTTCTCTTGGGAGACTATAGCTGCAACTTTCTTCAGTTCTGATGTTAGCTGTCTCTCTTTTCTTCTTAGGGATTTACAGTTGTACCATTTCTTTACCTTTGATTTTATCCCCCTTTGGAGTTGGCTTTTGGCCGATATGTGTCAATTAGCTTACCTCAAAACTTGAAGTTACCACTTCTATGGCCACATTGTTTTCTCTAATCACGTGTGTAAAATATTGAATTCCTTCTGCACTGTAGGAATTCTATGATTCTATAATGATAGGTTAATTCGCATCTCATCATTTCTCCAGTCACCTGCCTCTAATCAACTCCCTGTTTTCAAATCTTAATTTCTCCCAATTCTTCCCGTCTTTCAAAAAATGAAACATCTTAATTTGAAAGATGATTTAATTTCTCAACCATTTATCGGTTCCACCTTCCATTACAAAGATTTAAAAGTATACATTAACATAAAACATAGAATATAGAACATTACAGCGCAGTACAGGCCCTTCGGCCCTCGATGTTGCGCCAACCTGTGAAACCAATCTAAAGCCCATCTAACCTACACTATTCCAATATCATCCATATGTTTATCCAATGACCCTTTAAATGCCCTTAATGTTGGCGAGTCCACTACTGTTGCAGGCAGGGCATTCCACGCCCTTATATCTGAGTAAAGAACCTACCTCTGACATCTGTCCTATATCTACCACCCCTCAATTTAAAGCTATGTCCCCTCGTGCTAGCCATCACCATCCGAGGAAAAAGGCTTTCACTGTCCACCCTATCTAATCCTCTGATCATCTTGTATGCCTCTACTATGTCACCTCTTAACCTTCTTCTCTCTAACGAAAACAGCCTCAAGTCACTCAGCCTTTCCTCATAAGACCTTCCCACCATACCAGGCAACATCCTGGTAAATCTTCTCTGCACCCTTTCCAATGCTTCCACATCCTTCCTATAATGCAGCGACCAGAACTGTACGCAATACTCCAAGTGCGGCCGCACCAGAATTTTGTACAGCTGCAACATTACATCATGGCTCCGAAACTCAATCCCTCACCAATAAAAGCTAACACTCCATACGCCTTCTTAACAACCCTATCAACCTGGGTGCCAACTTTCAGGGATCTATGCACATGGACACCGAGATCTCTCTGCTCATCCACACTACCAAGTATCTTACCATTAGCCCAGTACTCTGTATTCTTGTTACTCCTTCCAGAGTGAATCACCTCACACTTTTCCACATTAAACTCCCATTTGCCACCTCTCAGCCCAGCTCTGCAGCTTATCTATGTCCCTCTGTAACCTGCAACATCCTTCCGCACTGTCCACAACTCCACCGACTTTAGTGTCATCTGCAAATCTGCAAAATGGTATTTGCTACCAAATAAACCTGTTGGACTTTAACCTGGTGTTGTGAGACTTCTTACTGTGCTTACCCCAGTCCAACGCCGGCATCTCCACATCATGGTCTATAATTACCAGGGTTGTCTCTACTCCCCTTTTTGAACAAGGGGACAACATTTGCTATCCTCCAGTCTTCCGGCACTATTCCTGTAGATAATGACGACATAAAGATCAAAGCCAAAGGCTCTGCAAGCTCCTCCCTAGCTTCCCAGAGAATCCTAGGATAAATCCCATCCGGCCCAGGGGACTTATCTATTTTCACACTTTCCAGAATTGCTAACACCTCCTCCTTATGAACCTCAATCCCGTCTAGTCTAATAGCCTGTATCTCAGTATTCTCTTCGACAACATTGTCTTTTTCCTGTGTGAATACTGACGAAAAATGTTCATTTAGCGCTTCTCCTATCTCTTCGGACTCCACGCGCAACTTCCCACTACTGTCCTTGACTGGTCCTAATCTTACCCTCGTCATTCTTTTATTCCTGACATACTTATAGAAAGCTTTAGCGTTTTCCTTGATCCTACCTGCCAAAGACTTCTCATGTTCCCTCCTGGCTCTTCTTAGCTCTCTCTTCAGGTCCTTCCTGGCTAACGTGTAACTCTCAAGCGCCCTAACTGAGCCTTCATGTCTCATCTTTACATAAGTCTCCTTCTTCCTCTTCACAAGAGATTCAACTTCTTTAGTAAACCATGGTTCCCTCGCTCGACCACTTCCTCCCTGCCTGACAGGTACATACTTATCAAGGACACGCAGTAGCTGTTCCTTGAACAAGCTCCACATTTCAATTGTGGCCATCCCCTGCAGATTTCTTCCCCATCCTATGCATCCTAAATCTCGCCTAATCGCATCATAATTTCCTTTCCCCCCAGCTATAACACTTGCCCTGCGGTATATACCTATCCCTTTCCATCGCTAAAGTAAACGTAACCGAATTGTGGTCACTATCACCAAAGTGCTCACCTACCTCCAAATCTAACACCTGGCCTGGTTCATTACCCAGTACCAAATCCAATGTGGCCTCGCCTCTTGTTGGCCTATCTACATTCTGTGTCAGGAAACCCTCCTGCACACATTGGACAAAAACTGACCCATCTAAAGTACTCGAACTATAGCGTTTCCAGTCAATATTTGTAAAGTTAAAGTCCCCCAGAACAACTACCCTGTTACTTTCGCTCCTATCCAGAATCATCTTTGCAATCCTTTCCTCTACATCTCTGGAACTTTTCGGAGACCTATAGAAAACTCCCAACAGGGTGACCTCTCCTTTCCTGTTTCTAACCTCTGCCCAAACTACCTCAGTAGACGAGTCCTCATCAAACGTCCTTTCTGCCACCGTAATACTGTCCTTGACTAACAATGCCACACCTCCCCCTCTTTTACCACCTTCCCTGATTTTACTGAAACATCTAAACCCCGGAACCTGCAACAACCATTCCTGTCCCTGCTCTATCCATGTCTCCGAAATGGCCACAACATCGAAGTCCCAGGTATCAACCCATGCTGCAAGTTCACCCACCTTTTTCCGGATGCTTCTGGCGTTGAAGTAGATACACTTCAAAACACCTTCCTGCCTGCCGGTACACTCCCACGACCTTGAAACCTTATTCATGACCTCACCACTCACATCCTCCTGTACACTGGAGCAACAATTCAGGTTCCCATTCCCCTGCTGAATTAGTTTAAACCTTCCCGAAGAGCATTCGCAAATTTCCCCCCCAGAATATTGGTACCCCTCTGGTCCAGGTGAAGACCATCCCGTTTGTAGAGGACCCACCTACCCCAGAATGAGCCCCAATTATCCAGGTATCTGAACCCTTCCCTCCTGCACCATTCCTGTAGTCACGTGTTCAACTGTTCTCTCTCCCTATTCCTCTCCTCGCTAGCACGTGGCACGGGTAACAAACCAGAGATAGCAACTCTATTTGTTCTAGCTCTAAGCTTCCACCCTAACTCCCTGAATTTCTGCCTTACATCCCCATCTCTTTTCCTACCTATGTCATTGGTGCCTATGTGGACCACAACTTGGGGCTGGTCCCCTTCCCCTTTAAGGATCTCGAAAACACGATCCGAGACATCACGGACTCTGGCACCTGGGAGGCAACACACCAACCGCGAGTCTCTCTTGCTCCCACAGAATCTCCTATCTGTCCCCCTAAATATGGAGTCCCCAATGACTAATGCTCTACTCCTCCCCCCCTTTCCCTTCAGAGCAACAGGGACAGACTCTGTGCCAGAGACCTGTACCCCATGGCTTATCCCTGGTAAGTTGTCCTCCCCAACACTATCCAAAGCGGTATACTTGTTATACAGAGGGATCGCCACAGGGGATCGCTGCACTGACTGCTTCTTATCCCTTCTAACAGTCACTCAAGTATCCTCATTCCTCGGAGTATGAACCTCCCTGTAGCTTTTATCTATAACTGTCTCTGCCTCCCGAATGATCCTGAGTTCATCCAGTTCCAGCTCCAGATCCCTAAAACGGTCTACAAGGATCTGGAATTGGGTGCACTTCCTACAGGTGTACTCAGCTGGGATAGTAATGGTGTCCCTCACCTCAAACATCCCACAGGAGGAACATTGCACTGCCTGCACTGACATCCTCACTAACTTCCCTTACTAAGAAATGAAAGAGAAAAGAAAAAGAAAAAAAAAGCTCACCTGCTCTCACACCGAGTCTTTTTTTTTAGGTTAGAGGAGGGGGAAGGGTGGGAGACTCTACACGTGTAGAGTCTCGGGTTACCTCCCCGTTTAAATTTATTGGGCAAAAAACTGTCCCAGGTCTCCCTGCGACCTATTTCCGGTTTCCTGTTTTCTGTTGCTCAGGAAAAAAAAACAACTCCGAAAAAAGTAAGTAAAAAAAAATTCAGCTTATCTTATCTTCCAGTTCTGCCCTCCAAAAATCACTCCCCTCTCTGCCCGCTCCGCCGGAAGAATGAATATTATTTATATTAATGAATATTATCATTATAATATTAAGAATATACCCCAGAGTATTTACACTCAGTGATCCCAATTATGACTTTTACATTTGTGTTAAAACATCGCAATGATGTTTTCTCTCTTGATTGACCACATGAATGATTTTTAAATTAAATGGTTGCAGTAATAAACTCCATCGAAATAATCTGGTGTTCTGATCTCGAAATTTCTCCAGAAATTTTAGGGGATTATGGTCCGTGTATATGATTGTATCTGCTGGATTACTGGCAACATAAATCTTGAAATGCTGCAGTGCCAACTGGTCTCTTTTTCAATTGTAGAAACTTCTGTTGGTGATGATTTAATTTCCTTGAGAAATAGCCCACAGTTTCTCAAGTCCAAGTCCATCTTCTTGCAATAACATAGCCCTCACATCAATATCATTCACATTCACAGCCAGTTTAACCTGTTTGTCATAATTTGGTATGGCTAATACTGGTTCTGTTGTCAACAGTTTGCAAATGTTGGAATGCAGTTTGGCAGTCCACCATACAGTTAACTTTCTTGGTCTTCTTCAAGAGTTCTGTTAGTGCTACCACATTGCTAAAGTTTAGCAGAAACTTATGATAAAATCAATCCATTCCCAGAAACCTTAAAATCTCTTGTTGTAGATTCTGGAAATCCCAAACAACCTGTGTTTTTGCATTTTGTGGGGCCATTTGACCATGTCGCACTATGTTCTAAATATGAAATTTGAGTTTTAGCAAATTTGCTTTTTGTCAAATTCATGATGAGATTAGTGTGTTTTAAGTGTTCAAACAGTTATTTTAGGTTTTGCAAATGTTCTTCCCAACTTTGACGAAACATCACTAAATTATCAATGTACACTGCACAATGACGTAGTCCTTGAATAACTTCCATCGTTAGTCTCTGAAATGTTGCAGATGTGTTCTTCATCCCGAACGGCGTAACTTTAAACTGATAAAGTTCATTGGGCATCATGAATGTGGAGATTTCCTTTGCCCAGTCAGACGAAGGTATTTGCCAATAGCCAATTTTTGTGATGAATTTTGACTGTCCAACTCTTTCAATGCAATCCCGCAACTGTGGTATAGGGAACAAATCTCTCCTGGTGACAGCATTTATTTTCCTGTCATCCACAAAAAGTCTTTGTGTTCCATTTGGCTTTGGCATCATTACGATAGGGGAGCTCCAATCACAAGAATTCAATTCAATAATGTCACTTTGATGCATGTATTCAATTTCTTTGTGTCCTTGTGATAACTGCTGGATTTCACCTATATGAAAGTTGTTTCATTGGAATTGTTTTGCCTACCTCTACATCATGCATCACTATCTCTGTTCTGCCCAATGTATTCCCACAAATACAGTTAGAAGACTGCAGTAACTCTTCCAATTCACCTTGGCTCCTATCTGGAAGATAACAACCACTTGTTTAATTTTTTCAGTATTTTATCTTTATCCAAATAAATTAGAGGGAAGTCACTGTCAGAATTTAACCCTTCTTCTTCCTGCTTCATTACTATCAAGACTTCATGCTTGTCCTCATCTCCTCTATTCCAATACCTCTTAAGCATGTTAATATGACATACTCTGTGGAATTTATGTCAATCTGGTGTGTGTACCAGATAATTTAGTTTGCTCAGTTTTCTTTCGATTTGACATTGGCCACTAAATCTAGCTTTTAAGAGTTCATCTGACAGGTAATGATACTAACACTTTCTCCCCTGCTACAAAACTGTGAGGCTGTGCTTTCCTATCAGCCATTGCTTTAATTCCCTGCTGTGCCATCTTTAAATGCTTCCTTATCGCCTCACAAGCCCCATTCAGTCTTTCTCTGAAATTCGATACATAGTCCAAAAGTGTAGTCTCTGACTTCTAATGTAGTAACTTCCCTTGGATTAATTTCAGTGGTCCTCTAACTTCATGACCATAAACCAAATCAAAATGACCAGATCTGGTAGAATCATTTGGTGCATCCCTAATGGCAAATAATAAAAAATAGAATCCCTTTATCCCAATCATAAGGGTAATCTTGACTATACAATCTCATCATTGTTTTCAAAGTGTTATGCCACCTCTCCAATGCTCCCTGTGACTCTGGATGAAATGCCGATGATTTGGGGCAGTATTGTGGCACAGTGGTGAGCACTGCTGCCTCACAGTGCCAGGGACCTGGGTTCAATTCCGGCCTTTGATGACTGTGTGAAGTTTGTACATTCTCCCCATGTCTGCATGGGTTTCCTCCGGGTGCTCTGGTTTTTTCCCACATTCTAGAGATGTGCAGGTTAGGTTGATTGGCCATGGCAACGTGTCTGGGGGACTAGCAGGGTAAATACATATGGTTACGGGAATAGGGCATGAGTGTGTTTGTTGTCAGTGCAGACTTGATGAGCTGAAAGGCCTCTTTCTACTATAGGGATTCTATGATTCTTGTACTGTTTTATTTTTGGGCTATTCATGATCTCTTTAAATAATCCTGACATTAAATTTGATCCTTGGTGGATGTATCCATAATAGTTAACAAGTATTGATTTCCACTTTGCATTTTTGACAATGATACGACACAGTTGACTAGAACTCTTGTAAAAGGTTCTTCAAAAACTGGAATAGGGATTAAAGGTGCTGGTTATATTGCCGTTTGTGCTTTTGCTATTACTTGACATGTATTTTCATTTGTGTTTCCTTTATTTATAGATGTCCCCCTGTTGGAATTCATGAGATGTCCTTAGAATCTTTTTCCTGTGCTTAGGAGGTAATACAATTTGATGTGTTTCTGCCCATTTGTCATCTGCATTAACATATGTGCGATGCTATTTTCTCATTAATATGTGATCTTTGACATAATAACATTCAGGAATACATTGAGCCTCCATCTCTGAGTTAGCTGTTTGATAGATTTGGAATCACTCTGCTGTAATTTTATCACTCTCTTTGAACTAAACACATTGGTTTCTTTTCATCTGTGCCATCTTTATTCAGCTTACTAAAGATCGACTTGTCTCATTCTGTGCTCTTAACCCCTCTGTCTCTTGTTTTATCTTATGTGCCTGTGATCTTATTACTACGCAATCAGGAAACACCCTGGGGTGATCTGGTTGCAGTTTTTCTGCAGCTGGGTTTTTTACCGTCTGTTCAACCACAGTCGACATCACTACTATCTGTGATCCAATTATATTATTTCCTAGAATGAACTGAATCCCTGCAATGGGCAATATTTCTAATACCCCTACAACCACTTATCCCATCTTCAAGTTACTCCTTAAGTTTATTTTCAACAAAGGAATTTTTCTTGTTTCACCATGAATACTGTGGATCAGAACCTCTTCCTTCTGGACAACAAATATTCTTATCCCACAAGATTAGAGTTTGACTTATAGAATCCCTACAGTGCAGAAGGAGACCATTCAGCCCATTGAGCCTGCACCGACAACAATCCCACCCAGGCCCCATCCCCATCGACACAGTTCTTTACAAAAATGATGTCTATTCTTGGGTTCTGGTACATCCTATTGGAATGTAGCTCATTTGGATCAAATATTTTACCAAGTAGTCCAAACCTGGTTGAGGTTAAAGGAAATGCTCTTTGAATTCTCATTCTTGTCATAGAGCTTTGAATGCTGGAATACATATCAAGAATTTAGGTGTGAAGACCAAAGTGTCAGTATGATTGTGTGTTTACTGAATTATAGATGACATTTGCTGCGACTTGCTCCTGTATCTCTTAAAATTTTAATATCTTTCCCCTTGCCATTTTTTCCACATGGAAAGATTTTGCCTACATATACAAAGTTCCTGAATACGTCAACCACCTGCTGGTCACTCTTCCCCTGTACAATTTGTGAACACATTTTCACCCCTATTGTTTGGTCTTCTCTGTTTATAAACCCTATTGGCTTCTCTTGCTCTCCAGTCTTAGATTTAATAGTTCCTTTCTCAATATTTATAACTCAAACCGCTTTCCATTTAACCCCTACCATAATGATTTGGTGTTGACCAGTTTATTACAATGAAAGCATCTAATTTTCCTTATATCTCTCAAGCCCTCAGCACCATTCTTTTTGGATGGAAAGTCTCCTTGGAATTTTCAACCACTCCCTCTCTTGCTTGACTGTCTTTGCTTGCACCTTTCCATTTTCTATCATTCTCAGAATTAAAACAGTGTTGAATGAAAGTTTTTGATCTATGAACCAACTCATAATCATCAGCAAGCTCTGCAATTTGTCTTGAAGTTTTAACTCTTTGTTCCTCTACATGAATTCTTGTCACTGCAGATAATGAATCTTTTGAGTTCTTCCAATGGAATTACTTCTCTAAGGGCCATAGATTTTTTTCTATTTTTAATACTCTCACCCACCTATCAAAATTACTTTGTTTAACCCTTTCAAATTCAATACAAGTCTGTCCAAACTATTATCTTACATTTTGAAACTTTTGTCTGTAAACCTCCGGTACCAACTCTCGCTTTCTCCACTGTATCGTACTCACAGACCTTTCCTCTGACAAAGATGCATAGACTTCATTAGCCCTACCTACAAGTTTACTCTGTAAGAGCAGTGCCCAAATATCTTGCGACTATTTTACTGTCTGGCTATTTTCTCAAAGGGGTTAAAAAATGTCTCAATGCACTTTTCATCAAATTTTGGAAGTGTCTGCACAAATCTAAATGTCTCTCCACTAGGTTTATGTCAAGAACTACTTCCTTCCTCCTCCTGCTCTGGTCGCTCTTTTACCACTGTCTGCATTTGAAGTTCAAAGTCTGTCTCTCTGTCCTTTTCCCACTCTGCCATTGCTATCCTCTACATTTCAAGTTCAAGTTTTTGAATTTCTATTTATTTCTCTTTTTCCTGCATTTCTAATTTCTTCATTTCTAGTTGTAATTGAATTTTAGCTAATTCAATTTCCTCACTTTTTGAATACTTATACTGTTGGTGGGCACAGCAGCAATGGCACAGCATCCTTATTTATAGGTGCAGCATCTGTTTTTCAATAACCTTTGTTTCTCTCTCTACTTAACTATTGATATTTTTCATTCCTTATGGATATTAAAATGCCCACCGAGCGCTTTAAAATTTTTCTGCACAATAAGTCTTGTTTGTAGATTACATTGAATTTGCAATTTCCTCTCTCAATCAGGGGTGGGAATTAAGGGTCTGGACCATGAAGGTGCTGAAATAACAAGCACAGATATAAAAGTATGTTCAGCTGTTCACAACAAGCAGAGTGTTGATGGCCAGCCCATGCTTGCAAAAGTCAGAACACAAAGTCCAACATTAGATGTGATTCCATGATTGGACAACACTTACTGCATAATTCCAAGTGTGCTCAGCATTACTGAGGCTGCAGGATCTCTGATTAGGCCAGTACCTCAGAGAGGCACATCAGTCTCCTTAATGTCCCAGAGGCCTGTTAATTGTTGTCACTGATAAAATTGCTGCTGCTGTCCTGCCTTTTGCCTACGTAGGCTTGAGACCTGCATTTGATTCCAGTGACAGGACATTCTGGTTTCTGATCAAATTCAAGCCAAGGAGTACAAATGCAAGGGAGTTATGATGAACCTTTAGACAACATTTTATATCTGTGCTTGTTATTTCAGCACCTTCATGGTCCAGACCCTTAATTCCCACCCCTGATTGAGAGAGGAAATTGCAAAAGAGATAATTGCAAATTCAATGTAATCTACAAACAAGATTTATTGTGCAGAAAAATTTTGATGGAAAAGGTCCTCAGGGATAGGATTTACGACCATTTAGAAAGATGCAGCTTAATCCGGGATAGTCAGCACGGATTTGTGAAGGGCAAGTCTTGCCTCACAAATTTGATTGAATTTTTTGAGGAGGTAACTAAGTGTGTTGATGAAGGTAGTGCAGTTGATGTCATATACATGGATTTTAGTAAGGCGTTTGATAAAGTCCCCCATGGTCGGCTTATGAAGAAAGTAAGGATGTGTGGGATAGAGGGAAGTTTGGCCAATTGGATAGGTAACTGGCTATCTAACAGAAGACAGAGGGTGGTGGTGGATGGAAAATTTTCGGACTGGAAACCGGTTACCAGCGGAGTGCCACAGGGATCAGTGTTTGGTCCTCTGCTATTTGTCATTTTTATAAATGACTTGGAGGAGGGGGCTGAAGGGTGGATCAGTAAATTTGCTGATGACACCAAGATTGGTGGAGTAGTGGATGAGGTGGAGGGCTGTTGTAGGCTGCAAAGAGATATAGATAGGATGCAGAGCTGGGCTGAAAAATGGCAAATGGAGTTTAACCCTGACAATGCGAGGTGATTCATTTTGGTAGGACAAATTTAAATGTGGATTACAGGGTCAAAGGTAGGGTTCTGAAGAATGTGGAGGAACAGAGAGATCTTGGGGTTCATATCCATAGATCTCTGAAGGTTGCCACTCAAGTGGATAGAGCCGTGAAGAAGGCCTATAGTGTGTTGGCGTTCATTAACAGGGGGTTGGAGTTTAAGAGCCGTGGGGTTATGCTGCAACTGTACAGGACCTTGGTGAGACCACATTTGGAATATTGTGTGCAGTTCTGGTCACCTCACTATAAGAAGGATGTGGAGACACTGGAAAGAGTGCAAAGGAGATTTACCAGGATGCTGCCTGGTTTGGAGGGTAGGTCTTATGAGGAAAGGTTGAGGGAACTTGGGCTTTTCTCTTTGGAGCGGAGGAGGTTGAGAGGAGACTTGATAGAGGTTTATAAGATGATGAGGGGGATAGATAGAGTGAACGTTCAAAGACTATTTCCTCGGGTGGATGGAGCTATTACAAGGGGGCATAACTATAGGGTTCATGGTGGGAGATATAGGAAGGATGTCCGAGGTAGGTTTTTTACTCAGAGAGTGGTTGGGGTGTGGAATGGACTGCCTGCAGGGATAGTGGAGTCAGAAACTTTAGGAACATTTAAGAAGCTATTGGATAGGCACATGGAGTACTTCGGGATGATAGGGAGGAAATAGCTTGATTTGGGTTTCAGACAAAGCTCGGCACAACATCGTGGGCCGAAGGGCCTGTTCTGTGCTCTACTGTTCTATGTTCTGACACTGGTTTGGCTTCAAATGAGCATTGTGTCCAATTCTGGGTACAGCACTTTAGGAAGGAGCTTGTAGGGATTTAGGCACTATATTAAATCTCATGATAAGAAAATTCTTGTCGAGGAATAACCATATTGGCAACAAGGACAATCACTAATTTAGAATGCAAACTAAAAAGGTTTATTGGACAATAAAGATTGGTACTTCATATTTCACTAGTTGAGGTTCGGTGCGATACGCATGTTTAATGCATGTCAGTCTATCTTTCCTGTGGATCCCAGGATTTCTGCCATTTTCTCTTCATGGTTCCTTTAATTTGATCCCTTGGCCCACGGTATCCTTCAAGATTTTAATTTCATTAATGTAAGTTTGACATACATGCAATCTCTTTGCAGCTTTAAAACTTCATAGAATCCCTACAATGAAGAAAGAGGCCATTTGGCCCATCAAGCCTGCACTTACAACAATCCCACTCAGGCTGTATCCCCACGTATTTACCATGCTCATCTCTCTGACACTAAAGAGCAATTGAGCATGACCAATCAGCCTAACCTGCACATCTTTGGACCGATTTGGAGATGCTGGCATTGGACTGGGGTGGGCACAGTAAGAAGTCTCAACCTGGTGTTGTGAGACTTCTTACTGCATCTTTGGACTGTGGAAGGAAACTGGAGCTCCCAGACGAAACTCATCCAGACACAGGGAGAACATGCAAAGTCCACACAAGACAGTTACCTGAGGCTGGAATTGAACCCAGGTCCCTGGTGCAGTGCCAATCACTGTGCCACCCAAACTTAAACTCGAGACTCCCAGTGTATCTGAAGTGCTAAAACTTCTAGTCCACCTCAACTGCTGATGCTACACGTTTCCCAGCTGCTTGCTGAGTCTCACTCTGGTGAAAACCACATAAAGACTGCAGCCTTCTCAAAATGACCAAGACTGTACTGATTTTCCCAAGCTAAACTTTATTGACTTAACAAATCCTCAGTAGCTAAGTGGTTATATGTTTTTTATTCACTCTCTTTTTGAGAAGCTAGAGTTGTTCTTCTTGGGAGAAGAGAAGGTTGAAGGAGGATTTGATAGATCAGGGGACTAGACAGAGATAAGCTGTTTCTATTGGTGGTAGTGTTGAACATCAGAAATCAATTTAAGGTATGTGGCAAAAGAATGGGGGCATGAAGAATCACCGTTTTAAGCAGGGAGTGGTTAGAATCTGGAATACACTGCCTTGAGACTGCAGTGGAAGCAGATTAAGTTGTGACTTTCAAAAGGGAATTGGATAGACACCTTAAAAGAAGAAAATTGCAAGGCTATGTGAAAGGATGGACTGCAGCTGAGTTTTCCTGTAGATAGCTGGCACTGATTCGAATCACCAGGCAAGACTGTTCTCTTCCTGTTGGGGAGCACTTCAGCGGTCACGGGCATTCGGCCTCTGATATTTGGGTAAGCATTCCCCAAGGTGGCCTTCACAACGACAGCGCAGAGTCGCTGAGCAGAAACTGATCTGCACACACGAGGACGGCCTCAACCGGGATATTGGGTTCATGTCACACTATTTGTAACCCCCACAGTTGCCTAGACCTGCAGAGTTTCACTGGCTGTCTTGTCTGGAGACAATACACATCTTTTTAGCCTGTCTTGATGCTCTCTCCACTCACATTGTTTTGTTTCTTAAAGACTTGATTAGTTGTAAGTATTCGCATTCCAACCATTATTCATGTAAATTGAGTTTGTGTCTTTATATGCTCTGTTTGTGAACAGAATTCCCACTCACCTGAAGAAGGGGCTTAGAGCTCCGAAAGCTTGTGTGGCTTTTGCTACCAAATAAACCTGTTGGACTTTAACCTGGTGTTGTTAAACTTCTTACAGAAACTGATAGCCAGGTTCTGCACACATGAGGACGGCCTCAACCGGGATCTTCGGTTCATGTCACACTATCTGTAACTCCCACAACTTGCCTGGACTTGCAAAGTCTCACTGGCTGTCCTGCCTGGAGACAATACACATCTCTTTAACCTGTGCTAATGCTCTCTCCACTCACATTGTCTTTTACCTTTAAGACTTGCGGGTTAGGTTGATTGGCCAGGTTAAAAAATTGCCCCTTAGAGTCCTGGGATGTGTAGGTTAGAGGGATTAGCGGGTAAAATATGTGGGGGTGGGGGTAGGGCCTGGGTGGGATTGTGGTCGATGCAGAGTCGATGGGCCGAATGGCCTCCTTCTGCACTGTAGGGTTTCTATGATTCTACTTGATTAGCTGTAAAGACTCGCATTCCAATCATTATTCATTATTCTGTAAATTGAGTTTGTGTCTTTATATGCCCTGTTTGCTGTTTATGAGCAGATCTCCCACTCACCTGACGAAGGAGCAGCGCTCCGAAAGCTAGTGGCGTTTGCTACCAAATAAACCTGTTGGACTTTAACCTGGTGTTGTTAGACTCCTTACTGTGTTTACCCCAGTCCAACGCCGGCATCTCCACATCACTGATTCGATAAGTATCTTCCCTGCTGCTATAATTATTTGATTCTAAAAATTGCTATGTTTCCCTATGTAATAAGTGATTCCATTTCATTGGCTTTGAAGCATTTAGAGAACCCAGAAGAAAGAAATTCAGTAAAACGGGGAAATAAGAATATTGGTCCGAACTGTTTTTCCTTCTGGGAAGTTCTTAGATTGTGAAAGGCGCTATATAAATGCAAGTTTTATTCCCCGATGAAAAATTTAATGTGATGTATTGTATTATTTTTTTAAAGTAAAACATGCAGACAGCTTCATTGTGATCAGTTAGGATCACACAGGCTGAACACGGATTGCCTTTGTTGCTGCCTGAGTTACTGACTCAGTGACGCACACACACTATCCCAAGCTCCACATGCCAATCCAAGGGAAGTTGGTTTCCGTTTCCGGGTGAGAGGTGACCGTTTGTCAGAGGCCGATGGGGAGGAGGAGGTGCCCGCTGCCGGTCTCATTCACAGCCGAACGGACGCTGGAGCTCGGCTCTGTGGCGGGCGGTTTGCCGGCTCCGGGCCCAGTTCCCGGTCGGTTTCCGTTTGTCGCTCAGCGGCACGCGACTCGCGCGCTCCGGTTCTCCGGGTCCTGAGCGCAGGGAGA